>NC_080543.1:24562441-24896941 GCF_028640845.1 Ahaetulla prasina
TAAATCCAGTTCATTAAGCAGGTTCCGAGCACCTACATTTAAAATAGGAAACGATGAATAGGATCTGTATTCATTTCACATGATGTTTAATTTCTTTTTCTTCTGTTCAGTCATATCTGATTCTATGAAAACAGCCTGGAAAAGTCCCTGCAGTTTTATTGGCAAGGTTTTTCAGAAGTGGTTTGCCATTACCCTCTTCCTAGGACTGAGAGAAAGTGGCTAGTCCAAGGCAGTGGTGAAATTCAATTTTTTTACTACCAGTTCTGTGGGCGTGGCTTGGTGGGCATGGCAGGGGAAGGATACTGCAAAATCCCCATTCCTTCCCCACTCCTGGGGGAAGGATATTGCAAACTCTCCATTCCCACCCCACTCTGAGGCCAGCCAGAGGTGGCATTTTCCGGTTCTCCGAACTACTCAAAATTTCCACTACCAGTTCTCCAGAACCTGTCAGAACCTGCTGGATTTCACCCAGTGGTGGGATTCAGCCAGTTCGCACCACTTCGGGAGAACCAGTTGTTAACTTTCTGAGCAGTTTGGCAAACTGGTTGTTGGAAGAAATTATTAGGGCGGAGAATTGGTTGTTAAATTATTTGAATCCCACCACTGATTTCACCCCTGGTCCAAGGTCACCCAGCTGGCTTTTGCCTACAGCAGGACTAGAACTCACGGTTTCCCATTTCACCTTCTAGCCTGGTGCCCACTTCACCTTTTAGCCTGATGCCTTAATCACCACACCAAAATGGCTCTCTGTTATTTAATTAATAAACTTTTCATTTGGTGTAAATTCAATTACATTTTTTTTTCTGATCCTTCCTAACTGGTTTCCTACCTAACCATTCCTTAGGGCCACTTGAGACCCTCATCTTGAAAAAAACGTTATCACTAATATAATAAATCTCCCTAACATCAACTTCTCAAAATGAAGTTTGCTTAATTGTCATTTCCATTAGCTGCTTACATGAAACTAGTCTGATGAGTTTTGGCAGATTTTTCCTAACACTTGTTTTTTTGAAAACAAAAAAAACCTCTTTTATCCCTTTGTGTGCATGAGTGTTATTTTTGGATTTCGGTGCTAATAAAACACCTTCCCAATCACGTTGGAGAACTCAAGAAGGAAAAAGTATCTGTTTCTAATTGTTTTCTTCATGTTGGTTTTCAACATCACATCTTTCCTGCTGATGTCTGCTCAAAAATGCCTTCTGAGGGAATATAATATTTCTGCTGTGAGACGGTGATCAGACTGCATGGCAGGATGTTTATTGGAAGAAAAAAATGTTTTGACCTGAGGCTTTCTTTGTAGGTGGGGACTTGCCTGTGTTAATTTGGATATAGGATGGATTATTTTTCATGGTTGTGTTATAATTAGAAACATTTTACTAATAGACACTATTTGTTCTGCTTTTGGTTAGGGTAGAGGAGTATACGTTATGTCTTCAGGTGTTTTTTTTTAATAGCAATCCACATTTAATACAATGTAGGGAATTCCTAATTTATGAGCGTTGTTGTTAATTTGGCTCATCTCAAGCCACAGCAAAGGCTGCCCTGACATTGGGGATGAATTTGTATGTGTGTATAAAAGAAGTCATGGGAACTCGGTTTCTTTTTAAAAGAAAGGAAATGCCAATTTCAATAAAAATAGCAATAACACTTATAAACCTCTTCACAGTGCTTTACAGCTCTCTCTAAGTGGTTGACAGAGTCAGCATATTTCCCCCAACAATCTGGGTCCTCATTTTACCAACCTCGGAAGGATGGAAGGCTGAGTCACCCTTGAGCCTGGTGAGATTCGATCTGCCAAATTGCTGGCAGCCAGTGATCAGCAGAAGTAGCTTGCAGCACTGCACTCTAACCACTGCACCACCGTGGTTCTTAATACAAAGATATTAAAATGTTACCATAAATGAAAAGGGGAAAAAAAGGAAAGTGAACAATCTCAGTTTTGTTTTTTGCCTCTGCTATGAATAGGACTTGTAATGTATTTTTAAAAGTTTTGGCGGGAAAATAGCACGTTGCTGATTGGTTGAAGCCCCCGGTTAAACTGTATATAAAGAGAGGTTTTTCCCAGCACTGGTTGCTGGGTTCACCATATAGTAAAGAGCTGTTGTCACTATCCTGGTCTCCTGCCTCGTCATTGCCCGAATCTAACACTGGCGACGAAGGTGGGATCTCGAGGCTAAGAGCGCCAGGAAAAGAGCTGAACTCACCAGGAAGGCCGAACCCAGCAAACAAGGCGGAAAGCAGCGATGTCCGGCTACACACCGCCAGCGCCATTCGACCCAGCTAAGGAAAATGGGGTCATACATGGCTCGTTTGAGTGTTTCCTCGAGGCGAACGAACTTCAAGGAGTTTCAGACAACAGGAAGCGGCGTATTTCCTGAGCCACTGCGGTCCAGAAGTTTTCGACACCGCAGAATCTGGTTGAGCCAACGGTACAGTCGGTACCGTGGCAAACTCTGCAGACTTTATTGAAAGCCCATTTGCACCAACGCCGCCCCAAGTACGTGCAACGGTTCGAATTCGGGGAGCGCAGACAGCAAGAGGGCGAGTCCATCAGCGCATACATGGCTGCCCTGAGGAAAGCCTCAAGACATTGCGAGTACCGAGACTTGGATGAGGCATTGCTGGAGCAACTCATCCGGGGTCAGGGACATCCGTTTGCGGCGGCTGCTGTCTAAAAGCAACCTAACGCTGGCAAACACCCTGGACGAAGCCAGGGCTCACGAGATGTCTACCCAAGCGGCGGAAACCCTACAAAAGCAAGTCACACCAACGGCTGGTGCGAAATCAACCCGGTCCACAATGAAGAGGTCCAGGCCGAATCGGACGGTGAGGAAGAGGAAGGAGTCTTCCACACCGGGAGGCCGGAGAAAGAAGACCGGGGTGACTGCGCGAGTTGCGGAGGGCAACACCAACGACAACAATGCAGATTTAAAGATGCAACTTGTCGGCGATGCGAAAGGAAGGGGCACCTAGCACAGGTCTGTCGAGCTCCCCAACCTTCCGCCAAAAATTCAAACCGCCAATCAGAGCGGGGCGGAAGCGCCCGCAGTGGTCAGTTTAAAAAGGCGAAGTTGAATCAGACTGTCGTGAGAGTGGGTCACGCATCAACACGCCTAGAAAAAAATCTTTACAAAGGCAAAGATTGAGGGGTGCCGTGCCGATTGGAGGTGGACACCGGCTCATCGATCACGATCATGTCCTGGGACACTCGTGAGAGCCTTACCCGCCATCGCAGCGCAAGCTGCAACCACAGAAATTAAAGGTACAAGACTACCAAGGGAATCGCATCCCTGTTCGAGGGGTAACGTCCGTCCACGTCGGTATGGACAATACAAGAAAACTCTGCCCATCACCATAGTCGATGGGACCCTGCCAAGCTTGTTGGGACTGGACTGGTTCCGAGCATTGGGCATGGGAGTGACTGGAATCTTCAGAAACGAAGTCGACCTCAAAGACGACTCGTGAAAGAATTTGGGGACGTTTTCAGAGACTGCCTGGGCAAGTACACGGGGACCCCTATCTCTTTAACTTAGACCCCAAGTTGCCCCTATCCGTCTAAAGGCTAGGAGGGTCCCGTTAGCCCTAAAGCCCAGGATTGACCGGGAACTGGACAAGCTAGTAAACCAGGAATTCTAGTGCCAGTTGACCATGCTAAGTGGGAGACCCTATAGTCACCCCAGTCAAACCGGACGGGTCGGTCCGGATTTGCGCTGACTACAAGGCAACGCTTAACAAAGCGTTGCAAAGAGTGCTTACCCGTCCGGTGGTACAGCACTTACTGCACTCAATGGGGCAAGGGCAAGTTTTTGCCAAGCTAGACTTGGCCCAAGCCTATCAACAGCTGCCCGTAGATAGCAGCACAGCCGAAGCGCAGACAATTGTGACTCACAGAGGGGCTTTTAAGTGTACCCGGTTACAGTTTGGGGTTAGTGTGGCTCCAGGGTTATTTCAGAACCTGATGGAGCGGCTATTGCAGGGCCTCCCAGGGGTGGTACCATACTTTGACGATGTACTGGTATCCGCTGAAAATCTAGAGGAATTAGGAGTAAGGCTGCGAAAAGTTTTGGGCATTTTCCGGTCTGCCGGTCTCACGGTGAAACTAAGCAAATGCCAGATCGGGGTTGAGTCTGTGGAATTCCTGGGCTACCGGATAGACAGGGAAGGGATTCACCCCACTGAGAGCAAGGTACGGGCCATCAGGAAGGCCCCGGTTCCAAAGAACAAAACGGAGTTGCAGGCATTCTTAGGTCTGGTCAACTTCTACGCGGTATTCTTAAGGAATAAGGCAACAGTAGCCGAGCCGCTGCATAAATTACTAGCAAAGACGGCTGCATGGTCTTGGGGAAAGGCGGAAGCTAGGGCATTCAAGGTAAAGAATCTCCTAACGAGTGATAGCCTCCTTATCCAATACAATGGCACGCTGCCATTAGTGTTAAGCTGCGATGCATCTCCCTATGGGGTGGGGGCTGTACACAGCCACAGGTTACCAAATGGCACAGAAGCCCCTATTGCATACTACTCCCGAACCATGTCATCCACTGAAAGGAATTATAGCCAGCTTGATAAGGAAGCCTTGGCTATAGTCTCAGGAGTAAAGAAATTCCATGAATATGTATTTGGTCGTGATTTTGAAATCATCACGGACCATAGACCTTGCTAGGTCTGTTGGCAGGCGATCGCCCAACGCCCGTGGCACTTTCGCCAAGACTGACCCGATGGACTATCTTCCTGGCAGCGATTCTTACAAATTACTACACCGCCAGGAAAGGAATTAGGCATGCAGACGCCCTGAGCAGATGCCCGTTACCAGAGACTATCAAGACCCCACTCCGGGATACCAGTTCTGCTAATTGACTCTTTGGACTCTGGCCCAGTCACATCCAAAGAGGTGGCTCGGCTTCGTACAAGGACATTACAATAAGAACTGTAATTGGTTGGGTACAAAGAGGTTGGCCCGCGCCGCGGCGTTTTAAAGAGTTTGTAAAAACGTGGGAACTCTCGGCTCAAGGGGTGCCTGCTATGGGGGATCGAGTGGTGATCCCGGAAAAATTGAGGAAAAAGGTATTGGATCTCCTTCACGAAGGCCACCCAGGGATCGTGAGAATGAAGGGTCTAGCGAGAAGCTATGTGTGGTGGCCCTTAATGGACTCGGAAATTGCTGAAAGGGTAGGGAAATGCCAGGCCTGCCAGGAGTCCAGACCGCTACCCCCAACGGCCCCGATTCGGGAATGGGAGAGACCCCAGGGCCCTGGTCTAGGATCCATATCGATTTTGCCGCCCTTCCACGGCCAAACCTTTCTGGTAGTAGTCGATGCCTACTCCAAATGGCTGGAAATCATTCTCATGAGATCCATGACAGCCGATGCCGTGATTTCAGTCCTACGGCACCTATTTGTAACCCACGGGTTGCCCGACACTTTAGTCTCCGATAACGCCCGCACCACGGCAACCCAGTTTGAGGGTACTTGGCAGAGGAGGGCATCCGACATGTCCTCTCGGCGCCTTTCCACCCTGCGACGAACGGCCTTGCAGAACGCTTCGTTCGAGCGCAAAGAAGCATTGTCCAGAATCAAGCCAGGCGATTGGCAAACAAAATTGATACATATCTAGCAGTCCAACACAGAACCCCTGTGTAACAACTGGCGCAGCCCGGCAGAGCTATTAATGGGTCGGAAGCTTAGGTGCCCACTAGACCGCTTAAACCCAAACTACACACCAGACGGTTACAAAGGGCACACGGTAAAACAAGAGGGATGGCAATAGGCGACCTAGTGTGGGCACACAACTACAGCGAGGCCCGACCTGGTTAGCAGGAAAATCCTAGAAATAACAGGACCAAAATCATATCTAGTAGAGATAGAGGATGGCCGGGTATGGAAGCGCCACATAGACCAAATAAGGAAACGATAACAGTAAATCAGAATCAGACGAAACAGGCCCTGACTATTCAATGTATGAATACACAGCTGACTCAAACCCGGGCAAACGCGGACTTATCTGAGTTCCAGGAGGTCCAGCGACGCCAACCGGTTCCTCCTGAAGACAGCAGGGACGACTCTGCAATAATCCAGGGCCGGATGGCCTAGAGGAGGAGCTGAGAGGAACAAACAGTCCCTCCGGTCAGCTCGACTCACTCCCAGAAAATGCATGAGGTCCGAAAGAGTCAGGAGACGCCCAGTCTACTTGCGTGATTACGTTGAAAAATAAGATGTTAATTTCATGTAAATATTGGTAAAGTGCTTTCTGGGAGGGAAGGAGTGTAATGTATTTTTAAAAGTTTTGGCGGGAAAATAGCACGTTGCTGATTGGTTGAAGCCCCCGGTTAAACTGTATATAAAGAGAGGTTTTTCCCAGCACTGGTTGCTGGGTTCACCATATAGTAAAGAGCTGTTGTCACTATCCTGGTCTCCTGCCTCGTCATTGCCCGAATCTAACAGGACTTGAAAGATTTTCTCTTTGCTAATGTCTAGTACAAACTATTTTTTTTAAAAAGGAATAGGAGAAGACAGTATGAAGATGCCTAATGTTAATCCAGTTATTTGGAATTAAGATTGGACAAGAACTGGAATTTTTGAAGTAGTACAGAACTAAAATAATACAATATTAATACAATAATAGTTGCTAATAAATTCAAAGACACATTGTAGGACCTTGTTGATGGGATTTTTATGAGGAGTTCAACCATTGTCGACTTATTGTAGGAGATGACAGGCTGTGCCAGAGGTGGGCATCAAGCATGTCATCATTTGGAGTGCTTACATGTCCACAACATATCTAAGTCCAACCCTCCTTGAATTCCATTGGTTCTTATCTACTGCCAATTTGTCTTGACCATTAGTTTTTTGTTGTTTTTTTTAATTTGAATTTATATCCCGCCCTTCTCCGAAGACTCATGGTGGCTTATACTGTGTTAAGCAATAGTCTTCATCCGTTTGTATATTATATACAAAGTCAACTTTTATTGCCCCCAACAATCTAGGTCCTCATTTTACCTACCTTATAAAGGATGGAAGGCTGAGTCAGTCAACCTTGGGCCTGGTGGGACTTGAACTTGCAGTAATTGCAAGCAGCTGTGTTAATAACAGACAGACTTAGTTTGCTGAGCCACCAGAGGTCCTACCAGAGCCACCAGAGGCTATTAGTAGCTCAGATTCTTGTAGAATTACTTCATTCTCAGCTTTGTCCAAATTAAATCCAAAACAAAGTCCTTCGGCCTTATCACAAACCTTTGTCTTCTTTGACACCCTGCCAAAGGCTTTTCTTGGCAAGAACCCCACGAAGTTCAGAAACAGGAGATAAGAAACAATTGCAGCAATGTTGCTTTCCTACAAAGAACCCAATGGCTCGTTGCTGCTCTTTTAAGTCTTATGGGAGTGGCCAATCATCTTCTGGCCTTACTCCCGAGTTGTCCTTTTTTCTTCAGCCGCTCTTGCCTCCTGGCAGCTCTTCACATGTGTGCACTAGGAACAGGCTTCTCCTGTTCCTCTGCCTCTCTGCTGTCCACCTCTGGAGACACAGAGTCCGCACATCACTCCCAGATGGCCCTGGCTCCATCTCTACCTCCGATGCAGAGCCCTCGTCCGGGCCTTCCCCTGACTCCAGGACTGGCCCATTGTCCTCCCCAGCCTCCTCAGTATCCGACTCCGCTGCCAGGTCCACAGGCTGCTGGCAGACCAGAAGAAATAGGACATTTCTGGAATTGCCCAGCTTTTAGAACTCTAAGCCCTGAAGGAAGGGATTTAATAGGTTTTCCACTTTAAAATTGGAATAATTATAGGTACTGTTTCTGGGGTGGGAGGGGAATGGAGTTGGAAGTGAAAATAACAACAGATACATTGTGATGCAGATTGCCCTCCCACTTTGCTTACTTGTATACAATGGAACAACCCAAGTATGAAAAGGCACCGCATGTTTCCTGATGCATGGTGCATGGTGCTGGCATCATACTGGTTGAGAACTGATACCTATACCAATCATTTTCTGCAGATAAGCAAGTTGCAAACTCACTAAGAATTCCGAATAAATCATGATTTTACTCTTTGCCCCTTAGATGGTGTGCATTAGCCAGATGAGATCACTGGTTAGAGAATAATAGTTTTCCAGATGTACAACCAATAGGTCTGGTGCACACACACACTCACATTCACACACAGCTACAGTATGACCATTGGAGTTTTCTGTAAGTAATAAAATATGTGTTTGAAGATATCTGTTTATTTTAATAATAGTTCAGTAATACTTGCTCCTTCAATTTGGGAATAATTGTCATGATTAATTTACTGCTGTACATTTATTGGAGTCTACTAAAAAGAGCAGACGAAAGACGGTCTAATAAGAAATATGCTTGAAACAAATGAATTCCATAAAATGTATTGGATTTGGATAAAACATCTGATTAGATCATGATTTATTTTACTGGTTTATGGAGAACACATACCAAGTATTGTCATGGTTCTGTAGCCCAACATCCCACAAATGTTTGATTGTGACCTCCTCCTCATTGGCTCGGATAGAGTCGGAATATTAAGGAAACTTGGAAAGCTGTGTAGGGAAATCAGTAATATATCACCATAGTAAGGGAGAGAAAGCTGGACAGAACACACAAAGTATTATCAAACATAGTTGACCAATGACCCTGGCTAATAAATTAATGCCTGGCAAAAGTCTTGTAAACATGGAATCAATATCTTTAATTCACATTTTATAATTTTTATCTACAATAGCTTACTTATTTATTTATTTAAAATATTTGTAAAGTAGGGCTATCCAGCTGATACGGTATCAGGAATTCTGACATAAAGTTCTGGGATTTTGGGTGGATTGTATCGGGGTTTTTTTTAATTGTGGCATTCAAACTCTAAAATTATTTTTCCCTACTAAAATAATACTAGCTATGGTTCCCCACTAAAATAATACTAGCTATTATTTTAGTGGGGCAGCCCACAAAGTCTCCTATATTGAGAATTCCTTTAAGTCTGATGGTGCTATCACTGTCATATATTGGTAATGAAAGAGATCTGTTATACAATCAAAGGATATATTTTTAAATCATTTTTATATAATAGCGCAAAGTATTTTGATCTTTTTTAGGTAATACATAATAAGTGAAAGATATTTACAGCTAGTTATAGATTAATGGATTAATTATAAAACTTTAACAGGGGAAATAATATTCCAAGTTTTTATATAAAAATACTCCATGAAAACTAACTGGCTGAGTGATTTCTTGTAAAACAGAATGTAAGTGTCAAGCAAAATTCAAATGCAATTCCTCACGTACAAATCAATATTTTATTGATTCAGTAGCTCTCTTCAATTCTGAAATTCATAAAATACCAGAAGTAATCTCAGGGCTCCAACTACTTTCATATATTTTACTGCCAAGGACATTTTGTTTAGATACAACCAAAGGATGAAAAACCAGCATTAAGTTAACATTTATTACAGGAAGTGAAAAACCATGTTACTATTTAATGCTGATGGTAAGATCTGCGGCAGGAAAAATGCCACAAGAAAAATTAGTATGAATTGTAGCAGGACTTTTGCAAGATAATGGCACACATCAAATAGCTACTGTAAATAACTATAATTCAGTGCACTGTGTTCCTAAATACTAAAACATGGGAATTCTGGGAGTTGATTTTATTTGGCATCATGGGAAAAGACGACGTGTTTAGTTATGACAAGTAAGCAATCTATGGCTTACTAAACATGTTGACCAAACAGAGTTTTGAATTGGAAAGAATTTTTTTTCCCTCTGTTCTTTTGGTTAAAAAGATCCCACCTATCTCCATCAAGGTCATCTTCTTTACTCTCTACATCAGTCAAGTCAACTGGCTATAGACCAGGGGTGTCCAAACTTGGCAACTTTAAGATTTGTGGACTTCAACTCACAGAATTCTGGCTGAGGAATTCTGGGAGTTGAAGTCCACAAGTCTTAAAGTTGCCAAGTTTGGACACCCCTGCTATAGACATTCATTTTTGTATATGGGACTTTACAACAAAAGAGGAAATTCTGGCAGTCACCTTCAACAGGTGTCCCATGTTCGCCGTGCTCTCAGATGACAAAGCAGACTTCATCTGGGTAAACTCTTAGCTTGGAGAAGTACTGAAACCAAAGATTGATGAAAAGGAGGCCAACATATCCTGTCTAATCTCAACTGAAGATTTCTTGAAGAATAATGTGGATGCCATTAGCTGCCATACGCAGAAGAGCAACTTCTTCAAAAAATGAGAATGAAGACATTGGCAACACATCACCTTAAGTAAAATTACTACAAAGCGGGTCCTCTTCCTGTGTCATGGAAATTGATTCCAGCCTGCAGTCTCAGTTTCTACAAAACTGCAAAAGCTCTTCTGGTTCATTTGAATGACTTTAGGTCTTGCTGAAATCATGAAGGAATTGACAACATTACTTTATCCTGTCCCATCCAATCAAGCAGGGAAAGGACACTTCAGTTAAAGGACCCCAACTGGTGGGGTCTAGGAAGACAGTCTTTTCTGCTATTAGCTCCACCCTGTGGAATATTCTTTCCCAGAGATGAGGCAAGCCCCCACTATCCTGGCCTTCAAAAAAGGACTCTGTGGCCTTGTGGGGGGACCTCAGACGACCATGCAGTCATGAGGCTGCCTGGAGCGCTGAGAGCCCTACCTTCACCTTTTAAGTAAAGTTAACATTACAGGTAATCCTCAATTTACAACCATTCATTTAGTGACCATTTGAAATTAGAACAGCACTGCAAAAGTGACTTAAGACTATTTTTCACACTTACAGCAGTTGTAGCATCCCCGTGATCACATGATCAAAATTCAGATGCTTGGCAATTGGTTCATATGTATGATGGTTGCAGTGGGATCATGTGATCACCCTTCGCCACCTTCTCACAAGCAGAGTCGATGGGGAAGCCAGATTCACTTAAAAACCATGCTACTCCCTTAACAACTGCAGTGATTCACTTAACGGTGGCAAGAAAAGTCATAAAATGGGGCAATACTCAGTTAACAACTGTCTCACTTAGCAAAAAAAAAAATATTTGAGCTCAGTTGTGGTGATCAGTCAAGAACTACCTATATTTAACCATTCTTGACTCTTTCCAAAAAAATTTTTTTTATTTCTGAAGGAGACCGGCAGTTCAAAAATGTGAAAAATAAAGGAACAAATAAATACGTTGTCAGGACCTCTGTCAATTATTTCCGAGGAGTCCTATAGAAGCAGGAAAGTTCCAGTGTTTTGGAAAAGAGTAACCTCTTCAAAAAAGAGGGGAAAGGGGAGGGAAAAGAGAAGGCTGTTAGTAATAATTGCCCAATGAATTTAACATGAAAACCAGAAAGACATTAAAGGCCAGTTGTATGTTTTTTGAAGACAATGCCCTGATTGCTATTAGTTGTCACTGTTTTGTCAAAATTAGGCCATGTGAAAAAAAATTCTCATCTCCTTTGACAAGGTAATTAATGAGCAAGGATAATGTTGTGATTATAATCTAACTTGATTTCAGCAAAGCTTTTGATAAGATCCGCTTTACATACTTCCTGCAGGCTATTAAAATGTAGTTGGAATGCACTACGATAAGGTGGGTCCATAAGTGGCTGGCTGAACACATTCAGAGAGTCAGCACTAATGGCTCTACATCAAACTGGAGGGCAGAACCAGTGTGGTCCTCCAGGAATTTCTCTGAGGGTCAGTACTAGTCCATATTTTTATTAATGACGTGGAAAGGGGAATTGATGAGCTACTTATTACATTTACAGATGTCACAAAATTGGGAAGTCTGGCAAACACCTCAGAAAACAGAACAAAACTACAATCTAATCTCCACAGATCGGGCTGAGAAAAGCAAGATGTTGTTTAAGGGTGAAAATGTGAGGCATTGTATTTAGGCTGGGGAAAATATATGGCCTGCAAGATGTGAGGTTCATGGATTAAAGCACTGGGAAAGGAATTGGGCTTGGTCATTGACCACAAGTTGCACAGGAGACAGCGGCTAGAAAGGCCAAGAGTTCTGGGCTGTATCACAAAAAGCATTTTCTCAAATACTTGTGAATCCCTTATTCTCTTCTACTTTGAATTGGTCACATCACACCTGAAAGACTATGTACAATTCAGGACATTATAGCAGGATTGTTAGAGTTTGCAGCAATCCAACCAGCACACAAATAAACAGTTCAGCAGGATTCATTTATATAAGAAACTTCTTTATATATAATACCATACAGCGGAAGCCAGAACCAGAACCCAGAATCCAAAAGTACAGTATCTATATAATACAGAGGTACTCATATATATACTGCTCAAAAAAATAAAGGGAACACCTACCCAACACAATGCACTGTATTTAATAAGAATATTTCATTCGTTCAGATCTAGGATGTCTTACAGTATAAAAAATAAATAAAATAACAAATAAAGGGAACACAAAAATACTGTAAGATATCCTAGATCTGAACAAAAGAAATATTCTTATTAAATACAGTATATTGTGTTGGGTTAGTGTTCCCTTTATTTTTTTGAGCAGTGTATATACAGTATATATATATTTACAGATCAGTGAACCTAAGCTATTCCCAGGCTCTGAGCCGTCTGGGTCACCAAACAGTCCCTACTGGCTGACCTTACCAGTCTATTCCAATTCATGAACCCTTATACACTGACAATGATATTAATAAATTAGGAGGGTAAGTGTAATATATTCTTTTAAAAATCCTATACTTAAAAAAAAATCCTACATGCAGGATTTTGTTGGTTTGTTTGTTAATAACATTGATATAGCTGCCCATATTTTAACAAACTGGGCAGCTCTCAAATAAAAATTAAAAGAATATAAAAACGATATTAAAACTATTAATACCAAACCAAATACCAAAACGTATGAAAACCAAAACCTGGTGCCAGTGAATCTTCTGGTGTTCTGTCACCTCATCTTATCCCAGTGCTTGGGGGGAAAGCCAGGTCTTCAGTGCTTCACAGGACATGGTGAGGACTTGTCAAATTTCATGGAGAAGAATATTTTGTAGGGCAAGGGCTGCCATGGACAAGCCACGGTTTCTAGCTCTCATAAGATGGCAAAGTTTAAAGGACAGGACTAGGAGCATGCCTACACTATCTAATCTGGTAGGATGGCTGGATGTCCATAGGGAAAAGTGGTTCCATAGATAACTTGGCCCTGTACCATATAAGGCTTTAAATGTTTGACTAGCACCTTGAATTGCACCCGGAATGAAATTAGAAATCAGTGCAACAGACATGATAGATGTGTAAACCTAGGGGCAACCATCACATTCATTATGTCAATTTATATAGCCACCCCAAGATCAGAAGATGTGGAGAAGCCTGGCCCACAGAATTGCCAAGAGTTGGACTCAACTGAATGGATGACATCATCACCATAATTATTTAACACCTATTTCTTGTGCTTCAAGTATTCAAAACTGCTTCTTATACATAATGAATTGTTACAGGATTCATGCTTCAAAGCTGTTATTCTTCATTAGTCATCTTAATTTCTCAACCAAGTATAGGCATAATTACTTGGCTTTCCTGTGTTTTAATGAAACAATAAGCAACCTTGTGTCCCTGCCAGTTAGGATTACATCTGCCATCCACTTTAGATCTCTTGAAATAATAATTCTACGTGTACTTTGAAAGGCAGATGTTTGAAATATACTTTCTAACAAGGTTTGATTTCATTGAATGAAATGTAAACAATGTGCTTTTGTGCATTTGATCTCAATTGACATTTGGGGGGGCTTCAATAATTAAAAAAGGATTTATTAAATCAGTGTATAATTAGTTTTCCCAAGTCCATATAAGCAACACAGATTTTAAATGAATTATTACTAAGAATAAGTATAAAACTAGGCTCGGTCTTGCAATACTAAAATATTTGCTAGATTATATAACATAGACAGGTTTTCATGAGATGGCTGATTTCTCTCTGGATGAACTTCACGTATCTGAAATGCCCAATCACCAATGACCCAATCTTTAAGACCTATCAATCATCTCAAAGGTAGCTGGATGATAACATCTATTTTTTCAGGGCCTCTCTAGTTATGTCTTTGTTTCAGAAGCATGGAGACGGACATCATGCTCTATCAAGAGTTGAGTAACCCCCTCAAACATTCTTTGAATAATTCTGTTCAATTAGTTTAGACTGAAATAAGGCAGTTTGTCCCAAACAAACCAGGGACTGGGTTACAATTAAACCCCCTTTGAGTAATTTCTGGCAATAAATGGCAGGATAAGCATGTTTGCACCTTTCTACCTCCACCCCAAGTAACCATATCATGTGAATATAGTCTGTATACCTTAATTAACTCCACAAAATTAGAGGCAGTATTTCTTAAATAATAGTCATAACCAGCACCTTGAATTGGATAAGGAAGCTAATTGGCAACCAGTGCAGCCTACAAAGGAGAAGTGTAATTTGTAGAGTTCTTGGAGCACACATAACTATTTGCACTGCCACACTTTGCCCCAGCTGGAGCTTCCAGAGATTCTCCAAGGGCAGCCGCCATGTAAAGCATGTTACATTCTGGAGGTGACTAGGATATGCGTGACTGAGAATAGAACCTCCCTAGCCAGAAATGGGCGCTAACGGTTCTGTGGGCATGGCTTGGTGGGCATGGCTTGGTAGGCAGGATCATGTGACTGGGTGGGCATGGCCAACTCTTTTTTTTTTTTACTTGTTAAAGTTTTTTTTACTACTATTCGCCTGAACCGGTAGTAAAAAAAATGCTTTAAAAAACTAAAAAATAGAGTCCAACAATCACAGCTGTGCCATGCTTTTTTTAACTTTTCTAAAGCATTTTTTCACTATCAGTTCAGGTGAATAGGTAGTAAAAATGCTTTTAAAAAGTTTTTTAAAAAGTGTCCGACGATCGCATGGCACAGCTGTGATCATCAGAACCTTTTTTTACTTTTTAAAGCTTAGCTCACCAGGGATAAAGATATCCAACTGGATATCATTTTCATATGAACCATTGGTCCATAAAGCCAGTTCTTGATGATACTGATCGGGATGACCCATTGCTCTATACCAGTATTTCTCAACCTTGGAAACTTTAAGACATGCGGACTTCAACTCCCAGAATTCCCCAGCCAGCCATGATGGATGGGAAATTCTGAGAGTAGGAGTCCACACCATCTGAAAGTTGCTGAGATTGAAAAATACTGCTCTAATGCGATTTGTCTGGATGCACTTTAATATGGCTCTGTTCGTGAAACATCTAAAGTCAGAAAAATAAGCAAACGAAGTAATGATTGAATGTGTAGTGCTAGTTGTTATGGTTGGTAAGCTTTTGTTTATAGTTTAGTATAGGGTATGAGCATACCCATTGTGTCTTGCTCATTAATCATAGGAAAGCAAAAAGGGTGTGAAATTAATCAACTAACATCAGCATTCTTGCCTGCGCTATTTGGAGATGCCAGAAGTTCAGTATGGATTTTTCTGCAGAGAAATCATGTGCTGTACAAGCTTGTCAATAACGTGTATATCTTAACTTTCAACCTCAATGGGCCTCCTAGGCAGCTTAGAAAAATACTGGTTATCATTTTTAAAAAAAATTAAACTAATGAAGACAGTGGTAAATGTAAGAGAAAATTCTCTTATTAGTCCACAAGAGGTTAATAGGAATAATGTAACTTTGAGTTGTTGCCTTTGAAAGGATTAAAAAAAAAAAGGATAAGAGGAAATAGCTCCTAGGGAAGATTTTCAAAACTGGAGTACTAATACAGTAAAAATGCTCTGATTGCTGTCTTCCTAATTTCTGAAGGTACCTGGGAAGGCTTATTTTAGCAAGTAGATTTTTAGATTACAGATAGTCCTCACTTACTGACTGCCTCATTTACCTTCTGTTCAAAGTTACAATGGTGTAAAAAATCAGCTTTGTGACCAGACCTCATATTTATGACAGTCATGCATCCTGCAGTCATGTGATCACCATTTGGTGTTTCACAACTGCTGTGTGCATTTATGATCATCAGAGTCACATGACTGCTATTCGTAGGTGTTTCTCAACCAGTTTGCAACAAGCACAGTTAATGCAGAATGTGGACATAAAATCTTAAATTACAGTCATGTGATATTATATATGTATGTGTGTGTATATACTATATGTATGTATGCATGTATGTATGTATATATGTATATGTATGTATGTGTATGTATATGTATGTATGTATGTGTGTGCATGTGTGTGTGTGTGTATATATATTTATATATATATTTGTTTTCGTAGGTTTGTTTTTGTAGGTTTTCACGGGTATAGGTGTGAAGGTCTTGGCATATTCAGGTCTTTTCCCGTGTAAGGTTGAGAGTATCTTGGCGACGTTTCGATGAGGTGTCACTCATCATCTTCAGGCTGGTGCTTTCGACTTCCTAGCACAGCCAACCCCACCATCCAATCAGAGCACAGCCAAATTCTGAACGAATCAGAACACACCTCCACCCAATCAGAACACAGCCAAGCTCCCAACCAATCAGTTCAAACCCCCACTAGCAGTTAAAAGGAAGAAACAGCTGTGATCACACATTTCTCCTAGAAGCACGAAGCTGTAAACACCCAGCCTGAAGATGACGAATGAGACTTCGTCGAAACATCTATAGTCAGAAAAATAAGCAAACCAAGTAATGATTGAATGTGTAGTGCTAGTTGTTATGGTTGGTAAGCTTTTGTTTATAGTTTAGTATAGGGTATGAGCATACCCATTGTGTCTTGCTCATTAATCATAGGAAAGCAAAAAGGGTGTGAAATTAATCAACTAACATCAGCATTCTTGCCTGCGCTATTTGGAGATGCCAGAAGTTCAGTATGGATTTTTCTGCAGAGAAATCATGTGCTGTACAAGCTTGTCAATAACGTGTATATCTTAACTTTCAACCTCAATGGGCCTCCTAGGCAGCTTAGAAAAATACTGGTTATCATTTAAAAAAAAAATTAAACTAATGAAGACAGTGGTAAATGTAAGAGAAAATTCTCTTATTAGTCCACAAGAGGTTAATAGGAATAATGTAACTTTGAGTTGTTGCCTTTGAAAGGATTAAAAAAAAAAAAGGATAAGAGGAAATAGCTCCTAGGGAAGATTTTCAAAACTGGAGTACTAATACAGTAAAAATGCTCTGATTGCTGTCTTCCTAATTTCTGAAGGTACCTGGGAAGGCTTATTTTAGCAAGTAGATTTTTAGATTACAGATAGTCCTCACTTACTGACTGCCTCATTTACCTTCTGTTCAAAGTTACAATGGTGTAAAAAATCAGCTTTGTGACCAGACCTCATATTTATGACAGTCATGCATCCTGCAGTCATGTGATCACCATTTGGTGTTTTACAACTGCTGTGTGCATTTATGATCATCAGAGTCACATGATTGCTATTCGTAGGTGTTTCTCAACCAGTTTGCAACAAGCACAGTTAATGCAGAATGTGGACATAAAATCTTAAATTACAGTCATGTGATATTATATATGTATGTGTGTGTATATACTATATGTATGTATGCATGTATGTATGTATATATGTATATGTATGTATGTGTATGTATATGTATGTATGTATGTGTGTGCATGTGTGTGTGTATGTATATATATTTATATATATATTTGTTTTCGTAGGTTTGTTTTTGTAGGTTTTCACGGGTATAGGTGTGAAGGTCTTGGCATATTCAGGTCTTTTCCCGTGTAAGGTTGAGAGTATCTTGGTGACGTTTCGACGAGGTGTCACTCATCATCTTCAGGCTGGTGCTTTCGACTTCCTAGCACAGCCAACCCCACCATCCAATCAGAGCACAGCCAAATTCTGAACGAATCAGAACACACCTCCACCCAATCAGAACACAGCCAAGCTCCCAACCAATCAGTTCAAACCCCCACTAGCAGTTAAAAGGAAGAAACAGCTGTGATCACACATTTCTCCTAGAAGCACGAAGCTGTAAACACCCAGCCTGAAGATGACGAATGAGACTTCGTCGAAACATCGCCAAGACACTTCCAATTTTACGCGGGAGAAAACCCGAATAACCAAAGACCTACATACAAACACCCGCGAAAACCTCAGAAAACACACACACACACACACATATATATATTTGTTTTCGTAGGTTTCGACGAGCTTCGATGTCATATCCCTCTTCACCAAAGTGCCTATTAAAGAAGCCTTGACAGCTATCCAAAACAAATACAACCCCCCCCCAAACACATCCTAGATCTAACAAACCACTGCCTAACCAAAACATACTTCATCCATAATGGACAAAGATACAAACAGATAGAAGGAGTACCCATGGGATCACCCCTCTCACCCATCATCACAAACCTATACATGGAATACTTTGAAACCAACACTTTAGATAAATCTGAACTCAAACCCAAACTCTGGCTTAGATACGTAGATGACACTTTCGTAATTTGGCCACATGGAAAGGAGAAACTGGACAACTTCCTCACATATCTCAACAGCCTACACCCCAAAATACAATTCACTATGGAAATAGAAGCTAACAACCAACTCCCCTTTCTGGACATCCTAATCTACAAAGAACCCAATGGCTCCCTAGGACACACCATCTATCAGAAAAAAACACACACCAACTGCTATTTAAACGCACAATCACATCACCACCCTGTACAGATCAGCTCCATAGCCAAGACTCTCATCTCCAGGACCAAACGCCTAGCTGACAAAGACCACCTGAAAACTGAATTACACACTCTCACAAACGTATTAATCTCCAACGGATACCAAAGAAACACAATTACTAGCCTAATCCAAAGGGAGACACCTCCCAAGAACCAAGACACAGAACAAGACAACGGCATCGCCCTCCTCCCGTACATCAAAGGCACCACAGATAAAATCAGCAAAATTCTCCACAAACACAACATCAAGACAGCCTTCTGCACAGACCAAAAAATAGCCAACATCTTAAGAAACCCCAAAGACAAGAGCCATCTAGAAAACCAAGGAGTCTATGAAATACCATGCAAAATCTGCCCAGCCACATACATTGGACAAACTAATAGGAGAATAAATGCACACAGAACCCAAAAACGCAGTCAGAAAAGAAGAAAAAACCTCCTCCCTTTTCCAGCACCTTAAAACCACAGGACACAAAATTGATTTTGAAGGAATCAAATTAATCTCCAAAACTGAACACTATAACAAGAGAATAATTATGGAAGCCATTGAAATAGAGAAACACCCCCACAATATGAACAAATGGGACGACACCTCCCGCCTACCAGACATCTGGAAACCAGCCTTGGTCAACAAATGAGTCCCAACAACAAAAATTGACCCCAGACCCAGGACAACACACAACGCCACCACAAATCATCCTCACCAGATTCAAAACCAAACCCATGCCACAGACGAAACACAACCACCATCCAGAAGCCAGACCATGCTGACACCACTGGCTGCTGCGCCCCCTTCCGATCCCCACACAAAGCAGGCTGACACACACCAGGAACACATGACAGGACCTCGGACTTAGAGCCAAACTGGGGCCCGGGATGGTGCATCATAGCCATTTGCTCAAGACATCACATCACAGAACTTCAGAGGCCACAACACCAAAGCTCAGGAACAAAAGACCAGGACCACACCCACACAGGATGCTACGAAACAGCCGACCAATCTGCAAACACCCATTCCATCTACCAGTCAGGATGCAACCACAGAGCCAACCAACCTGCTCACAGCAACACTCCCCACCTCGACCAATCTGCAAACACCCACTCCATCTACCAGTCAAGATGCAACCACACAGCCAACCAACCCGCTCACAGCAACACTCCCCACCTCCCCACCAGTATTTATAGAGAGACGGCAGCTCCGACCACTCTTTGCTCGAGAAGCATGAAGCCAAAGCCACCAGCCTGAAGATGATGAGGAGTGAGACCTCGTCGAAACGTCGCCAAGACACTTCCAATTTTAAACGGGAGAAAACTCGAATAACCAAAGACCTACATACAAACACCCGTGAAAACCTCAGAAAACATACATACATACATACATACATACATACATACATACATACATATATATCAGAGGTGGGTTTCAAAAGGTTCTGGAGAACTGGTAGCGGAAATTTTGAGTACTTCAGAGAACCAGTAGTAAAAATTCTGAGTGGCCCCACCCCCATCTATTCTCTGCCTCCCAAGTCCCAGCTGATTGGGAGGAAATGGGGATTTTGCAGTAACCTTCCCCTGGAGTGGGGAGGAAATTGAGATTTTATTTATTTATTTATTTATTTATTAGATTTTTATACCGCCCTTCTCCAGAAGGACTCAGGGTGGTTTACAGCCATTATAAAAAACAATAACAATGTACAACTAAAACAAAAATTAAAAAAGTTATTATATAATTGGCAGAGATTTAAAACGTTTAAACCTAAAAACTCTTAAAATTCATATAAATTAATTCAACCCCAATTAAAATTAATATTTAAAATTTAAAATTTAAGCCAGTCCCGCACGAATAAATAAATACATCTTCAGCTCGCGGTCAGCTGAAGGTCAGGCAATTGACGCAAGCTAGGGGGAAGTTTGTTCCAGAGGGTAGGAGCCCCCACAGAGAAGGATCTTCCCCTGGGGGCCGCCAGCGACATTGCTTGGCGGACGGCACCCTGAGAAGTCCCTCTCTGTGTGAGCGTACGGGTCGGTGGGAGGCGTGAGGTAACAGAAGGTGGTCCCGTAAGTACCCAGGCCCTAAGCCATGGAGCGCTTTAAAGGTAGTAACCAAAACCTTAAAGTGCACCCGAAAGACCACAGGCAGCCAGTGCAGCCTGCGCAGGAGAGGTGTTACATGGGAGCCGCGTGCATGGGAGCCTCCATTTTGCAGTATCCTTGCCCTGGAGTGGAATGGGAATGGAGATTTTACAGTATCCTTCCCCTGCCATGCCCACCAAGTCATGCCACGCCCACCAAGCCACACCCACAGAACTGGTAGTAAAAAAATTAAAACCCACCACTGATATATATATCTATTTAATATATATCTATTAAATTCAATTATATCACAATTGAAATTTCTAAATGATTCTATATTGTTGTACTCTATCTATATAGAAAAAATATTAGGGCTACACTGTATATACTTGATCATTATTCAGAAGTGGTTTGGAACTTCGGAAAGATGAATGTAGCCTCTGTCACATATAAAAACCCTTACTTTTCTATTTCTCTGTGAGCCTGAAAAAAAGGAGTGTTTTTAATGTGTTAATTCATTAAAGCAGCTATGTGCTTACTACCATCATTATGGTATTTCATCTTTTTAAAGATTTATGCCAAACCCCAACAAAATACACTGCTACTTTAATCAGTACCAGAGATACAATCATCTAGATTCCAAAGCACTTCTTATATATATAATTTTTAAAGAGTACATAGTCCTACTAAATATAGTGGCTTCAGTCTGAAAAACGTGACCATTTAGTATGAACATAACGCCTTTTATGCGCTAATTCTCTGAACTGTAGGAGTACTGCAGGTGGTGTGGGGGGGCAGAGACAAGGGAAATAATATAACATAATTCAGTGTACTGATTATGTATTATATTTGATGTTACATTATTATTTGCAATGTAGCTTATTTCATGAAGTTCCTTATGTAATATAATAGTCTATAAATTGAAGGGGTGTACTGTTCTTTAACATTAAAATGAACTTATTGTTGCACATCCAAAGGTTAAATGAGGGCATACAAAAATGTATTGGTTGTCTATGCTTAGATATTCTATAGAGTATGAATACTTAAATAGTTTGATTATCCAATGATCCATAAACCTTTCAATCTCTATGAATTAATTTCCATAAAGGCAATGGTGGGATTCAGCCAGTTCGCACCACTTCGGGAGAACCGGTTGTTAACTTTCTGAGCAGTTTGGTGAACTGGTTGTTGGAAGAAATCATTAAGGCAGAGAATCGAATGTTAAATTATTTGAATCCCACCACTGCATAAAGGAAATATTGGAAATCACTGTCATTTTGTCAAGAATGGTTAATAAACACAATGACTCTGCCCATACAACATTCTGAACCAAAACAAAAAAATTGAATTTCATGGCCTTGCTCACACATGTTATAACATTAATTGTTTGGATTTGACTTAACTTTTGGTTTGTCACATTCTTGGTAATCTTTGTGATCAGTTAGTTTGGGGCCATGGAAAGCAATCTGAGATGAGATATGATCTGGACTTCCTCATTAATGGAATCAGCCAAATGTCAGAACTATATGGGGAAACAGGCCAAAACTGAGGACCAGAAAACAATCAGAACTACTATAAAATACAAATCAAATTTTATTGATTTTATTTGCAGCAATAAGTTGAAAGTAAAATATCATAGCAAATAATCAAATGAATATATAATAAGACCAGGAAAGCGATACCTTGATAGCATGATAGCAGTGTTCCAATATCTCAGGGACTTCCACAAAGAAGAGGGAGTCAAGCTGTTCCCCAAAGCACCTGAAGGCAGGACAAGAAGCAATGGATGGAAACTCCTCAAGGAGAGAAGCAACTTAGAACTAAGAAGAAATTTCCTGACAGTTAGAATAATTAATCAGTGGAACAACTTGCCTCCAGAAGCTGTGAATGCTCCAACACTGGAAGTTTTCAAAAAGATATTGGATAACCATTTGTCTGAAGTGGTGTGGGGTTTCCTGCCTAAGCAGGGGCTTGGACTAGAAGACCTCCAAGGTCCCTTCTAACTCTGTAATTCTGTTCTTCTGTTATTTGCATGCTGCAACGCTGCAGTCATTTGGAATTCCACCAAGAGGAATACCCCCATGTAAAACCATACAAAGGTCACCTCGTGACGACAATTGAATTCTATACAAAAACTCTCTTTTGTATTCAGCATGGAGTGGGGGGTGACTGAATAGAGCTGGGCATTTATTGGCTGAATGCCCTTCCTGGTATCTACATGGCGTTCGCAGCAGGTATTTTTTCTTTGTGCCCTAGGAGAGGAACATCTGCAACTACCCAGGATTGAATTCTCAACCTTCCAAGTGGCTCGTAAGCATCTTCACCACTAAACCACCATGCTCTTCTATATCTAGGATTGAAATCATACTGAAAATAATTACTGTAAATTAATTCTCATTTCCCCTGGAATTCTCTGTAATTGGTGCAGTACTACCTTCTCCAAAATCTTCCCTGTTGCACACTAGATGGCAGCTGTCCAAATGGCTGGATCCAGAAATGATTTCGTCAGAAGGGAATTCACCTTTCAAAGAAATGGGTATAATCCCTTCCCTCAGAGAAGCATCAACCTCAAGATGTCTCTTCTATCTGTTGGAAGAAATATCCATCTGGTTCAGTTCCAAGTTGGGAGAAATACACTGGAAACATGGAGGCTGATTGGAAAGATGGTTTTAATGGTCCAACAGGACCACTAAGCACATAGTCCTGGTGCAGCTGACCACATGGAGTTGAGAATGAGAGTTATTTATACCTTCTCTTGGAGCTTGCCCTTGAGCTTCCTGTTCCTGTGCAAGGACATGCATTTTATTAGCTGTTGTAAGGGTCATAGCTAACCCGGTAGGTTGTCTGAGAAGTTTAGTTGAAGCCTAGAAGGTGATGCAATGTCCCCAGGTGATTTGGCAATGTGGTGAGCTCTCCTGCTATTATGTTCTGGAGGGTTATATCTTAATCCCATTACCCTGGAGCTGAAGGTCTTTTGTTTTGTAGATAAGCTGGCCCAGTCCTTTTTAATGGGCACCAAATATTTGCTGGGGACAGGAAGCTGGTTGTTGTCTTTAGAAACATGTTTCTCCTTTAGGGGAAATATTTTATCCTGCCTTTTTTAATATTTCTCAAAATATTTCAATCTCCTAGGAGAGGTGGCTTTCCTCATATCACTTCATGTCTAGAGACCTTTTGTATATCAAGATGTGTGATAAGATTAGATCAGGGGTCTCCAACCTTGGCAACCTTAAGACTTGTGGACTTCAACTCCCAGAATTCCTCAGCCAGCAAAGTTTTGCTGGCTGAGGAATTCTGGGAGTTGAAGTCCACAAGTCTTAAAGTTGCCAAGGTTGGAGACCCCTGGATTAGATTACAGAAACGCTACTGGAGAACAGTTTCATCCAGTGCCTTCATCACCCCTGCATTCCATACCAAAAGAAGGTTAGATGCCATGAAGTCGCCATCAGCCATGTTATCAATGATAGCCCCAAATCAAGATTCTTGGTAGCACTTTTTCAGACTAATAAATTTTTAATAAAAGTCATATGTTTAACATATGTTTAATGTTACCTCATGCCTCCCACCGACCCGTACGCTCTCACAGAGAGGGTCTTCTCAGGGTGCCGTCCGCCAAACAATGTCGGCTGGCGGCCCCCAGGGGCAGGGCCTTCTCTGTGGGAGCTCCAACGCTCTGGAACAAACTTCCTCCTGGACTACGTCAAGTGCCTGATCTTCGGACCTTTCGCCGTGAGCTGAAAACGCACTTATTTATTCAAGCGGGACTGGCATAATATTTTTAATATTTTTAATATTTTTAAATTTTTAACTGGGGTTTTATTATTTTTAGGGTTCATAATTTTAAATTTTAAATGTTGGCCATTTTTTCTAATATGCTCGGTTTTAAATTGTTGTTTTAATTGTATATTTTTGTGTTTTTTATTTTTTGGCTGTACACCGCCCTGAGTCCTTTGGGAGAAGGGCGGTATAAAAATTTAATAAATAAATAATAATAAATAAGAATTAGTCAGAAAATATTTTTCTTCTGATTTGGGTTACAAGAGAAAACATAGGTCTCCTCCTACCATGATTCATTCAATTAACCCAATTGTCTGGTTTTGCCTGACATATTGTGAACCTTTAGCTAATTCCATCAGTTGGGGTCATACAACATGCTAGATTAAAATACAACTAATACTCTAGGTCACTGTGTCATATGAACACAGCAGTCAATGAATAGCTTCACTACCGGTTCGGACCGGTTCGGGCAAACTGCTAGATTATGGGCATCAGTTTGCCGAACCGGTAGTAATTATCCCTCCTTGGCCCTACCCACGGCCAGTCGCTGCTCATCTCTTCCAGCTGCTCGATATTCCACAGAATTCAAAGTTAAATGCAGCTGAGAGAATGCTAACTTTTCTGTCTCCATTCAGAATGGAACTGCTGCTGCAGCCTGTCCCTTTAAGGTAGTCCCCAGGAGGGAGGGAGCCAGGCGGGAACCATAAACAGAGCAGCAGCTCCGTTGTGAATGGAGGGAGAAAAGTTAGCATTCTCTCTGCCACAGAATTCAAAGTTAAATGCAGCAGAGAGAATGCTAACTTTTCTGTCTCCATTCACAACAGAGCTGCTGCAGCCTGTCCCTTTAAGGTAGTCCCCAGGAGGGAGGGGGATAGAGCAGTTGAAATGGAGCGGTTTTTGTGAAAAGCAGGAAAATGGGGAAGGGGATTTTCCTGCCTGCCATCCATTCCTTAATCTCAGCACAGACTGAGGGAAGGATGGTAGGCAGGAATATTCCCCTCCCCATTTTCCTGCCATTCGCAACAAGAAGTGGCTGGGAGGGGAGGGGCCGGTGAGGAGCTCCTCGATGTGAGTGATGTCAAGTTGGCCACGCCCACCCAGTCACATGACCTCCCCCCTAGAACCGGTAGGAGAATTTTTTTAATTTCACCCCTGCGTCACATTTAACCCAAAGCTATAACATGGCTAGCTTTTTCTGTTTGTGATTTAGCATGTTGCATGCACGTAACCCATGTACTTTATTCAAAAAACAAACATAATTTAGCACAAACTCAGTTTATATATTAGTTCTGTATATGGATGCCAAAACTTCATGGTCCAATTATATTTATGTAGCATGTTTATATTCTATTGTTTCATTCAGCCTTGGAATTATGGGCAGTATAGTCTCAATGCATCTGGAGGGCTGAACAATTTCAAGGGGACATAATGCCTGACTAGGCAGATTTTTTTGCCTGATTCAGCACAGCCCTTATCGTCTTTAATTTATTTTATTACTCTTCGCACTATACATCAGTTTGTCAGGCAATAGCATTTGGAAAGGCTGTGGCAATTTTCCACAAAGAAGTAATGGAGACATTCTTTTCAAATCTGCAGCATTCTGTACTGGAGCACAAAATACCTTTTCTCCACCCTGATGCCTTCCATATGCGTTGGGTGTGCTAGCTAGTAAAACCAAAAAGAAATTGAAGCATTTGAAAAATTCAGCAATACGGAGGGTACCATACTGAGAAAGGTTTATGCAGATGTTGTTCTGAACATCCAAAAACCTTAAATTGTCTCTTTTTCTTCTGTAGGAAGTTAGCACCCACCCCCCTCCTAGAAGAATGAAATATTTTAGAAAACATTAAAAAGGCAGAATATATTTCCCTGGATGAAAAATGGAAAAACATGTTTTAAGGACAAAGCCGCTCCCTGCAGCTTCCTGCCTCCCCCCAACTTTGTCAATGGGTCAGAGACAGAAACTCATTCTCCCCACCTTTGTCAATGGGACCATCATCTGCAACACAACAACACAACACTAACAAGGGAGATCAGAGCAGCAAAAAGAAGCTACTCTGAAAAGCTAAGAATCAGTTTTCAGCAAATGAACCAGCAAACATGTGGAAAACTCTTAAAAATATCACCGGCTATGGCAAACCTCCTTCCCAGGCTGAAGGTAATCAACAACTGGCAGATGACCTGAATGAGTTTTACTGCAGGTTTGAAAGGAAACTACAGCCACCTATCTCCACAACACCCATCTCAGACACACCAACAACAGCTAAGCCTCCTACAACTGAGCCCATTTCATTGGGTTCACAACCCTTAGTGATCACAGAAAAGGAAGTGCAGGACCTATTTCACAGACAAAAGCCAGGAAAAGCTCCAGGCCCAGACAAGATAACTCCTTCTTGCTTAAAAGTCTGTGCTGACCAATTGGCCCCCATCTTCACCTATATTTTCAATAAATCACTAGAGATGTGCTATGTTCCTTCTTGCTTCAAACGCTCTACTATCATCCCAGTGCCAAAGAAGCCCACCATCAAGGAACCGAATGACTACAGACCAGTTGCTTTAACATCTGTAGTCATGAAAACCTTTGAAAGGCTAGTGCTTTCCTACTTGAAAACCATCACAGATCCACTTTTAGACCTCTTGCAATTTGCATACCGAGCAAATACATCAACAGATGATGCTGTTAATATGGCTCTGCACTACATCCTACAACATCTTGAGTCTCCAAAGACCTATGCAAGGGTCCTTTTTGTAGACTTTAGTTCAGCATTCAATACCATCATTCCAGACATTCTTCTAACTAAGCTAAACCAGCTACAGGTACTGGAACAGACTTGTAAGTGGATCACAAGCTTCCTAACAAACAGGAAGCAGCAGGTGAAGCTAAGCAAGATCACATCAAATACCTGTACAATTAGCACAGGGCCCCCCCAAGGCTGTGTGCTCTCCCCACTTCTCTTCTCTCTGTATACCAATGACTGCATCTCCAATGATCCATCTGTTAAGCTACTGAAGTTCGCAGATGACACAACAGTGATTGGTCTCATTCGAGACAATGACGAATCCGCATATAGACGAGAGGTCGAATGACTAGCCTTGTGGTGCAACCAAAACAATCTGGAACTGAACACACTCAAAACCGTAGAAATGGTGGTAGACTTTAGGAGAAACCCTTCCATACTTCCACCTCTCACAATACTAGACAACACAGTATCAACAGTAGAAACCTTCAAATTTCTAGGTTCTATCATATTGCAAGATCTAAAATGGACAGCTAACATCAAAAACATCATTAAAAAAGGACAACAAAGAATGTTCTTTCTGCGCCAACTCAGTAAGCTCAAACTGCCCAAGGAGCTGCTGATTCAGTTCTACAGAGGAATTATTGAGTCTGTCATTTGCATCTCTATAACTGTCTGGTTCGGTTCTGCAACCCAACAAGAAAGACACAGACTTCAGAGGATAATTAGAACTTCAGAAAAAATAATTGCTACCAACCTGCCTTCCACTGAGGACCTGTATACTGCACGAATCAAGAAGAGGGCCATGAAAATATTTACAGATCCCTCACATCCAGGACATAAACTGTTTCAACTCCTACCCTCAAAACGATGCTATAGAGCACTACACAACAGAACAACTAGACACAAGAACAGTTTTTTCCCGAAGGCCATCACTCTGCTAAACAAATAATTCCCTCAACACTATCAAACTATTTACTAAATCTGCACTACTATTAATCTTCTGATAGTTCCCATCACCAATCTCTTTCCACTTACGACTGTATGACTGTAACTTTGTGGCTGGCAATCCTTATGATTTATATTGATATATTGACCATCAATTGTGTTGTAAATGTTGTACCTTGATGAACGTATCTTTTCTTTTATGTACATTGAGAGCATATGCACCAAGACAAATTCCTTGTGTGTCCAATAACACTTGGCCAATAAAAAATTCCATTCCAATAAAAAAAAATTCCAAAAGGACCATCTAGTAACAGAAACTCACCACATGGCACCTGGGAAGATTACATCAGCCAGCAAGGCTAGCTAAACCCCCCACCCTCTGGGAGTCTGACAACCAATCAGGATACTCTTCCTGTACCCCAGGAAGTTCAAAGCCCAGAGAAAGCATAAAGCCAGGACGCGCTCAGCACCTCGCCCTTTTCTGTTCGGGAACTCAAGCCATGTGAACCTGACCATCATTAAACCATCTTTCCAAGCAGTCTCCATGTTTCCAGTGTCTTTTTCCCCACTTGGAACTGAACCCAGATGGACATTTCTTCCAAAATTTCAGGAGAAGGTTAAAAAAAAAGGGTCTTTGGCTACGTTCTGTATATATTTTACCTACTTCAGAATTGGGAAGACCGTCTTTATTAGAAACTGTATAGTTACTCACCACATCAGCCATTTTAGATTCTTCATTATTTTATAGTGCAGAATTATCATTCTATTGCCTACAGTTATCAGAACAATTTGCCAGGTACTAAAAAGCATCTTAAGTGTAGTAATTCAGCAAGCTGCTCAGACTCTGGCCACTATTGTTCCTAGCCAAGAAAATGTCCATCTTAATTGGCTGAAAGAAACCAGGACGCTCACTAGCTCTATCAATGTTATTTTTAACAGCTGCTTTCTGCTGTGCTCCCAAATAGGGACCAATAGTTTTCTGACTTAGCCTCACAGAGCTCTCTTCATTTGTATATCTCCATCACAGGTAGTTATATATATTTTTTCATAATCTCACCCTGCAGTAAAAATCGCAGTTTCGTTGTGGTGCTCTGCATTCATTATACACAAGGTGGGAAAACACATTCTTCACTTACACATACAGAAGAGAAATGCACAGTATTAGAGTTGCAGAGAAGTGAGCCTGCTGTGCAAAGCATTATTCCCTATTTTAAATGTGCCAAATCTGAAACAGGCATACAAGCAAATTACAAAGTCATCCATTTCAAGGAGTTGTTTGGCCATGAAGAAGATTCCCCCACCCCCAAAGTTGGTTTAGAACAGGGGTCTCCAACCTTGGTCCCTTTAAGACTTGTGGACTTCAACTCCCAGAGTTCCTCAGCCAGCTTTGCTGGCTGAGGGATTCTGGGAGTTGAAGTCCACAAGTCTTAAAGGGACCAAGGTTGGAGGCCCCTGGTTTAGAATGAAAAGTCCTCCCTGGAAAGGACCCATTTCAAATGCATCAAAACTCTTATCTGAACAGCTGTTAGCAGGTCATCCGAAGTAAAATGCAAATACCGTGATGGCTTAAATTGTGTGTTTTTGTTCAATTGCAAATTTCGGTTTATTACAGAACTTTCAGGAAAAGCAGTTATGGGGAAGCTTATAGCTATTATACTGAACATCTTCGTCCTTATCTTACTCTACCCGTCCCACTTTGAACAGATACCAACAATAAATCAGTAACACATGGGCTGGCTCTTTACAAATGTCTAACTAGGTTACTCAATTAATCCATTTCTAAATTTCACATAACATGTCAAATTATAAACTAACCAAGTATGTGGGTTTGCTCAGAAATCTAGACTAAAAAAGTCCAAGAACCCTAGATGGCATTAAAAAGATCCGTCATCTTCAGGCTAGGTGTTTACAGTTTCGTGCTTCTGGGAGCAATTGCAATTGCTCCCAGAAGCACGAAGCTGTAAACACCTAGCCTGAAGATGACGAATGAGACTTCGTCGAAACGTCGCCAAGACACTTCCAATTTTACGTGGGAGAAAACCCGAATAACCAAAGACCTACATACATACATACATACATACATACATACATACATACATATATATATATAGGTCTTTGGTTGTTGGTTTCTCCGTGTAAAATTGGAAGTGTCTTGGCGGCTCTCGTCATCTTCAGGCTTCAACCGTGCTTCTGGTAGCAATGTGTGATCGCAGCTACCAGAAGCACGAAGCGGAGGCCTAAAGATGACGAATGAGACTTCGTCGAAACGTCGCCAAGACACTTCCAATTTTACACGGGAGAAAACCCGAACAACCAAAGACCTATATACAAACACCCGTGAAAACCTCAGAAAACAAATATATATATATATATATATATTTGTTTTATATATATATATATATATATTTATATATATATATTTGTTTTCAAACACAACATCAAGACAACATTCTGTACAAACCAAAAAATATCCACCATCTTAAGAAACCCCAAAGACAAAATTGAGTTAGAAAATCAAGGAGTATATGAAATCCCATGCACCGCCTGCCCCACCACGTACATTGGACAAACCAACAGAAGAATAAGTGCACGATTGAAGAACACAAGAACTCAGTCAAAAGAGGAACCAACTTCTTCCTGGTCCAACACCTTAAAGCCACAGGACACGATATTGACTTTAAAAGACCAGAACTATCGCCAAAACTGAACACTTTAACAACAGAATAATCAGAGAAGCCATCGAGATAGAAAACGCCCACACAGCATGAACAAAGAGATGATACCTCCGCCTACCAGCCATTTGAAACCTGCCCTTATTGACAAACGTGTCCCTAACACGAGGAATGACACCAGACCCACACTCACGAGGTCCACACAGGATGTCACCACCACATCCACCCAGAAAGCAGACCCAAACCCACACTGATCATGAAGCACGATTAAGGACCAGAAGCCAGACCGCAGCTGCAACATTAGCCATTTCAAACCCCTCCAATCCATACATGCAGCAGACTGACACCTACTGTGAAGATGTGGCACGACCACGACCACGAAGCCGGACAACAGCTGTGCAGCTCACCAGCTCAAATCCCCCTGCAGCTCAGACTAATCTGAGCACAACCAAGCCCCCACCCAAAGAGGACACACCCCATCCAATCAGAGCACCAAAACCCCCATCCAATCAGAGCACAGCCAAGCTCCCACCCAATCAGCTCAAACCCCCACTAGCAGTTAAAAAGGAAGAAACAGCTGCAATCACACATTGCTCCCAGAAGCACGAAGCTGAAGCCTAAAGATGACGAATGAGACTTCGTCGAAACGTCGCCAAGACACTTCCAATTTTACACGGGAGAAAACCCGAACAACCAAAGACCTATATACAAACACCCGTGAAAACCTCAGAAAACAAATATATATATATATATATATATTTGTTTGTTTTATATATTTATATATATATATTTATTTGTTATATATATTTGTTTTCAAACACAACATCAAGACAACATTCTGCACAAACCAAAAAATATCCACCATCTTAAGAAACCCCAAAGACAAAATTGAGTTAGAAAATCAAGGAGTATATGAAATCCCATGCACCGCCTGCCCCACCACATACATTGGACAAACCAACAGAAGAATAAGTGCACGCATTGAAGAACACAAGAACTCAGTCAAAAAAGAGGAACCAACTTCTTCCCTGGTCCAACACCTTAAAGCCACAGGACACGATATTGACTTTAAAAAGACCAGAACTATCGCCAAAACTGAACACTTTAACAACAGAATAATCAGAGAAGCCATCGAGATAGAAAAACGCCCACACAGCATGAACAAAAGAGATGATACCTCCTGCCTACCAGCCATTTGGAAACCTGCCCTTATTGACAAACGTGTCCCTAACACGAGGAATGACACCAGACCCACATTCACGAGGTCCACACAGGATGTCACCACCACACATCCACCCAGAAAGCAGACCCAAACCCACACTGATCATGAAGCACGATTAAGGACCAGAAGCCAGACCGCAGCTGCAACATTAGCCATTTCAAACCCCTCCAATCCATGCATGCAGCTGACTGACACCCACTGTGAAGATGTGGCACGACCGCGAACACGAAGCCGGATAACAGCTGTGCAGCTCACCAGCTCAAATCCCCCTGCAGCTCAGACTAATCTGAGCACAACCAAGCCCCCACCCAAAGAGGACACACCCCCATCCAATCAGAGCACCAAAAACCCCCCCCATCCAATCAGAGCACAGCCAAGCTCCCACCCAATCAGTTCAAACCCCCACTAGCAGTTAAAAAGGAAGAAACAGCTGCAGTCACACATTGCTCCCAGAAGCACGAAGCTGAAGCCTAAAGATGACGAATGAGACTTCGTCGAAACGTCGCCAAGACACTTCCAATTTTACGCGGGAGAAAACCCGAATAACCAAAGACCTACATACAAACACCCGCGAAAACCTCAGAAAACATATATATATATATATATATATAAAACCATGTAATACAGAATAAATATTAATAAATATTAATAAATATTCTGAGAATTGATGAGTTTTGAGACAATAAGGTGAATTTGACTGTAACAGTTCCATATCCACATCTTCCCTCCTCAATTTCTCAAAAACAGCCTAAAGACAATGGTGATGGTGTGTTTTTTCCCCAACATGATGACACTGCAAACAAAGAGCAAAGTTGGCCCTAATTGCTGAATAATGTGTTACTCATACTAGAAGTTCAGAAGCTGACTTGACTCAGACTGAAGGAATATAAATGTGTAAGCATTTTTTTAAAAAATTAAGAAGAAACAAAATCTAAAAATTTATAGAAGATGAATAAATTGAATTATCTGTTCAGATAATTTAATGACTGTAGTAGAAAAACAAATCTCCAGATGGTAAATCAGAGAGGCAGGGGTTTGTTGCTGATTTCACTGTACACATATTGTTTTTCTTTGAAGAAGCTGAAAATTATTTCATATAGAGCATAGTTTTCTGTTATTTGGACTTTTATCCAGCGCTTACGTTAAAGGAAAAATCTGGAACTGCTTACCAAATAACAAAATAGGTGTTATTCTCAAAGTCCCTTTTTTAAATATTTGTGTCTTTACTGAATGAATCCAGAAACTTGGCAAATCTGAATAGGAAGAGCAAATCTAGTAGGGCACAAGGTTCTGTAATATCTTTCAGAAGTGCTTGAAAATCATGCATTTCTAGATTGTTCACGACCAAATGAAGGTATACTTTATTTCCTTGATCACATGTTCTTGATGTACACAAATTTCAGATGAGTATTAATGGTCACCAGATCTTCAGTGTTTTCCTTCTGTTAGTTCCCCAATCATTTATTCCTTTTATTCTTTAGGGAAGCATAACCACTTCCAAATTTTGAGAGTGGATCATAATATATTCCCAGTGGGTATAGTGGCTGGCTGAAATTTTCTTATTTCCCTTTTTCCTATGAATATATTCTGCAACTTAACACATGAAGAAGAAAGACACCAAACCTAATCAGCGGTAGATAAACTCTATATGATCAAACATTCCATCTTAGATTAGATTAACTGATTTGGAAAGGACCTTGTAGGTCATATAGTGCAACATTCCACCCAAGCAGGAGACCCTACACTATCCTTGACAAATGGCAGTCCAATCTCCCCTTGAAAGCCTCAAGTGATGAAGTTCCCACTACTTCCAAAGGCAAGCTGTTCCATTGGTTGATTGTTCTCACTGTCAGAAAGTTCCTCCTCATTTCTAGGTTGAATCTCTCCTTGGTCAGTTTCCATCCATTATTCCTTGTCTGGCCTTCAGGTGCTTTGGAAAACAGCTTGACCCCCTCCTCTCTGTGGCAGCCCCTCAAATATTGGAACACTGCTATCATATCTCCCCTGGTCCTTCTCTTCACTAGACTAGCCATTCCCAGTTCCTATAACCGTTCTTCATATGTTTTTGTCTCCAGGCCCCTAATCATCCTGGTTGCTGTTCTCTGCACTTTTTCTAGTCTCAACATCTTTTTTTATAGTGTGGTGACCAAAACTGGATGCAGATGTGGATGTGGCCTCTGGTGGCTCAGACTGCTAAGACAGTCTGTTATTAACACAGCTGCTTGCAATTACTGCAAGTTCAAGTCCCACCAGGCCCAAGGTTGACTCAGCCTTTCATCCTTTATAAGGTAGGTAAAATGAGGACCCTGATTGTTGGGGGCAATAAGTTGACTTTGTATATAATATACAAATGGATGAAGACTATTGCTTAACATAGTGTAAGCCGCCCTGAGTCTTCGGAGAAGGGCGGGATATAAATGCAAATTAAAAAAAATGTAGATGTGGTCTTACTAAGGCTTTATAGACTAGTATTAGTACCTCTTTTGATCTTGATTGTATCCCTCTGTTAATGCAATTTAGGATTGCATTGGCTTTTTTGGCTGCCGCCGCATACTGCTAAATCATATTTAGCTGGTTGTCTAAGGCTCCAAGATCCATCTCACAGTTACTGCTATTAAGCCTGGTTTCACCCAGTGTACTTTTGGTTTTTCTTGCCTAAGTGTAGGATTTTACTTTTCTCTACATTGAATTTCATTTTGTTAGATCTACTTTCTCCTCTGTTCAATTCATCTGAATGTGCTGCAAAGATTATGTATTCCAGATAGTTTATAATCTAAAAGAGCAACATCACACCCCAGAGAGAGTAATAAGGTATACTGTGTGAATTTTATCTGAATGAGATGGCAGCAACCAATGATCCTCACAAAGTCTTTTTCGCTTTTTCAGACAAATGCTTACCAACCTGGTTGTTAGAATGGAATATTGTTGCTAAATGAAGAGTTAGAATTAGACCCCTAATCATGCTAAATTCTAATGTGATTTGTTTGTCTTTGTTGTATAAACCCAGCTAGCAGAGTTTGTAAATCAAAGTTTAGCAAGTTTTATAAATATATAAAATATGTTTTATATCTTTTATAAATCAATCAATAAATAAATATTGATTTAAGTCAAATATAGTTAGGATACAGATGATCTTCATTCATTCATCCAGGAAGGAGAGCCAGATATACTGATAGGAGACACTTATATTGACCTATAGATTGATAGCCTACTATCAATTCTCTTGCCTTTGAACAAAGACTTGATTTCCTTAAAATACACATTTATATATTAGGTGCTTTGCACATTTCCTGTTTCTACACATGAATGGAGGCAGACAAAGAAGTATAAAAGTTACAATCTGGAGTTTTAATTTCTGATGGTCACAGTTTCCAGTGGGAATCATAAGTGATTTTTTTCCTCTTCTTACCCATCACTCTTTAATTAAAACAGATTGCTATGTTAACAGTACTGTACATATTTTTATATATCTTCAGAAACTGTGCTAGCTATCATTACAGCTTAACTGTCATAGAGGACCACATCATGAGGATCTGTTAAAGATTTGCTAATAATTGGCATTCAAGAATAAGACAGTCACATATTTTATTTATAAAATAATTAACAGGGTATAAATTTTCAGCTAAGAATCTGTATATATATATAGGGATAAAATTTAAAAGCAATAACTGTAATTTAAATAAAAAATGTATTCCCCAGATAATGGAAATATTGACATAATTTTCCATGGTTTCGTTACCCACTGCCCAATTTCTGCAAACTTTTTTACAAGTTCTGTTTCAACATGGGATAACTAATGAAAAGTGATGGCTGGATTCTCCTGGCTTATTTTGTCTCCCACGAAGTGTCACCTATTGCCAGGAGAAATAGCCAATCAATCTCCTGGGGTGAGAACAAGCTACCATAGCATAGCAATTTAGAACTGCTGTGTTAGCTCCCTTTCAAATTACCTGTTTAACAGATTGCAGGTGGGAAATTCTTCAATGGGTTTTTTTTTAAGCATGATCTAGAGCAGGGGTTTCCAACCTTGGCAATTTTAAGTCTGATGGACTTCAACTCCCAGAATTCCCCAGCCAGCTTTGCTTTGCTGGCTGGGGAATTCTGGGAGTTGAAGTCCATCAGGCTTAAAGTTGCCAAGGCTGGAGATCCCTGATCTAGAGCAGAGATCTTCAAACTTGGCAGCTTTAAGCCTGATGGACTTCAATTCCCAGAATTCTCCAGCCAGCTATGCTGGGACCCCTGATCTAGAGTTCGGCTAAATATGGGTCTTGTTTAAAAATAGCCTAAAAAATAAGTCGCAGTGTACAAGGAGCAGAACTGAGCAACTGGTAGTAAGTAAGTTCTATCCTCAGCAAGCATAATAGATAGGGGGTTTTTTTTGAGTAGTAGATAGTTCTTAACAAGTACTACAAGGGAACAGCAGTGCTTGCATGTATCCATGGATGGCAGTTACAGCAAGTATCTGTGAAGTAGGCAAAATTATGCTTCCATAGAATCATAAGAAGGAGGAGAGGGCAAAAGTTGGCTTGAAACTCAACATTAAGAAAACTAAAATCATGGAACCCAGCCCTCTCAATTCCTGGCAAATAGATGGAGAAGAAATGGAGGTAGTGACCGATTTTATTTTCCTGGGCTCCAAGATCACAGCAGATGGGGATTGCAGCCAAGAAATTAAATGACACTTGCTCCTGAGAAGGAAAGCTATAGCAAATCTAGACAGCATGCTAAAAGCAGAGACATCATCCTGCCAACAAAAGTGTGTATAGTCAAGGCCATGGTTTTCCCAGTTGTGATGTATGGCTGTGAAAGTTAGATCATAAGAAAGGCTGAGTGCCAAAGAATTGAGGCCTTTGAACTATGGTGCTGGAGAAGACTCCTGCAAGTCCCTTGGACTGCAAGGCGATCAAACTGGTCAGTCCTAGAGGAGATCAACCCTGACTGCTCTTTAGAAGGCCAGATCCTGAAGATGAAACTGAAATACTTTGGCCACCTAATGAGAAGGAAGGACTCACTGGAGAAAAGCCTAATGCTGGGAAAGATTGAGGGCAAAAGAAGAGGATGACAGAGAACGCGGTGGCTGGATGGAGTCACTGAAGCAGTAGGAGTGAGCTTAAATGGACTCCAGAGGATGATAGAGGCCAGGAAGGCCTGGAGGAATGTTGTCCATGGGGTCGTGATGGGTTGGACACAACTTTGCAACTAATAGCAGCAGCAGCAGCAGCAACAACAACAACAACAATCATAAGGCTGGAAGGGACCTCAAAAGTCTTCTACTCCAACCTCCTTCCAGGGCAGCAGACCTTATTCCATCCCAGATAAATGGCTGTCCCGTCTCTTCTTAAAAGCCTCCAGGGATTGAGCACCCACAATTTCTGAAGACAAGCCATTCTACTGGTTAATTGTTCTCACTGTTAGAAAGTTTTTCCTTAATTCCAAGTTGCTTCTCTCCTTGATTAGTTTCCATCCATTGCTTCTTTTTCTTGCCTTTTGGTGCTTTGAAAAATAGGTTGACCCCCCCTCTTCTTTGTGGCAGCCCCTCAAATATTGGAACACTGCATGAAATACCCAACGCATGCTTCAATAAAAAGCATATGTGTGTGTGTTTGTGTGTTTAAAAAGCACTGGCAAAGCTAATATTATCAAGACAAAACCCCTTTTCCTGTTAGTAAAAAGAAGTTTAAAGGATTACCAAATTATCAACCCATTGGCCTTAGTAAATTAAAAATAAATTTAAAACAGGCTCAGGCTTCTTCCAAGAGGCCTCATATTAATTTTAATTAAACACTATCAGTTACCCTAGATGTATGGCGATTGTTCCACTCAATAATTCTTAGTGTTTCTTGTCGATGGCAGTCCTTTTGTTTACCTACATAAACAGAGCAAACAAAATTTATGTTAATCTTTTGCAAATTTTCAAAATGTTAGAAAAGTAACATTTTCCAAAAATGCTTCATATTTTTAATATAATAGATTTCCCTACCTGAAAAGCTAGATGTTACTGATCTTATAAAGGATTTATCTTTATTTCCTTTCTGTCCATGTGAAAAAGTTTATGCCATCTTGAAAAGTGGCCAACATTTTGCCTAATCGCATAAGGAATCATGTTTGACTTGCACTTGCTAGTTTTATTCTTTTTTGTTTCATCAGAAAATCAATTTTTCAGCATCATTAGGCCAATAATTCTTGTTCTTTCACTTCAACAAGCGATTTCACTTAGACTGAAATTAGTTATGATTAATGATCAAAACTCAAACCCAGGGGTAAAATCTACTTACCTTCCTTACCGGTTCGGAAGTGCGCGCTCACTTAGCTCGCACATGCGCAAACAGCCAAACACATGTGCACTTGGACCCTCTGTGCACGTTCAAAGCCTTCTGTGCATGTGCAGAGGGTCAACTACAGGTTACTTCCTGGTTAAAATCAGGAAGTAATGATGTCCGGGTGGGTGGGCGGAGCCTTGTGCTGCCGCTGCTATCAGTTCTCTGAACCATGCGACGCTTCCGGTGTTCCCCTTACAGGGCTATTGTTGTGGTGAAAATAAGAGGAGGAAGGTATGTTGGATATGTTCACTGCCTTAAGTTATTTGTAAATATAATAAAGGTAGTATACAAATAAATAAAAAACTATTATATATATATACATGGGCATTTTTTGGTTAGGACATGGCATAAAAAAAGTGATCCCTATTCCAACTGTACAAGGAGCCTTAAAAAAATATCATTTAATAAGATGTGACCTTAAAATTTTATCTGGCAGTAGCAGTACTTGATCTTTTATATAGCCATGTCTACATATAACATTAATGTTTCTATAACAATTGCCCAAAACATAAAATAATGTTTTAAGTTAATAGTTTTGAAAACAGAATACAGAGCCAGCCAGACCTTAGATATGACTGCATGGTTTAAATATATTCCGTCATTATTATTTTATGGTTTTAATCTCTAGAGAACACTAGGTCTTCTCTCCCAGAATGGCTGAAGATTTCAAAGTACAAAAATCAGGTTTGCTTGTTTATTTTTCACTATAGAATAGAATAGAATAGAATTTTTATTGGCCAAGTGTGATTGGACACACAAGGAATTTGTCTTGTTCTAAAGTTAACTTCAAAACAGAATGACCAACAGTAATGCATGTGTAACCATATTTCAGTCAATAATCTTGAGAGATTATTTTCTTCAAATATGCTTACTCAGATTGAGTTATTAGCCTTACTTTAGTCACCATCTCCTTATCTTTTTTCAAACATTAGCTTGATATAGATCTATATATTTCCACAACTTACAAATTCTGTTTCCTGCAATTACTGTTAAAATCCTTGATAACATCAGTTCTGAGGAATTTTATATTTGGTTTAAATGATGTAAACCTATTGGAAGAAACTAATTTGAATTACAGTTGTGTAATGCTTTATCCATTTGCCTAGATAATCGCAGTCATTAGCTGCTTTGTGTATAACCAGTGATATTGCCTTACAGAGAATAACCGGTGTCACTTTCCATTGAAATTTCCCTCAGCTTTAATAAACACTCAGTGATCCAGCCTGAAGTATTAATTGGCTGGTTCATCCAGTATGTATGAGCTGGTTATTATTTATTTTTTTTCTGCGATCCAGAAACCTATGTCTTTCTTCATTCTGCTCCAATTACTTCACTTCTTGGCCTGAGAAAGGTCTTCTTATCCTGAGGAGTTATATGTGCAGAAGAAGCAAAATGGCAACCCCTCAAGTGAGAGAAGGTTTGTCTGGGGAGGTGAAAGAACTGGTAGTCATGACACGATGAGCTTGTCCTTCCCTTGTGAACTGAAGGAGATCCAAGGGCCAGGCTGCTGAGCTTCCAACTCCCCTCTACTAGTGCTCCAAAAATCATGCAGCATTTTCCTGCCACTCGAGTTGGAAAAGCATGACATACCTGTATCCCTGATCTGCTACTGTAAGACAATTCCCCAAGTTCCCATGCTGAGATCCTGGAGAGTACAGTAGCTGTAAGGCCTGCAAATATCTCATACCATCTGTAAAGTCCTCAGAGTTATGACGCGTCTCTAGCCTGGCAACAGCCAGGCGTTTCCTGATTGGTTGAGACGCGCCACAAGAAAAGCGGGAGTTTTGGAGTCCCATCATTGGTGCAGCCGCTTTGGCAGCCGGTATATAAGAGCTGTCAAAGGGCTCTAGTTTTTCAGTCAGAGTTTTCTTGTTGTTAACCCTGTGTTAAATAACACCAGATTTAATACCATCCATGAAGCAGGGGTGAAATTCCACAGGTTCTGCAGAACTGGTAGTGGAAATTTTGAGTAGTTCGGAGAACTGGCAAATGCCACCTCTGGCTGGCCCCAGAGTGGGGTGGGAATGGAGATTTTGCAGTATCCTTCCCGCAGGAGTGGGAAGGGAATGGGTATTTTGCAGTAGCCTTCCCCTAGAGTGGGGTGGAAATGGAGATTTTTCAGTATCCTTCCCCTGCCATGCCCACCAAGCCACACCATGCCCACCAAGCCACGCCCACAGAACCGCTAGTAAAAAAATTTGAATTCCACCACTGCCATGAAGGCTGTTAAGAGTTAATGATGGAAGAGTTGAGACTGGGATGTGGTGGCAGCCAAGCTTCATTTCTTATCCGGCCAAAGGTTTCACTCAAAAACTGTCCACGGTTGACCTCACCACTTTCCTAAGAGGACTCTAAAGGGGCGTGCATAAGAGCACAAACGTGCCTACCGTTCCTGTCCTACTGTTTCTTTCCCTATGTATATACACGTTTTTAGTACCTCATTTCTCCTCATATATACGTTCATATATTTATAACCTTTTATGTAACGCTTGTATATATTGTTATGACAAATAAATAAATAAATAAATAAAAATAAAAAATGAATCACTGTTGGAACTGGTTGTTTCTTAGTTTAGATCAGGCTTGTCAAACTCCCGGCCCATGGGCCAGATGCGTCATGTGCTGGCCACGCCCATGCCTTGGTTTAGCGAAAGGGGGGAAAGTCCCAATACATTACATGATGCTGCTGTGGCGATTTGAGTTTGACATCCCAGGTTTAGATTATATCTCAGGATTTACCTAATTAAAGGGACAGTTTTTGTATCAGAGTATCCAACTTGTTTCTACAATATTTGAATATTTTTCATGGTTGAACGTGGAATTAAAAAGTTTTGCATTAGAAGTAGTGTTGAAGAAAGAGTAAAATTCTCTATCTCCAACGTTTCTAGAGCAGAGCTTCTTTGCAGTGAAGCTGTACTACACTAGAAAAAAATCTTACGGGATAGCTGTCCATGTATCTTCCCCTGGGGTTTAACTAAAGCATTGTGGATTGCAGAATGCTGGAGATAATCACACAATCAGAGACTGGGCATGTATGTGAATTGTTTTATTCTTCTTCCAACAAATTATCTGCAAGTGAATACAATGCCCAATGCTGTAGGGGGGAAAATACAAGATAATTTCTTTGCTTGGCACTACTCAACATCTAGAGGATAACAGATTAAGAAAGCTGGCCTCATTATTATGTGTTCTAAACACTGACATTTATATGATTTGAATCAACAGAATGGATGCAAGATGTGGGGAACTGGTGTCCTTGGCTAATATGGGCCTCTGTGGCTCAGGCTGCTAATGCAGTCTGTTATTAACAACAGCTGCCTGCAATTACTGCAGGTTCTAGTCCCACTAGGCCCAAGGTTGACTCAGCCTTCCATCCTTTATAAGGTAGGTAAAATGAGGACCCAGATTGTTGGGGGCAATAAGTTGACTTTGTATATAAATATACAAATAGAATGAAGACTATTGCTAACATAGTGTAAGCCGCCCTGAGTCTTCGGAGAAGGGCAGGATATAAATGCAAATAAATAAATAAATAAATAAATAAATAAATAATAAACCAATGTCTTGTGTAGTTTCAACACGGTATCTAATATTACTGTAAATCCTGGTTCTCTCAAATGGTCCATATTGTCAATGAGACAATCCAAGGAATTAATGCTATTATTACTATGGTTCGTTGCACAGTCAGTCAAATGTTTAGACAGGATTTGGCATTTTTATTCACCTCTTGAGCCCTTCCCAGGGTCCTGAGATAGGAAGATGTTGTTTGATATCTTGTGTTAAAGATACCATTGTACCATAGAATGTAAGTTGTTTCAAGTAAAGCTTACTTTTGCAATTATGTTTTGTTGGACACAGCCAGACCAGATTTGACATTTTTATCCATCTATTGAGTCTTTCCCAAGGACCTAGGCTAGGCAGTTGTTGATGTTTGCTGGTGTTAGAGGTATCATCACTGCATATAAGCTATTCCAAGTAAAGCTGCCTTTTGCAATTGACTGATGGTGATTTGTCTTTGCTGAACACGTTCAAGTGGTGCTCCAGTTGTTTTGGGATTGCACCCAAGATGCCTACTACTACTGCTACTACCTTTGCTTTCTTTTGCCAGAATGAATGCTTTCAAAGGTCATTGCTGATGTTCAGCACAGCTGGCAGATGATTGTAAACAGCTTCTGACTTGCCTCTGTCTTTTGGTACTCAAAAAGCTGCTTTCACAACTGCTTTGCAATTAGGCATTTTACATTAATAAATGTAAATTTATTACATTCATTTTACGTATGAAGTCACAATGCAAAACTTACATATTTTAGCCCTAACACTTAGTTAACTGATAGAAGCACTTGAACATCGCTTTTAATATTGTAGATCAGGGCTGTCCAACTCGTGGCTTGCGGGCCAGATGCAACTCTTTGGCTATGCGCATGCCCGATTTAGCGAAGGGGAAAGTCCCGATATGTCACATGACAACGCCGTGATGATGCAAGTTTGACACTCCTGCTGTAGATGTATTATATAATTAGATCTAGCATCTGAAGTATGCCTATTGCTATTTCATTTGATTTATTCAGAAATAGTATTTCCTTTAGAAAGCCAGTTTAGTATCATGATTAAAAGATGAAGAGTTCTAGACTTGCCTTAAGTACAAAGGCAGCTGGGTGACTTTGAGCTAATCACTCTCTCTCAGTCCTAGGAAGGAGGCAATGGCCAACCACTTCTGAAAAATCTTGCCAAGAAAACTGCAGGAACTTGTCCAGGCAATCTCCAAGAATCAGACACAACTGAATGAAAAAGAAAAATACTTCTGCAATGCTTCAAAAGCTAGGAGGGTACATATTATTTTGATTACAGGTCTTCACAATATTATCAAACCATATCTTGGGTGTATAAATCTGAAGAGATAAGCATTTCCCTATAAAAGATACCATTTTTAGGGCTCCTTAAATAGAAACAGAGCTGAAACATGAAAAATTGGAAAAACTTAACAGTTTGCATCACTTCGTAAATAAATGCTTGAAGATCCATTACTTATGCTTGTTTGACAATATACACTACAATATATGTATTTCTCAGGAAGTTTGAAAGATCTACTGTAATAAAAATCCCTTTATTTTTCTTAGGAACCACTACCATTTTTCGTATGTTGAACCAGTGATGGCGAACCTTTTCGGCACCGAGTGCCCAAAAAAGGAGCACTTCACATGCAAAGGCCAGCTGATTGTTGCGTGTGCATGCACGCCAGAAACCTGAAAGAAGAACGGGCGACACCGTGCGTGCCAGGCAACATGGCTCCGCATGCCACTTTGGGCACGGATGCCATAGGTTCACCATCACGGATATAAGCCATCTATATAAAATTTACAATGTTTTTCTTCCCTAACAACAGCTGTAACAGATAACATCTTTTACTGTTAAAACAAGTATGTGTTTGTTCATACTTATTACACTGAATTAAGACAAACAGCAAATAAAGATCTATTAAGGACATGTTTTAGAGCAGCGTGTCAAACTCAAGGCCTGGAGCCAGAGCTGGCCCACAGGGTTCTTAGATCCAGCCCGCAGGCTCACCCTAGAAACAATGAAGGACCGGCCTGCAGTGCCTCTGCCAGTGAAAATGGAGTTCACGAGGGCCGCAGGCGGCCCTCCTGAGCTCTTTTTTCGCTGGCAAAGGGTTGGTGGAGGCCGTCACAGCTGAAAACTAAGTTCAGGAGCCCGTTTTCGCTGGCAGAGTGCTCAGCCCACCATAGGCGCCTGCAACATGAGTGACGTCAAGCTGGCCATGCCAACCCTGGCCCCCTGAGGTCAAACACAATCCCAATGCAGCCCTCAATGAAATTGCGTTTGACACCCGTTTTAGAGGAAAATATATCCTAATCCTCCCTTAACTAAGAACGAATTAAGACAGTTAAATTAAAACCATTTAAATTAGAAGACTGCAACAGTTCCATTTCAAAATCTTCAAAAATCTTCAACACAGAAGCAAAGCTGTACACCGCCCTGAGTCCTTCGGGAGAAGGGCGGTCTAGAAATTTAATAAATAAATAAATAAATAAATAAATAAAAGTTTAGGAATTGGGGGATTAATGTGAATAACCTTTGTAGACTAAAGATCCCATATGCAACATAGAATGGAATGGAATGGAATGGAATGGAATAGAATAGAATAGAATAGAAATCTTTATTGGCCATGTGTAATTAGACACATAAGAAATTTGTCTCTGGTGCATACATTCTCAGTATAAATACAAACAACCAAATGATAAGTCATAAATCATAAGATATAATCATAAATCATAAGATACAAACAACTGATAAATCATAATACACCAATAGGAGAAGGTAGTAGGAAAGATGAGAGGTGAGAAAGATGAGAAGATGACAAGGATAATAGCAATGCAGCCTACTATATGGGTAAATATCTAGGCGTAAGTGCTGTGGAAGTTAGCTGTTTAGCAGAGTGATGGCATTGGGGAAGAAATTATTTTTGTGTCTAGTTGTTTGGGCAAAATTATATTATTAATCAAAATTATACCTAAATTCAACCTCTGTGGTTTGTAAACCATAGTTTAGCTTATGGCTTACTATGATTTATGATCACAGCCAACTATTCCTTATTAGCTATAACTTATACAAACTATGTCTGATGAGGGCGGTGGTGGGATTCAAATAATTTAACAACCGGTTCCCTGCCCTAATGATTTCTTCCAACAACCAGTTCACCAAACTGCTCAGAAAGTTAACAACTGGTTCTCCCAAAGTGGTGCGAACTGGCTGAATCCCACCACTGGATGAGGGCATTAAATTCAAAATATTTAACTCAGGTAAATTATCAAAAATGAAAATGAAGACCCAAATCTATGTAAAAATTGTCTTTGAAAATTCATATGAAAAACTCCAATTTTGAAATCATTACTGAAATTTTACGGTAATCAAAGAAAACTATTGTAATGGGGAAAATGTGTGGTTTCTCAGTTTACAGTCCAGCTGCAAATGCTAATTGGCAGCTTCAAAGTATTTGTTCTATTTTCTCGATATAATTTAAATAGGATTAAATATTACACAGTCATTGTGACAATCTTTTTCTATGGCGATTCCTGGTAGGGATAGTTGACTAGTTTCCTTCTTGTCAAGATAAATTTTGGTGACTTCTCAAATGTTTCCCTTTAATGATTTTGGCAATAGCAGGAGGTGGCTTATCACTGCTTCTTTCAACTATTATTTTACTGTGAAATCCAGATCTTAAGAATAATCTGTATTTTGGCAATAAATGCATACTACTATGAATGGCTCTGAAACAAGCAAGATAGCTAAATGAAAGAAAATTATGTCTTATGAAAATAATTCATACAGATTATTTTCTTAGAAAAAGCTCTTTTCTGGGGTAAGGAAATGGTTGTTACATTTTTAAAACAATCAGTTTTATGGGACTATATTTTTGGAAAGAAAAGTATATTGCACAAAGCAAGAGACAGTTTGGTGCCGTGTTATGGCATTAGGCTTGAAACCAGGTGACCATGAATTCTAGTCCTACCTTAGACACAAGTCAGCTGGATTTTGGGTGATCTTCAACTTCTCATCCTTAAGAATTAGGCACAGGAAAATACTTCTAACAAAAAAAAGTGCAGGGATTTGTCCCGGAATGTGGCAGGAGCCAAAACTGACTTTTGAAAAAAATAATTTAATACAGTGCTGCTAAAGAAATATTTACATTTTAATATAAAGATGCCTAGATTTCAACTTAAACTTACATGAACCATGGCTTAATTTAAATTATTTGTTGAATAAGCCACAGTGGTTAGAGTCTCAAAAGCCTAAATCAAAATCAACTAAATTACATTATGATATTCATTCCATAATATACTAAACATAACTAAATAACTGGATTTAAGCAGTCTAACTGATCAGCTAACCCTGTACTTTAAATTAAATAAGGTGGGTTCACCCAACATACTGAGTCATAGTATGTTTGGGGTCCATTTTAGCTCTCAGCAAAGATGGATAACTTTGATATGGACAAGGGCTACCCTTTTAGCTTAGATTTTGAAAGCCAGTGAAAAAACTGTTACCAGAGAGTTTGGTGTTTTTTAAAATAGTTGTTGAATTGTAGGATACTGTAGCTGTAACACAGAGATGCAAGAAATTGAGGGAAGCTGTCAGAATTTATCTCTGTCACTGACTTATGCCAGAAAGGAAAATGAGGTGATTTTTCCAAGCACATCAAGGGGGGGGGGGGGAAGTTGCTAAGCGATGAACGAAGGCTAAAAATTAGGCATTTACTTTTTGCCATTCCTGATCATTACAGATTTATGCAGCTGAAAATGTTGACATTTAATTCTTGGTAATAAGCATGACATTTTCAGGATTATGATAACATAATCAAATGTCAGAATAAAGTGCCATTATCACATCATTTTTTTATTTTTATTTATTTATTTATTTTGTCACAACATCATACAAAAAGATTATATAGTATATACACATATAAACATATATAGGAAGAAGAAAAGAAAAACAATAGGACAGGAACGGTAGGCACGTTTGTGCGCTTATGCACGCCCCTTATGGTCCTCTTAGGAATGGGGTGAGGTCAATAGTAGAAAGTTTTTGGTTAAAGCTGTTAGGATTATGGGAAGAGACCACAGAGTCAGGTAAAGTATTCCAAGCACTGATGATTCTGTTGCAGAAGTCGTATTTTCTGCAATCTAGATCTTAAGAATAATCTGTATTTTGGCAATAAATGCATACTACTATGAATGGCTCTGAAACAAGCAAGATAGCTAAATGAAAGAAAATTTCAGATTATGTCTTATGAAAATAATTCATACAGATTATTTTCTTAGAAAAAGCTCTTTTCTGGGGTAAGGAAATGGTTGTTACATTTTTAAAACAATCAGTTTTATGGGACTATATTTTTGGAAAGAAAAGTATATTGCACAAAGCAAGAGACAGTTTGGTGCCGTGGTTATGGCATTAGGCTTGAAACCAGGTGACCATGAATTCTAGTCCTACCTTAGACACAAGTCAGCTGGATTTTGGGTGATCTTCAACTTCTCATCCTTAAGAATTAGGCACAGGAAAATACTTCTAACAAAAAAAAGTGCAGGGATTTGTCCCGGAATGTGGCAGGAGCCAAAACTGACTTTTGAAAAAAATAATTTAATACAGTGCTGCTAAAGAAATACTTACATTTTAATATAAAGATGCCTAGATTTCAACTTAAACTTACATGAACCATGGCTTAATTTAAATTATTTGTTGAATAAGCCACAGTGGTTAGAGTCTCAAAAGCCTAAATCAAAATCAACTAAATTACATTATGATATTCATTCCATAATATACTAAACATAACTAAATAACTGGATTTAAGCAGTCTAACTGATCAGCTAACCCTGTACTTTAAATTAAATAAGGTGGGTTCACCCAACATACTGAGTCATAGTATGTTTGGGGTCCATTTTAGCTCTCAGCAAAGATGGATAACTTTGATATGGACAAGGGCTACCCTTTTAGCTTAGACTTTGAAAGCCAGTGAAAAAACTGTTACCAGAGAGTTTGGTGTTTTTTAAAATAGTTGTTGAATTGTAGGATACTGTAGCTGTAACACAGAGATGCAAGAAATTGAGGGAAGCTGTCAGAATTTATCTCTGTCACTGACTTATGCCAGAAAGGAAAATGAGGTGATTTTTCCAAGCACATCAAGGGGGGGGGGGGGAAGTTGCTAAGCGATGAACAAAGGCTAAAAATTAGGCATTTACTTTTTGCCATTCCTGATCATTACAGATTTATGCAGCTGAAAATGTTGACATTTAATTCTTGGTAATAAGCATGACATTTTCAGGATTATGATAACATAATCAAATGTCAGAATAAAGTGCCATTATCACATCATTTTTTTATTTTTATTTATTTATTTATTTTGTCACAACATCATACAAAAAGATTATATAGTATATACACATATAAACATATATAGGAAGAAGAAAAGAAAAACAATAGGACAGGAACGGTAGGCACGTTTGTGCGCTTATGCACGCCTTATGGTCCTCTTAGGAATGGGGTGAGGTCAATAGTAGAAAGTTTTTGGTTAAAGCTGTTAGGATTATGGGAAGAGACCACAGAGTCAGGTAAAGTATTCCAAGCACTGATGATTCTGTTGCAGAAGTCATATTTTCTGCAATCTAGATTAAAGCGGTTTACATTAAGTTTAAATCTATTGGTTGCCCTTGTATTATTGCAATTAAAGCTGAAGTAGTCTTTGACAGGAAGGACATTACAATAGATGATTCTGTGAGTTAAACTTAGGTCTTGTCGAAGGCGACGGAGTTCCAAGTTTTCTAAGCCTAGGATTTCAAGTCTGGTGGGATAAGGTATTTTGTTGTTTTCAGAGGAATGGAGAACTCTTCTTGTAAAATATTTCTGGACACGTTCAATTGTATTGATGTCAGAGATGTGGTGAGGGTTCCAAACAGGTGAGCTGTATTCTAGAATTGGTCTAGCAAATGTTTTATATGCTCTGGTTAGTAGTGTGGTGTTTTGGAAAAGAAGCTACATAAAATTAGGTTTACAACTCTTAGAGCTTTTTGCTATGTAGTTGCAGTGGGCTTTGGCACTTAGATCATTTGACATGAAAACTCCAAGGTCTTTAACGGGATGGGGTCGTCTGTAAGGTAATGTCCATCTAGTATGTACTTAGTTTTAGAGTTCTTTTTCCTATATGTAAGACTGAGCATTTGCTGGTTGAAATTTGGAGCTGCCAATTTTAGACCAAGCGGTTAGATGGTCAAGGTCGTTTTGAATGATAGAAGTGTTGTCTGTGGTGTTAAATAGTTTGACATCGTCAGCAAAGAGAACACAATTACTTGAGATATGGTCACAAAGATCATTAATGTATAGAATAAAGAGTGTTGGTCCAAGGACGCTGCCTTGAGGAACGCCACTCTTGACAGGAACAGGATTTGATAAAGCATTGCCAATTTTGACCACTTGTTGTCTGTTAGACAGAAAGGCGGATATCCATTTGTGGAGGGTCCCTAAGATGCCATAGGATGTTAGTTTAAGGAGAAGTTTATCGTGTACTACTGAGTCAAAAGCTTTGCAGAAGTCTATGTAGATTGCATCTATTGATTTGCCTTGATCTAGATTTGAAGTCCATATGTTTTGCAGTGGAGAAGTTGTAAGTTACATGATAACTTTTCCTGAAACCAAATTGTTTGTTGCAGAGTAGGTTGTTAGTTTCTAAGTGTGAGGTAATGGATTGATTGATGATAGATTCCATGACTTTGCAGGTGACGCAGCAAAGGGAGATCGGTCTGTAGTTTTCGACTAAGCTGGGGTCTCCTTTTTGAAGATGCGGATGACTGTGGCTAGTGACCAAAGTTTGGGAAGAGAACTGGTAGTGAAAGCTTTATCAAAGATAATACTTAGGGGTTCAGCTATATTAATGGAAAGTTTTTTTAAGAAATATGCACATAGACCATCAGGTCCAATAGAAAGCGATGGTTTTAAGTTGTGAAGAGCTTTACCAACGTTGTCTTCTGTGAAATCTATATGAGTTAAATCATCATAGTCATTGCTGGTTCGTTTGTGGAATGTTGGATATGTGTTATCGGAGTTAACAAAAACTGAGCCAAAGAAAATGTTGAAGAGGTTTGCTTTGACTGTTTCGTCATTGCATTCTTTGTTGTTAGAATCTTTTAGTGGTGGGATGGATCTTGAATCTTTAAGTTTACTGTTGACAAAATTATAAAAGGCACGATTGGAATTTGTGCGTAAAGGTTTTCTTCTTGCTTGGTGTGGTAATTTGTGCATTCAGTTTTAATTTGGTTGCATATGTTTCTGTAACGGTTTCTGAAGTTTGTAACATAGCCTTTTTGTTTTCTTTTCAGAGGATTTTTTTTGATTGAAGCTTTTTTATTGATATGGGTATTTTGTTTTTCTTGGACATGGTAGTCATTCGTGGTACATATAATTTAATGACTCTATTGATTTCAAGTAGGAAGATTCTATAGAGGTCATCAGCGGTTATGCAGGTTGCAAACAGATTTTGCCAGTTCAGAAGTGAAAGATCGTTGTTTATAAGGTCGTAATTGGCTTTCTTGAAGTTGTAGTTGGGAGTTCTGGTGTTATGACGAATTAAGTATGGACGTATATTGAGACGAAAATCAATCATGCAGTGGTCACTGTTTGAAAAAGGTTCTTTAATTTTAATCACAGCCAAACAGCTACCAGGCATCACAAGTTTATGTTCATCAATCTTTTGTCTCAATCACCTCTCAGTGGTTCCTAGAAATAATGGAACTGAATAATTACAAAAAGAGTAATAATAAAATGGGCTCAGGATGATAAAGGGACATTTTTAAGGAAAAGATTAATTACTATTCTATCATATGTCAGAAAACCAAACAGTGATCAACTGAACTACCGTATTTTCCTGAAAATAAGACCAGGTTGCTTATTTTTTGGGGATCAAAAGACTCATTAGGTCTTATTTTGTGGCTGCCCACCCTTCCTCCCCCCATCTGCTTACCCACAGCCACACTGGCTTACAGGGCTTCCCAGGGCAGACACACTTTTCACCCAGACAGAGAAATGATGGAGAATGGAAGTTTCATCTACTTGCAAATGGAGCGCTTTGAAACGGAGTGATTAGCTCCATCTCAAAGCACCCCATTTGCAAGCAGATGAAGCTTTGCCTCCCTCTGGGCAAAAAAGTGCACAGTGGAGCCAGGCAGAGACAGCGGCACAGTGGGGAGGCAGGCAATCCCATGCATCATCCACTCAGTCCCATCATCTCTCAGCTTGCCGGGGCAGGATGTCGGGATCACCTGCCTCTCCCCGTGCCTCTGGCTCCACCTGCTGCCAGTGCTGCTGTGCAAGCCTCCCGTGAGCCTCCCGTGAGCCAGGCAGCCGTGCAGCTCATTCAGATCGCCTGCTTCCCCCACATGCCTCTGTCTCCATTTGTTGCCAGTGCTGCCACGCAAGCCTCCCGTGTGTGTCCCGTGAGCCAGATAGCCACACACAGCACATCTAGATCACCTGCTTACCCTCCCACCTCTGCCTCCACACTCGGACTTATTTGTGCTGAGTCAAGGGGCTGGTGGGCTGCAGCTGCTGCCGGACACTGTCGGCCCCTTCACACTCGCTGCCTCTTGTGCTGGCCACACCCATCCCACTGGGCTTATTTTTGGGGTAGGGCTTATATTAGGCCCAACCCAAAAAATCAGGCTAGGGCTTATTTTCAGAGTGGGTCTTATTTTCAGGGAAACAAGGGTAGTTGAAATCTTGAAATGCCCAAACATTTGTGAGTTTAAAAAGCTTTTCATCTTTAAGGTCTTCCTCACTCATCTTTGAGCCCTTTTTCAGATTGCAAATCCTAGACTTCCCAACCAACATGACTCATAACATTAAGCCTTTTTTCCAAGGGTGAAATGCTACCAGTTTGGACCAGTTCACCTGAACTGGTAGTAATAAAAGCTACCGGTTCAGGTGAACCGGTTGTAAAAAAAATGCTACCAGTTCGGACGAACCGGTATTTCGGACAATCAGCTGTGCTGTGCGATTTATATTCACTAGAAAGCAGGAAAAAACCCTCGCTGTTCTACTACCTTGGAAAAGGCTTCTTAAGCCTCCTTTTTCAGCGCTGTGCAGTAGCGCTGTGTTGCACATGCGCATGCAGCGAACTGGTAGCAGACTTTGGAGCATTTCACACTGCTTTGTTCTATCATACTTTTAGAGAAAATGTGCATATGACAAGTGAATTGTTAAGAATAATGTATGCCTCTTTTTTGAGCAGGTATAAGTAACGTATCAATTGTACCTCCTCTATCCTACTGAAATTCATAGCAATCAATAATGTCTCTTCAGTTTTCTGCCTATGTGCTATCAAAGGCAACAAAGATATTTTAATAATTGTTTCTTGGGATTTATGCTCTGCAATTTGCAAAAGTCATATTGTTTTCAAAAAGACATAAGTCATTTATTCTCAACAGGAACCTAACAGTAAAAGAAAGTTTCCATTCTTTTTAGTTCATTCTTATGACTTCACTTTTCCTATTCCCTTAAATTGTAGTTATTTTTTTTAAAGCGTAAAAATATGAATTAACGAAATGCTGACAAAAGATATATATCAGAAAAACAAAAACAATATTTTTGCTGATGTTTCCCAGAACCAAAGAGAATGATAACTGAATCTTATCCTTTGCAGTAACTGAATTCAGTAACAAATGTAGACTTGTGTAGTTCTATAAATTTTTAAATTATATATATATATTTTAAATATCCTCAAATTAAACCAAACAAACCACTCAAGCATCATGCTAAGCTGTAATATGGCCGAGTTGTGTAAATTCAGTAAATCCTGGTTAAATAAACTATGGTTTAGTATAATGGGTAAACCTAGGTCATTTTCTCTTGGTGCTATATGAAGTCCGACTAAAATCTAATTTTGTAATGGTTTGAAAGGAATGAATAGTATTGACCTCCAGAAATTCCAGATGTTTAGGAAGCTTTTTACTTTCCATTGTAAAATATAAAATATTGAATTTGGAATTAATTTATAATAATAATAATAATAATAATAATAATAATAATAATAATAATATCAGAATTGGAAGGGACCTTGGAGGTCTTCTAGTCCAACCCCCTGCCCAGGCAGGAAACCCTACACCATTTCAGACAAATGGCTATCCAACATTTTCTTAAAAATTTCCAGTGTTGGAGCATTTACAACTTCTGCAGGCAAGTTGTTCCACTGATTAATTGTTCTAACTGTCAGGAAATTTCTCCTTAGTTCTAGGTTGCTTCTCTCCTTGATTAGTTTCCACCCATTGCTTCTTGTTCTACCCTCAGGTGCTTTGGAGAATAGTTTGACTCCCTTTTCTTTGTGGCAACCCCTGAGATATTGGAACACTGCTATCATGTCGCCACTAGTCCTTCTTTTCATTAAACTAGGCATACCGAGTTCCTGCAACCGTTCTTCATATGTTTTAGCCTCCAGTCCCCTAATCATCTTCGTTGCTCTTCTCTGCACTCTTTCTAGAGTCTCAACATCCTTTTTACATCGTGGCGACCAAAACTGAATGCAATATTCCAAGTGTGGTCTTACCAAGGCATTATAAAGTGGTATTAACACTTCACATGATCTTGATTCTATCTCTCTGTTTATGCAGCCCAAAATTGTGTTGGCTTTTTTTTTTATTTTATAATTTATTTATTTATAATTTAATTTTTATACCGCCCTTCTCCCGGAGGACTCAGGGCGGTTTACAGCCATATTAAAACCGACATAAAATACAAACACAAATTTAAAAGCAAAATTAAAAACCAAATTACAATAGGCCGAATCAAACTAAAACGGTCATAGACCAACATAAAACCCATTAAAATTTTCATTTAAAAAATTTCGCTTAGGCCAGCTGCTGCACACTGCTGGCTCATATCTAAATGGTTGTCCACTAGGACTCCAAGATCCCTCTCACAGTTACTACTATTGAGTAGTTGAGTACTATTTCTGCTGATTCTATTAATGTTTTGTGTATACCATTAACAAGAGTTTCAACTAACACTTTGTTTATTTTTCCTTCTTTTCCTCAGTACTGTGCTGATTTTTTAAATTGCAAATTAAACAGTTACATATGAATTGTTAAGGTAACAGACAATACAATAATATAGTGGATATTTTGATACATGATTAGACAAATCTCATCTTGTATGTTCAATAGAAAATATATGCTTCCTTAACTGGTGCTTTAAAATAATCAATTTAATAAATAAATAGATTTTGAACTGATATTGGCTATATAACAACCTTACACTATTCTCATAAAAAGCTTGTCCATGTAAAGAGTTCAAGATTCAATAGTCAATCTTGAATATTCATAGGCTTCTCACATGGTTATCACTGTGTGAACCTGCTTAAAGTACAATATACTGAAACAAGAAACAATTCTTTCCTACATTTTTTGAACATGCATGGAAGTGTCTTATGAATCTTGGTGTTCTATAGGACAAAAGAAGGAACTATTATACCATGATTAAATATACACCTCAGTATGTCATCAGGTGGCAAATTGACATTTTTAAGGATTCAGAAGAAGGCATGTACTGTATTAAAAATTAATCAAGCTGCAGTTCATTGCAGACAGATTCTCATTTATATAGCCCTTGAAACTCGAGTCCTGTAGTCTACATATTAAGCACATTACAACTGATTTGTTGATGCTGTACGCTATGACATTTTCCAGAAAAACATCTGAAGCTTTGCAAAGGTCACCTTCTATGAAGTAACACCAGAAAAGACAAGAATTATCTTTCCCAGGAATTGCAAAATTATTGCTTTTGATAATGATGTCAAACCCGCTCCAATATTAACGTGTATGGGGGCCAGTCTGCTACTAACTTGTGTGCACGTAAGACACCCACCCTCACCCCCGTCCAAACACAGCGCTGTGGGCTTGGTGGAAAAAGAATCCAGAGATAATGTGTTTACTGGTCAACCAAAATTCAGAATTTTTCCTAAGACAATTTGTTACTAAAAAGGATACAGAGGAAACAATAGCTTATGAGCAACAAACACACTGTAATACAAATTATGGATTTTAGCTAGTAAATTTTCAAAACAAAATTATTTATAAAAAGGGGAAGGATACTGCAAAATCTCCATTCCCTCCCCACTCCTGGGGGAAGGATATTGCAAAATCTCCATTTCCACCCCACTCTGGGGCCAGCCAGAGGTGGTATTTTCTGGTTCTCCGAACTACTCAAAATATCCGCTGCTAGTTCTTCAGAACCTGTCAGAATCTGCTGGATTTCACCCCTGTTTAAAAATCATATTTTATGAATTACTATAAGTATGAACCTGACCAATTGTGGTTTATTTGACAAAAATGTTAAGCAAATAATGACTTGGCACTGAATTTCAATTCAATCAGTTTCTAAAAATCTATTGAATCTTCATTTCTAACAGCTATATGAGAAAGAAAAGTTTTGTGGGAAAAAATATTGCCTTCTGGAAAAAATTTTTACTGGACTAGACATACCCAATTCCTGAATTTATCCAGAAAAGAACAAAAAAATAATAATTTGATTTTAAACTATTTTAAAAAATATTTTATACTACTTTCATTGGTAATCTAGCTAAGGAGAAGCAAATTCAGTTCTCTAGGATGTAATATGTTAGTCAATGATCTAAAATGAGTGTAATACAATACCATAAATGTTTCCAAATGTACAAATATTAATTTTTGTGCCTGTCATAAATCTTAAATCACATTGCCAATTTGATAGTGCTTTTCCCACAAAGTACTAATAAGAAAAAGATTAAGATATTTAAAGGATCAGATATAGAACTGTTAAAGTCAGTATATAAGCTATCTGGAGAAACATAACTCATTTGCAGTGTAGAAGAATCTATCAAATTTCCTGGCTGCTTTGTGTATTATGCCTCAAAGAATCTTGACAATTAATTACAGACATGCAATTATGCAAAGTTTCAAAAGAAAATTAACAAGTAACCCCCCTCTCTCCTCATTTAAGTGACAGCCATATTGGTTGAGCTGATTTGTAGGACTATATTAATATTATTCTGGCATCAGTATGCATACTTAAAATTTTGTAGATGCATGGAGTTTTATTACACCGTTATTCTTTCCATGTCGAAATCATCCCCAATGTGCTTCATTGTTACCATGTCTTTGGCCTCAATCTGCATGAATTCAAGTACATTTAGCATCTGGATGTACAACTCAGGGTTTGCTAAGTGCCTTCAGCAAATCACTGTAGGAAGTTAGCACCTACCCCTCTCCTAGGAAAATGAGAGATTTTTAGGAAATATTAAAAGGGCAGAATATTTCCCCTAAAAGGGAGGCAGAAACTCAGTCCCCACCTTTGTTAATGGGCCATTAAGGCCTGGGCCAGTCTATTCTACCTAACAAAGATTTACCTCCTTCTAGCAGAGCCATAATAGGAATTACCCAAAGCCTCTTCATTACATCATCACCCAGCAAGGCTCAACCAAGCTTGGAACTCAGGACAGACTACAGAGTTGCCCCTGCATGGCCCCATGGGAGTCTGACAACCAATCAGAATACAAGCTCAAATTCAAAGCCGAACAGAGGACAAAAAACCAAGGCACTCTCAGCCCTTTTTCTGCTCAGGAACTAAAGTCATGTGATCCTGTCAAATCCTGTCAAAAACTAAAGTCATGTGATCCATCAAAAAAAAAGGGCTCTGTGGCTCAGGCTGGTAAGACAGTCTGTTATTAACACAGCTGCCTGCAATTACTGCAGGTTCAAGTCCCACCAGGCCCAAGGTTGACTCAGCCTTCCATCCTTTATAAGGTAGGTAAAATGAGGACCCAGATTGTTGGGGCAATAAGTTGACTTTGTATATAAATATACAAATAGGATGAAGACTATTGCTAACATAGTGTAAGCCGCCCTGAGTCTTCGGAGAAGGGCGGGATATAAATGCAAATAAATAAATAAATAAATAAATAAATAAATAAATAAATAAATAAATAAATAAATAAATAAATAAATAAATAAATAAATAAAATAAACCTTCTTTCCAAGCAACTTCCATGAATCCAGTGTCTTTTTCCCCACTTGGAACTGAACCCAGGATATTTCTTCCAATATACAGTATATGTGAGCCAGTGATGCGATAGTCTCGTCTGAACAATCAGGCCTTGCTCTCCAGTCTCAAGATAACCATGCTTAGTATTGTGTATTTTCCTTACAAACCCAAATAAGGTTACGTGGTATAACAAATGAATAGTTTATGGTATGATGTGACAATGCTCCTATAGAAATGGAATGAATAAATCAATTAACCTTTGGGTAACTTAAAAGGTCTGTCTTGTGTAATCCCATTTAGACAGCAATTTAACAAGAAAAAAAATTAAACAGTAAGTTTATAATTCCCACAAGAGCAAGTACTACCAAATAATTTTCCAGCATGATTAGTATTTAAATTGCCCCAAGGAACTGGTGGTCAGTTATTCTCCATATGCTATGGAACAGAGAATATCTGTCAGAAAGAGACAAAAAACCAAGGAGGCCCTGTCTATTAACACCTAAGTAGGAAACCCAAATTATCTCTCTTCACCAGACTGTTCTTGACCTTATTTAAGGCTTTAGTTAGTATATAACTAGTTTAGCTAGCCAGCTGTAATTATTTTATCTGAATATCAGTGAGCGTGATTGTTACCTTTCCTATATTGTCTTATCTCTAGGAAACTTAGTTCATGGCTTCATTAGTTTAATAAGGTAATTTTTAATTTTTAATTTCCTGAAAGGTTTATGTTCATTTTGGGTACCAAGATCCCAAACCATGTTCCTTTGTTTTTCAAAAGCTGGACTGACAGTCCTTGACAGAAGACCTAACATCTCTCAAAATAGGTGAACTTGGCTATCACATATATTTGTTACTGGGAAACCTTACAGCAAAGTTTTAAATTATCCCTTTTTTCCGTTTGTAACTTATGATTGCTGGCTTTCATGTAAGCAAAGCACCAGTTGAAGACTTGTCTCTAGTTTTGGCTAGGAGTGTTGCAAATAATCTATCCAACTGGAAAACAAGCGTACATGGGCAGTGGAAGGAAATGATGAAAAAATAACACTCTCCTCCTACAAAGCAGAGGCCAATACTAAAATATGTTCTAATTTCAATTAATGTTAATTGGGAATGCATTCAAGATGCTTTGAATTCATAAGGCATAATCAAAGGTCAAGCAAACCATGGATTTTAGTTAAATAGCTGTGTGGAGTGGAAAAATGCAAATTGACAGGACAGTCACATTAACATACAAGCAAGGGTTGGCATATTGTGTTGGAAAAAATACAGATTGAAAACTTTGCATTGTTAAAATCTAATCCATGTTGGGTCTTTAAAACACTGAAAAACCTAGTTAAAGACGACATCCATGTTTGGCTGCTTCCTTTAGTAATGATTCTTGATATTGCTTCATATTAATGGAAAAAATTAAAGACATCCTGTGTTTTCAGGTAAAACATTCCAATTAGTTTTCCTGATACAGGTGTATCACAGAGTTGTGGTAAAAATTGTGATAATAAACTGTTATTTCTGGAGATAGCCTGACACAGCTAATAACATTTCGACTAAGGACCTCCTCCAGCCAGTATCTAGGGCGCTTGCGGCACAGTGATTGGCTAGCTCAAGGACGTTAAGGCGTTACCATTGGTGGAAATTGACGCGTCGCGCAAGTAAAGCAAAGAAATAGGGGAAAGGGGGGGATAGATGGTTGCTGGTTGGTTCTGTAGCCTAATTAGCGGAATACTGTGGTAATTTTGGGTTGGATAAAACGTAGGAACGCAAGTAAAAAAAAAATGGCGCCATTCTCCGGTTTTTAGGAAGGCGAGGCTCGGCGGAAAATTCACTTCGAGGGGTGCCGGCAGAGCGGAGTACTAACTCAACGGGGCTCCCTTGAGCGTTTCCGCAGGTGATGTGCTGGCAAACCGGGATTGCCATAATACAGGCGGTTAACAGAGTTGGAAGGGACCCCCAGCTCAAGCAATAGACCCTACATTTATGACAAACGGCAGTCCGATCTTTGCAACTAGGAAACAAGTGCCACAAACACGCGCAGGACCAGACCAAGCGGCACATTCTCCAAAAGTATCTTGTAACGGGTGTGTGGGGGTGTAAATTCCCTGGAGTTCAGAGTTTGTAAAAGTTGGGCGTCATGCAGTTCCCTGAGGTGGTCTTGGGAATTAAGCCTCCCGGCCTGATCCAACGCGTGTTTGTCGAGTGCTTCGAATTGCCATCGTGTGGACGTGCTTCATTTAGCTCCAGTCCTGGTTATCCTTGGTGAAGCAATCCTGGTTATCCTTGGTGTGAAGCTTACGTTTGCGCAAGCAGATCTAGAAATTGTTTTCTCCAATAAGAGCTTATTAGAGGTATTAAAGGAGATCATTCGAGAGATTAAAGGAGCTATTAAATAAGCTATTGAAGGGCGATGCCGGCTCTTGGTTGAGGAGTTTCCTTATGGTGGCTCGCTTCAATTTTGGGGGGGAGTGGAGCCCTTTTCTTCCCCTACCATCTTATTCTTAACCTAGGAAAGATGGTCGTCAGAAAATCATGAAACTTGATTTTCATTCTTTCTACATGAGCAAACCATATAAGTATACTTGTTTTACTAATTGCACAGTTGTATGCAATTAATAAATGTAGTCCACATTTGTATTTTACTTACTTTATCTTATCTTTTATTATTTTCCATAAATATATACTTTTAAGAATGCCAGTGGCTGAAAATTAAATTTCCCACTTTTTACCTCCATGTGACAAAACGAGTAGAAGCATGCTTTTATGTAAGGTATCCTACTTTTTTGATCAATGCTTAGTCAATTGTTGGCATGTTCCTAATTTCTTTTAAATTACTTTGCATGCCTTAATATTTCTCAATTTATCCATTTCAGCCAAGTGCAGCCATTCAAGAAAATGTAAAAATATAGCTTGATTTGACTTTGTATGAGAACAGCTATAGTTGCAGCATTAAGAAAGTACACAACTCAGTTGGACTACAATTTATCCATTACTTTTGAAGGACATCTACTGTCAATATGGTAGGTGAACAATCTAACTTTGCTTTATTTATTAAAAGCATGTTAACCAGCAACTAGAAATGCTGATTTTATAAAATACTAAGATTTTGTCTTTAGGTTTTAGGTGCAAATAATGAGTCATAGTTTCAAAGTGAATATTACGAAGGTGTCTTAGAGCATATTTGAAAGATACTCCAGTTCTGGATATTGTTGGACCTGTCGTATTTATTATTTGAAAGTGTGATAAAATCTATGTTTTACTGATCCTCATTTAATGGACATTAGATACAAAGGAAAATGTATATAATGTGATTTTATATACATTTTAATATATGGCAATTACATAAATGGGTTTAATGGTCATATGGCTTTTCTCTTTAACTGGGACATAAACAAGTTTTATTGTAGCTCCATTTTAAATATAATAAGGCTTCTTCCTAGAGTGGTAGATATGGAATTGAAGCTTAATAATGTGTTTTGAGCTAAACCTGTGGAAAATGTAATGACAGTGTTCTTAATAGGCCATCGTAAGTATTGTCTTTTAAACATTATGTGCTAAAATTAGTGTGCAAGAATATGTTGAACAATTAATAGGCTTAAGAAAAAATACTTGTTTTATCCTTTTAGTGGAATGCTCCCTGTAGTTAGAAAGAAAGAAAAAAATCCTGCTATCTGTATTCTTTCAATAACTTAAATATTCCTTCCTTCCATGTCATTTAAATATGGAGGATAAGATTATGGAACAATTCTTTTTGTAGTAATTTGGGTCCTTATGGACTTAAAATTATGATAAAGTCAAATTTGATAAATATGATTAGACTTTTCCAAAAAAAAGTGTTATATGGACAGTTATTCCTTAAGGATGTTTTATTTTTGTTTTAATAATTGCATTCTTTGGCTATCCATTATATAGTTGATTTGCTTAACAGGACTTTCCTTTTTCTAAAGTTCTCTTGCCTTAACACAAGAGTGTTTTAGTATAAAAAGTGATGTCATTGCATAACAAAAGCTATCTACCATTTTAAAAGTCAGTATTTATAATCTTGTTTAAGAATTTCCTGGGCCCAAATAATCCCAATAGAAAATAAAAACAATAGGAGTGGTAGCTAGCTGCTTTATTTGGAAATGTGTATAAAGCCAAAGGTTAGTTAAGCATACTGTATGAGGGGAAAGTAGAAAGGTTGGCAGGTAGACTTGTAAACTAGTGATTTGTAACTGCTTATTTCTTTGTGCGAATAAAGAACCCCATCCAAAGCATTCATTCTGAGAACATGCCCATAAGTTATCTTAACATTTTCAATAAATGCCCTTTGTCTATAGATAGTTTATGAATGAAGGCAACTATATATGTCCCAGGATAATATTGCAGGATCCAATCTGGGTTGATCACTGGGACCAGAGGATTTTTATCTTCCAAGCTAGAGAGAAGTTCCCTGAAGAAGAGTCCAAAAGCTTGGAAGTCAAATGTATTTGGTCCAAGTGACCGACCCAGATTGGATTTTGCATAGATGGTTTATTTCTGCTTTGACACATTTGTTAGTTTTGTAAGGTACTGTTTGAAATTATAAGTATCAGAATTAAAATTTGTAGTTTCCCAATTGTCAATGAAGATTCTTAGTCATCCAGGTCGAGTTGTCTGAAAGTTAAGTCATGGCAACTGGTCATCTTGTTAGTTCAAAACGTTTCATTTTTCTCTGATTATATGTTCCCTTCTCATTAGATCCAGCAAAGAAAGCATATTGCAGATACCATCTGCCAGGGATGTATGTTTGGTAGGACCTAAGTGGCAAGCTTTCTTTGCCATGGTGTCCACCTTATGGAACATTGTCTCCCCCCGCCCTCCATTAGGTTAACTCCATCCCTCCTGATGTTCCAGAAATCCTTTATAATCTGGTTATGTTACCAGGGTTCCATTGTTGAGGTAGAAATACTCATTCTCTCTCTCTTCCCCACCCCAACCACATATTTTAAAATGTTAATTAACTTCTGATTTTTTAATGTTGACTTTTTATATTTTGAAAGGCTTGTTTTGTTATACGTATTTTTATTTAATAATTGTATGCTACACAGAGTCACTTGTGAGATAGGGAGCTATATGAATTTTGATGGATGGATGGATAGAGTTCTAGAATAGCACACTTCTAACTCTTTCCTTTTGACTCCTCTTAGGACAGCAAAATTCTGCAAGACATAGAAAAAGCCCTCAACAAGGCTAAAAACAACCTTGAGCATTTAAAGGTTTTAGAGGAGGTAGGTGGGCCAACTAAACTTTGTATCTGTCATTATCTCCCAACAACTCATACTTTGGGAATTGAAAATTTCCTTTTCAAAAAAGAATTGAAAATACTGCTTCAACGTTTGATGGTAACTAAACTTCAGAAGTGATAATACTAGATATTAGGTCAGTCCCAGAGAATTAATAGCCTGTTACTGTATAGTATTAATAACAAGATTGGAATCAGATATCAGATAGACTTTCTGACCAGGCAGAAGATACCACCCTTTTGTGTCATATGATCAATCTTTGAAAAAGCTATCAATAATAACAATGGAAGATTTCAATTCTCCAGACAATTTTGAATTTAACTTTTCCAGGAGTCAGAGTACAGTAAATTTTGTCCTATTATTAAGACAAGAGCATTTGCTCGAAGTTCTTCATGAGATGACTTAGTGATTCTACTCAGTTGCCTGAATGATGGTACTCAAAAAGTACTTGTTAATAGTTTCATCTCATCTTTGAAGAAAATGGCAGGTGCCAGAGGGATTTTTCCTAGACCGTGTATTCTTCAACTTTTTTATTAGTGACTTGAATGAGAAAGTTGAGGGAATATTTATCAAGTTTGTATATGATAGCATTGGGGAAAACAGGTAATACTGTAGAGCATAGAGGGAAAATTCCAAAAGATTTCAACAGCAATGGACTGAAATGAATAGTGTGGAATTTAACATAAAGTTCTGTATTTGAGAAGAAAAATAGCATTACAAGCACAAAATGGAATCCCTTGCAAGTGCTCAAAATGCAAATAATATTCTCAGTTGTGTTAATAGTCTTAATCACAGGAATAATTGTTGTACTTTGTTCTGCTCTAGTTATGTCCCTTGTGGAATACTGTGTCCAATTTTGGCACAGTTAGAAAAATAATGACAGCTTAGAGAAGGAGGTAGGAGGATGATGTTGGGTCTGGAACTAACTCCTACAAGGAATTATTAAAGGATCTGAATATGTTTAGCATGCATGGAACAGTGATATAGGAACAATCTTCAAATGTCACATAAAAAAGAGAGTCTAAATAATTGCCCCAGGGATAGAATTGATAGGATAAGATTTAGAAATAATTATGTTCAAGCTAAAGGAGTTTAGGAGCAATCAGCCAGTAAGGACAGACTGCCACATAAGATATAGTACTTTTGGCTGGAGATCTTCAAACAAGATGGGCCATCTATCAAAGATGATAGTGAATCTGGAGCAGGGGTTGCATTACATGTCCTTTGGTTGTATGTAAAATTTGACCACCTGAAACCAGGTGGACTCTTAAGCTTATCTAGTTAAACCTTACAAACATAATGCTTTTTTCTAGTAACCAAGTGGTGTTTTCATATTCTTCTAGATAAAAAAAATGCATGAAAATTATATTATAGAATAGAATAGAATAGAATAGAATAGAATAGAATAGAATAGAATAGAATTCTTTATAAGCCAAGTGTGATTGGACACACACGGAATTTGTCTTGGTGCATACGTTCTCAGTGTACATAAAAGATACATTCGAAAAGGATCATAAGGTACAACATTCAATGATACTCATAAGGAACAAATAAGCAATAAAATCATATTAGGAAACAGTCAATATAAATTGTAAAGATACCAGCAACAAGGTTACAATCATACAGTCATAAGTGGGAGGAGATGCGCGATAGGAACAATGAGAAGATTAATAGTAATGCAGACTTAGTAACTAGTTTGACAGTGTTGAGGGAATTATTTAGCAGATATACTAATATACATGCAGTATACAGGTCTCAATGGAAGGCAGGTTGGTAGTAATTGTTTTTTCTGCAGTTTTAATTATCCTCTGAATCCTGTGTCTGTCTTGTTGGGTTGCAGAACCAAACCAGACAGTTATAGAGGTGTAGTTGCCAGACTCAGTAATTCCTCTGTAAAAGTGTGTCAGCAGCTCCTTGGGCAGTTTGAGCTTTCTGAGTTGGCACAGAAGAAGCATTCTTTGTTGTGCTTTTTTGATGAAGTTTTTGATTAAAAATTAAATATTTTATATAATGCTAATTATATAATATAATTGAAATTTCTACAATTTCAATGATCGGTAGAATTTATTGTATTTAGTTAGCTATCTTTGAGGGCCATGGACAAAAACAAGGGGCTAAAGGTTTGTGTTTGTATTAAATTTCTACTGCTTCTTGTGATGGAACTCTTTAAATGTTATGTTCTTTTTGTTGTTTTTTCCTGACCTTCCTGAATACAGAACATGAAATTTAGTGCTTTCCTAAATCAGAATGTTTTACACATACAAATACAAATAAAACCTTGAGCTGATAATGGCTTTCTGTATTTAAAATAAGTACTGCTGTAATATTTTACATTACTGAAAGTGCATTGGAAGAAGTGCCTTATGTGTGCGTTTACATATACATGATTATATTTCTTTAAAGTACCACACTGAGCATTTCAACTATGATAATCACAAGTGGTGACTAGATTTCAATGGGATTCCTGTTGAACTTCTCTTTGACCATTGGATATTTTTTCAAATGCAAAATAATCTTGAAAACGTGTGGAACTTTTTAATTGTATTTAGCTATGTCTTCAATTTTTTTGGAATATTTAATTACCATAACTGTTAAAGCTGCATTGAATAAATATCAAACAAAATTCTGTTATTAAAATCTATCTCTAAAGCATTTGGAAGAAAAGAAAGGAAATATTAATTTTGTATTGCTTTCATTATTCTGGTCAAATAGTGCTTATCTTGCTTTTAAATTCTGTGGACAATATGTGAAAGTGTGGATATGTTTTTAATTATTTTTTTAAAAAATGAATAAGCTGCTTCAACAGTTCATCACCGAAACAAAACAGGAAGAAAGCAAGATTGCAGATGTTATCGCAGCCAAGTTTACAGATTGTATGGCTTCTCTGAACTCAAGGTAACATGATTAAATTATAATACCGATTTTGTCTGAATTCTACAGTACATATTTCTGTATGAATTAACTTTATGGTAAATTGTGGAAAAGAACAGTTTATTCAAATTATTTACTCATTGAGTTTGTTTCGATAAAAGGAAAACAAATATTATAAAATAACTATCTTCCATTTTTCCTTTTCTACTGTTACTTCCTTTATTTGTTGCACTTTGATTTGTTCAGGTTATAATTTTTATTCTAATACTATGATTTGTTAGCTTGGAATAATTGTTATGCTTTCACTTAATTTAAAAGTGACTTTGCTTTTAAATTCTTTATGAAAATGTTAGTTTTTGAAGCATTCCTTCAAACGTTAAGCTACTGTATTTCAGAGTCAGTTTTATTTATCTTTCAGAGAAATGTGAGTTTATGATGATAAACAGATTTATGATATAATTATTTTGTGACTATTAATTTATAACTTTGTTTTTAAATGGGATAATGTGTGCTTTTCTATGCTATATAGTTACCTACTGAGATGCTCAAATTAGGTGGTACTTTGATATGACCATTTTTCTAATGTATTTGTTCCTAATCAGGAAAAGAAAGATTGAGGCACAGTTGGTAATGAACACCAGTTACTATGTAACTAATATACATAGCATTCAGGTTGCTGTTATACAGAAAAGAAGCAATTTGATTGATGCAATAAAGAAAGCGAAGGAGCTGAAAACAACTCATTCATTAGAATCCTACCACAGCTTAAATCAGGTAAAGTAAACTATGTATTGCATTTCTTTGCTTTCTGGTTGGGGTGTCATTAATATAATCTATGCCTTCAGTAATCAGAAATATATTTTAAGAGTTTCTGTAAAGGTAATTTCAACAGTAAAATAAACTATAATATATAACAAAATAATACAAACATCAGAACTAGTTTTATTGATCTTATTGTTTTAGAATTTTAACCTGAGGGGTAAAATACAAATGATTCTAAATTTAATTAATTAAAATTGGTCAAAAAATAAATGCATATATGTTCTGTATTAGTATACTAATCAACTATTTTCAATAACAAAAATGAATTTTTTTTTAACTTTATAAAATTATTTTAGCTTAAGCACCATTTTGATCTGTAATGTCCCATTACATATATTCTTTGTGTGTTTCTGTGTATGTACAAATAATTATCAGTGTAAAACAAACATAAGGCAAAATATGAATTGTTGCACTCCTATTCTAAATCATATACTGTCTACATAACTGCTTGCTATAGTGTATTAAAAATTGAATAAGGACTCATTCTTCTTTAAGGCTCTTTGCAACTTAAATGTATCAGTTGAAGAAGAAGTCTTAAAACTAGATAATTTGAAAAAAAGAACACTTCCAAGGTACGTTTCTGGAAAAGTAGGGGTTTTAGCACATTAATTTTTGTGCATAATCAATATTAAAATAAATTGTAGTTGCTAGTATGACTAGATCCAACTAATTTATTGAAAATCAGCTCAAATAATTTTAGATGTTCAGTCTTCTGAATAAACCAAAATTGCACACTGAGAATGGTAATGATTCTACATTTAAAATAAAGCCTATCATACCAACAAAGCCAAATTAAAATCATTGAAATCCTAAAAGATGTTTCAAAGACTTGATTGACACTGTGGTCTTAACTATTATTTAACAGCAGATGATTTAATAAACCACAAATTATTAGGTTTGCATGATGACTATAATTCATGATTCTCTAACTGAATTCAAGATTTGCTAACTGATCATGTGCCATTAAGTCATTTTCATCTTCAAATGACCCTATAGACAGATTTTCTCCATGATGTCTATTACTAACTTGTTCTTACAATGGTGCATTCATCGCCACTCTGAGTTCATACACTTTGCCACTAATCTCTTCTTCCCTTCCATCTTCCTCAGCATTAGAATTTTTTGGGGGAGAGCTAGGTCTACATATAATGTACCTGAAATACAGAATAATTTGATTTGGCACAAATTTGGTTATTTGTGCCTTGAGTGAAAACTCTGGATTGATTTGTTCAATAATCCATTGGTTTGTTTTCTTGGCCGTCCATGGTATTCTCAGGAGTCTTCCAACACCAAAATTTAAAGGCATCAAAGATGTTTTCTGCCTTCTTAAAGTCTAATTTTTGTTTCCATAGAGTACCTGGGTTGCATGATTCTGATCTTTATATAGATATAGATACATCATGGCATTTGAATATTTTTTCCAAAGCCTCATGGCTGCTGTATTGAGTGCTAGTCTGCAGTGTATTTTTTGACTGCTTGCTTCTTTACTATTGATGGTTGATCCTAAAAGGTAGAAGTTATAACACCAGTTCAATATCTTCATTGCTAATTCTAAGACCATTGTTCTACCTGTTGTCATTAGTTTTGTGGTCTTTATATTTAATTTTAGTCCAATTTTTTAACTCTGCTTTTTGACTTTTAGTGCAAAGTCAAAATGTATTACTAGCATAGTGCATGTTATTGATGGCTTTTTCCCAGTTTTAAAACCATTTTTCCTTAATATATCTCCTCATTCCACGAATGAAAACTATTCTGTTGTGTATCAGTTTGGAGTCATCAATTAAGTACTAAAAACTCAATTATATGCTTAAAACTGTGTCCAGAAAATATATTTGTAATATGGATAATATATTCCTAATACAGGTTTTACATGGACTGTGGTGAGATAAACCATCTATTTGAAAACATAGGTAAATTTTCCTATGATGCCTCAAATGTGTAAGTATTTTGCGTGTATTTGAAACACAATGGTTTTGTTCAGCCACCTTAGAATTTTTCAGTTTATATAACATAGAATACCTTCTGTTGAGACACTCACAGGTATAAAGAACAAACAATACAAGAAAAGGAAATAAATTGGAAACAACACCTATGCAAGCATGGCTGATCTTAAAAAATAAAAGCTTACTAGGATTAGTTTTTGGTTTAAAGAACATAGGAAAATCCCAAGGCTTTGGGTATTAAAGTTGTATAAATAAATAAATTGGTAAAAAAAAACCTTGGAAGAAAGGAAACTACCCCTATTTGTTGAAAAAAGAAAAACATTAACACTCAATTTGAGGGAAATTTTATCTGTAATGTGAAAACAGCCAACTGGTTCCCATCAGAAATAAAATTTCTGGTTATTTTGGGGGCAGTAATTACAAGTTTTATTTGTACTTTCGATCATGCTGTCAATCAACTTTATTTAGAAATGTTTCCATTATTTAATACTGTGCAGAAGCATCTGGAATGAAATGAACAGTTTGGTTTACAAATATAGGCAAGTGAAATTTTCTGTTAGGATCAGTATATGTATCTAGCTTGCTGATTTTCAGTGGTATTTGGCATAATTCCTATGAGTATCAATTATGAGATCTTTGATATTTACAGGACCAGCAACAGAAAGTCTGTGGCTCCTTAAAATCTTGGTTGTATTATACTCAACAAAATATTCTTCACATTGTAATTTTTAGTTGAATAGGAGACAAAAATTATTAAATATGTGAGAGTTATGTTTTAAATTAAATAAAATTGAATAATGATTATTATACAGTTAGGGAGTGACGTCTCTATCAAGCATCTGTGATCAAATTCAGTCCTCAATCCCTACAAACTTATATGCCTCTATTCAATAAAGAGGGCTTGGTATGGCAAGCCAAGATTTGTTTTAATGAGTAATTAAAAATGTCCTGGTCACATAAAGTGAAAAATCTATAAATTATGATTTACGATTTACAATGCCTAGGATGCAAATTTAAATATGAAGAAATTACATTATGGTTTTATGTAATGTATAAATCAAGCCTTATATGCTGTGTACGTTAGTTGTGTACTCATTCTTGTCCATGAGGGGCAGCTGTGATAAAATTAGAATTTTTAAAAAACTGCTGAATCTGAAATTGTTGCAACCACAGTTATTGTTAGACTTATTATAGATTACTGTATTAAAATAAGTTCAGACCATGGAAAGCTGCCTAGAATGTGTCAAGGTATTTAGAATAGAATAGAATAGAATAGAATAGAATAGAATAGAATAGAATTCTATTGGCCAAGTGTGATTGGACACACAAGGAATTTGTCTTGGTGCATATGCTCTCAGTGTACATAAAAGAAAAGATACGTTCATCAAGGTACAACATTTACAACACAATTGATGATCAGTATATCAATATAAATCATAAGGATTGCCAGCAACAAGTTATAGTCATACAGTCATAAGTGGAAAGAGATTGGTGATGGGAACTATGAAACGATTAATAGTAGTGCAGATTCAGTAAATAGTCTGACAGTGTTGAGGGAATTATTTGTTTAGCAGAGTGATGGCCTTCGGGGAAAAACTGTTCTTGTGTCTAGTTGTTCTGGTGTGCAGTGCTCTATAGCGTCGTTTTGAGGGTAGGAGTTGAAACAGTTTATGTCCAGGATGCGAGGGATCTGCAAATATTTTCACGGCCCTCTTCTTGATTCGTGCAGTATACAGGTCCTCAATGGAAGGCAGGTTGGTAGCAATCATTTTTTCTGCAGTTCTAATTATCCTCTGAAGTCTGTGTTTTTCTTGTTGGGTTGCAGAACCGAACCAGACAGTTATAGAGGTGCAAATGACAGACTCAATAATTCCTCTGTAGAACTGGATCAGCAGCTCCTTGGGCAGTTTGAGCTTACTGAGTTGGTGCAGAAAGAACATTCTTTGTTGTCCTTTTTTAATGATGTTTTTGATGTTAGCTGTCCATTTGAGATCTTGCGATATACACCAAATTAAGGTTTTTTTTCCTGACTGTGGTTACGTCAAAGAAGTAGGAAACTTAAGGAGCAAAAGGCACATTTATATAACACTAGAACTTAAGCTAGCACATAGTCGAAACTGAAAGTTAAAGATCTGGTCATAAAAAATAATCCATAGAAAATAGTCCATTAAAATCAGTATACAAAATTAAACTTTGATTTTTTTTAAAGATTGTACTGCATAAGAATTATAAAGTTAAATCAACTAATGTTGTTTATGTGTACTTGGAGTACATTTTTCTTTAGACTACTATCTTTGAAAACATGGGAATTTGGTTGAAAAAGGGAACACAATATTGAAGTTTTAAAAATCAAGTTGAATATAGTTTTATCTTAGTCACTTATTAACTATACTAATGATTTTTTTCTGAAGTGATTTCTTTTGTGTTGTACAGATGTCTTTCTGGATAGACATATTCAATACAAGTGCATAAATTTTATGGTGAGGTATAGATACCATAGGAACATGGTGGCTCAGTGGCTAAGACACTGAGCTTGTTGATTGAAAGGTCGGCAGTTCAGCGGTTTGAATCCCTAATGCCATGTAACAGGGTTAGCTCCCGTTACTTGTCCCAGCTTCTGCCAACCTAGCAGTTCAAAAGCACGTAAAAAATGCAAGTAGAAAACCAGGGACCACCTTTGATGGGAAGATAAAGGCGTTCCGTGTGCCTTTGGCATTTAGTCATGGCAGCCACATGACCACAGAGACGTCTTCAGACAGCACTGGCTCTTCGGCTTTGAAATGGAGATGAGCACCGCCCCCTAGAGTCAGGAACGACTAGCACATACGTGCGAGGGGAACCTTACCTTTACCTATAGATACCATACCTCATCTTTTTTAGCTTCTTTAAATTGTTTTCTTTGTGGGGGAATTTTCTGTTTTTTATATACTTTTTCTTCTGATTAAAGAAGTTGAAAATAAAAACATGTTGAAAAATCATTGATTTTGCTGTAAGAGTTTGGTGAAGAAATCTGAAAGCATTCTGGGACTTTTATTTATTAGAGGATGTATTTAGCCTTCAGGTTTAATGGAAATTAAATATGCTTCTTAAAGTTAAAGGCCTTTTCATTATATCTGTTTATTTGATATTTTGTGCTAATACTATGTTTAATAAACAAACAGTATTCAATGAATAATTGGTCAATTTAGGTACAACTTTGAAGAGGACTCTCTAAAAATGAATAATGAACTTGGTACTTCACATCAAGGAAATGTAAATCTTGTTAAAGAAGTTGATGTACTTCCTCCTTCCGAAGAATCTGATGTATGTTTTGGAGGTGCCCATCTGCAAGCAATGAGTCTATTACCCATTCAGAAACACACTGCTGCATTATCTCATGCCACATCTACACCAGATGTTATCATTGAAGAAATAATTGAAGATGATCAAGAAAGTGAGTAGGGGCTTTAAACCTCTCTAAAGCTCTTTATATAATTTGTTACATTACAGCTATAATATCCTTTCTCTTTCAAAGTGTTCATATTGTTTTAAAAAATACATAGATCACACACACACACACACACACACACACACACACACACACACACACACACACACAGCTTTGCAGTAGCAGAGCAAACACCAGATATTGAATGATAGTTCTGAGCATCCCATCACCAGGGAGTATGATGACCAGAGTTCCTAGGAGCTGTGGTTGAGCAATCAAGAACAACAAATTGTCTACTTTTAGCTAAAGAATTACAGATAAGCTCACTCTTAAGATTGAGAATGATTTTTCCTGGTAAATAGCAACTCACGAACAACCCTTGTTATGTTGATATGTTGTATCCCTTTTTATAATATTCTATATTATTTATTTTATTATTATATTTATATGGCTGCCCATTTCACAAGAAGCAACTCTTAGACAATGGTGTTGAAGTTTCTATAAATAGTAGTATTTAAATTGGATGTAAGTAAATCTTTCTGATGTAAGTAGAGTGTTTGGAGACTGATGTAATCAAAACAAATTAAAAACATGACCATAACCAACTTATAAAAAGTGTGTGAATTAGCCAACACTCAACCTTGGAAGTGTGTTAAACTCTGGATTGTGATTGCCACCGCCACCTTGCGCTCTGGTTTCCAAAGCTGGGCCAGCTTAAGCTTGGTGAAAGTTCCCACCATCCACATTCCTTCTCTGAAGGCTTCCTTGCCTCACTTTCCAGTGCCTGCCTAAAACATAAGCTAAGCAGGAGTCATTGTTCTGTGCACATGCACGCACACACCCACACCCCATTCTGAGCTTGGGAACTTTTATTTGCAACTGAGCTGGCAGGCTGCCAATCCCACCCAGGTTTAGGGAGAAGAACCTCTCCTTCAGCATGTCGTGCTGGACCCTGACAGCTGCCGGGCGGGGAGAAGGGCAAGCAGGGATGATGACAGGGCGACTCACTCCCGATGGCCATTGCCGCAAAGGCTGTACCCACTGTATCTTCCAGCCCAGAACAATAACTCCCACATAGCCCACCTGCACTCCTTTTCCAAAGGCTTCCTCACCTTGTTTTCTAATATCCTCCTCTCCCCGCCCCCTCGAAAAGCCGAACTAAGCTGGAGTCCTTGTTCTAGGCTGAGTCACCTTTTACTACCCCTGCTTGCTCCTCTCCCTGCCCGGGAGCCATCAAAGTCCAGCGCAGCACACCGAAGAAGTGGTCCTCCCCAGGCCAAGGCACAATTGGCAGCTTGCTGGCTCAGATGCGGATAAATGTCCCCAAACTCATAAATGTGTGTGTGTGTGTAAAGTGATTCCAGCTAGCATAACTTTCACAGGGACGGAAAAGCAAGTCAAAGAAGCCTTCAGAGAAGGAAAGCAAGTCAAGGAAGCCTTCAGAGAAGGAGTGTGGGCTGGTTTCTCCTCCCTTAAGTTGACCTGGCTTTGGAAACCAGCGCGGAAGGCCCGGTTATCTCCACAGCAAGTTAGCCGGGGCAAGTTGGTGGCAGTAAGGAGCAAATTGTTTCTTTCTGCCACTTCCATACAATGAAGGGACTGTCAAAAAAGGCCAGGTGGTATCTCCCACTATCTTGCTGGTTTTAACACACACAATCCCCTCAGATGCTATTGCTTGTGGTTCCTGGGATTTCTCAGAATAGACTTCTTAGGGCAAATTGAAAAACTGTAAGCTTGCCTCCGAACTTGACTTTAGAAGGCTAGTTGTTGTTTCAGTTGTATACTCAGTTCTTCAATAAATTTGTTCCAAGTGAATGATATTCACATATGGAGTTGATTAAATATATCCGTGTTTTTCCCCCCCAAGCATTTTCTGCAGACAGTCGCAAATCTACATATCAGAAGAGTTTTTTTCAAACACAGCAGGTCCCATCTGAGTTAAAGGCTGGTATGTAACTCTGATCTGGCAAAATAAAATGTCACAATGACTGGTTTAATAGTTTGATTTTGAAATGTAGAAAGAAATGCTACCATCCCTTTTTTTAAATTGTAATTTTGAAGATATAGATCAGTGGTGGCAAAGCTTTTCAGCACCGAGTGCCCAAACCGGAATGTGTGTGCGCATGCCAGAGCATCAGAAACCCGAAGACAAGCTGGCCAGTGCACATGTATGCATGTCAGCCAGCATGTCTTCAGGTTTCCGGCATGTGCATGCATGTCAGCCAGCTGGTCTTCGTGCGTGCTGGAGTGTTGGAAACCCAAAGACCAGCTTGCTTAGTGCGGGTATATGCACCAGCCAGCTGGTCTTCGGGTGTCTGGCGCTCCAGCATGGGCAGAGTCCAGCAGAGCAGCTGGCGACAGCGCACATGCCCATGCGTGCCATAAGTTCGCCATTACGGATATAGATCAAGTGTATAAGAGGAAGTTTAGAGGAATAGACCTATACTTTTTTCACAACTGGTTGTAAAGCAAAAAATGCTTGATTTGGAATAGTCAAATGTATTGACTCTTAATATTTCAAATGTAACGTAACTATTATTGAGAGATGAAAGTAGATTAATGCTAAAAGAGTTAAATGTTGAGCCAGATGCTGCTGTTTTCAAGTAAATGTTATGCAATTTCATTCATTCTGTGTGGAAATCTAGTTTGTTAATAATGGACCCTTCATTATGAATATGAATTAATTATCATATTAATGTATTCATATTATTTTCTTTTTCATTGTTTATTTTATTGTTCTATTATTTTGCTTCTGCTTTGTTTCATTTCTTTGTTTTTATTATTGTAAGCTGCCTAACCCATGGTGAGATATATGGCAAATAAAATAAATAAATTTCTTCACAAATAATTTGATTTTTCATGTATAATGTATAAAAACTTGCTTATTATTTTATTTTATTCATTCATTTTATATTCTATCTTACACAGAAGTTCCTGAATATGTTATTGTCAGTTGTGTAATAAATCCATGTCATTTCTATATTCGGAAAGTTTCCCAAAAGAAAACTGCGATCTATTTGGAAAAAGTTTTGAAATACTATTGTAGGAATAGCTTTTTGTCTCCTATTGACATTTTGGAACTAGGTAACTCCTTTAATTTCAGATAGATTATAATTTCAGAATTTTTTAAACTTCCGCGGAAATGAACTTATGTGGGTTTTGGTGGAGGTTTCCCTGTCCAGTCATGCGCGACTCTAGTGGTGGTGCTCATCTCTAGCCAAGGGAGCCACTGTTGTCCAAAGACACTTCCCTGGTCATGTGGCCACATGCTGAGATGCATGAAACATTATCTTCCACTGAAGTGGTGCCTATTTATCTACTTGTATTTGCATGCTTTCAGATTGCTAGGTGAGCAGGAGCTGGGGCAAGTAATGGGAGCTCACCCCATCACATAGTGCCCCGGGTCTCAAATCTGGGCTGTCAGCTTTCCAGTGACAAGCTGGGCATCTTTAACCATTGAACCATTATGGCCCCTGGATTTTGCTAAATTCTCAAGTTTTATTGTTTATTTCTTCACGGGTATTGTATTCAGATTTGATTGGAGTTACTTCATTTATTCTGAAATTGGAAAAATGATTGTGAACTATTTAACTTTTTAAGTACAGATGTATTTTTTAAAGTAAAACCTTATGCTAATAGCATGGTTTATTAATGGAATTTTGCTGCCATCTCATGACTAGTCAGGCAGAGTTTTGCAACCCTAAGTAAAACCTCTGCTCTTACTTTCAGACAAACTTTTAAGTGTTGAAGATTGAAGAGTGAGACCATTCAACAGTTCTATAAATATCCTTTCTTAAGAATGCTTAAGAGTAGTAATGAATTTAAAGATGTTTAAATTTCAATGTATTTCAGGCACAACGATTTTGGTTAAAAGCAAAGAACATGGAATGTGGTGCCGTGCAGAAATAATTGAATTAATTCCGCTCCTGAATACAAATAAGGAGAAACCCTGTGGTCTGACAAAATACAAAATTTGTGATATTGGGATAATGAAAGTATTCCTTATAGACTTTGGGCATCCAGAAGCTTTAATTATTTCAAGGTATGAATAATTTTAAATATGTTCAAATCTATCATGTTTAGATTTTCCCATTTTTTGGTAATTATAAGCTGGTTTTGAAATTATCTTTTCTACCCGAGGTGATTTAGTGAATGGTGCTTCACCAGATGCTTCAGAGTGAATTTGATTCTTTAAAATCTTATTTCTGACTGGAGCATGATGAGATGTTATTGGTTATCCTGTTGCACAATTTGGTAGATGTGCTGGCCACCCCTACCCCCAGTTTAGCAAAGAGGAGGAAAAGTTGCGATAGGTCACGTAATGGCGTGTAATCGCAAGTGTGACACCCCTGGATTAAAGTGTAATAGGGGACATAGGTAGATGACACCCAGGTCTTTTTTCCCCTTCTACAAGTGAGTTGTGTTTCTTTATATTGGTTCCCATTTCAATCAGATTGTGGAATGCTTGGTAAAAAGGTGAACATTGCATCCAGATAAGTCACACTCCCAAAGTAATACCTTGGCAGATGTTTTACAGCCCTTTCAGATAGTTATTATTCATTCGCTGGTTATTTTCCAATTGGGATTAAATAACTTAACTTTTAAGTTATTTATTTAGCTTGTATTCCACTACAGCCAAAAGACTCTTTGTGATTTATGCAGTAAAACCAATAGCTTTCAAAATTGGGAAATAACAAACCATAATCATTATAAATATAACACAAACTCAGAAAATTAAACTAAAATGAAAATAAAATAATTGCCCCAAATTGACTAGAATACTCTCTGGTTTCCAGCGTTTGCAGTAAGGAATTATGTGAGCCTGATTGCCTTTCAGAGAACAGTCTTTGCAGCCATGAAGCAATCTCTTCTGGCATTTGGTTAAGCGTGGCAAACAAGACTGAAGATATTGCTGTTGCTAAGTAATGCGGTAGTGCTTTAGGACCCCATTGCTTAGCAAGAAAATTCCAGTTCCAAGTGCCATACTAAGACAAGGACTATGTTGTGTCTCGTCCGATCTCACCACAGCCGGGGTCTTCTTATCTGCTTCCGAACACAGAGGAATGTCCTAGTATGCCTCCCGGCCCCAGCCCTGGCTCCATGCCCAGACAGGCTGAGGAGGAGGAAATACCTCCAGCCCCCAGCTCTGGCTCCTTGCCCAGGCAAACGGAGCAACTAGACCCCTCCCCCTCCTCCACAGCATGTGAGCCTGAGGGAGGTCAATTACCAACAACTGCAGACTGTAGTGACCCTCGCATCAGAAGACTTGATAGGCGGAGGCAACAGAAGGAAGGGAGGGGCAGGCCTGGATAAGTGCTGAGTCATGGAGCCCCACCCCATGGCCTATATAAAGGATCTGCTTTCTGGCATTCTCTGAGTCAGGCAAAGTCTAAACATATCTTGCTGAAGTCACTTTTTGGTCTCCTGCCTGCCCTGAGGACTTTGCTAGGACTTTGGCAGAGCTGCAGAGGCACGCCTGATTCGGATTTCCCTGACCCGGCCGTCAGCGGAAGAGTGGGACACGACAGACTATCTGTATCTTTTTTTGTGTGATACACAGTGGTGGGATTCAAATAATTTAACAACCAGTTCTCTGCCCTAATGACCGGCTGGGTGGCCATGGACATGTGGGAATGTCCAGGAGGTGTGACAGGCAGCACTCGGCCTCCTGCACCCCCCTGGGAGCAAAAGCAGGCCGTTGGGGGCACTGCCTAGTAGGCTTCTCTGCAGCCTCCTGGGAGCAGAAACAGGCTGTGGGGAGGCCACGCCACCAACCCTCACACCCCGTTTTGGGCCTAGTAGGCCTCACTGCAGCCTCCTGGGAGCAAAAATGAGTTGCGGGGGGGGGCACCGCACCCCCCTGCTCTCCACTTTGGGCCTAGTAGGCCTCCCTGCACTTACTTGGAAGCCAAAATGGGGCACATGGGGACTCCTGGGAGGGGAGGGGCAGAGCCAACCAACAATTTAAGAACCAGAATGGATTGTTCAAACCGGCTGAATCCCACCACTGGTAATACACATACACACTTGCATATATACAGTATACATATCAATATTGGGGAAATGACCTCTTAATGTACGGTATTTCAAACTGCACAATGAAACCATGTGTGGGTTTTTTTCTTCTGCCATCAGAGTACCTAATGAAGTTACTGTGAATCCAGAGCACGTTACTCTTAAATACATGATGATTGAAGATCTATGTTTGGTTGTAAGAAAAATGGACTTAACTTTACAAACTCGGCTCAGAGGTATAAGTAAGCTAGCCCTACAATGTTCACTAAAGGGCATTGTTCCTAAGGATTCAGTAAGTGAGAATTATATTGGCTTCCTTCTTCCATTTTTTATTTAAATGCCTTTTTTATAGTCTCATATTCGTCTTATTGATTTTCTTTATATAGCAGTAGCAGTTATAGACAGATTTTTTATAGATGAGGATAGTGACAGAGATGTCCTGAATCAAGCGGAACCAATATACCTAATATTCCAGAGCCTTCGGGAAGGATTCCCTTTAAGCCAAATAATGTTTAGGAATACTTTATTCAATATTTTGCGAGGTTTGGTTTGAGGTAAACCATATTTCACAGTCATTATGCTTCTACAAGCTACTCCACTAATGAAATGAGAGTGTTCTTTTGAAACAGTATTCCAAGAGGAGAGAAATAGAAGGAAATGAGCAGCTATAAAGCATAATTTGTGTATACTTACTCAAACAGTGGTTTGAGTTTTAGTGATTAATATAAATCATAATGAAACATGTCTGAATTGAGCATTTGGGAATTTTATCTCTAGTTCACTGCTAGTTGTAAGCTTATTTTATGAGCCATGGTGGCACAGTGGTTAGAATACAGTATTGCAGACTAATTCTGCCGACTGCCAGCAGCTCAAGGTTGATTTAGCCTTCCATCCTTCTGAGGTCGGTAAAATGAGGACTCATATTGTTGGAGGAAATATACTGACTCTGTAAACCACTTAGGGCTGTAAAGGGCTATGAAGCCGTATATAAGTGTAAGCGTTCTTGCTAAGTACCTTCACAGAAATAACATCCAGTGATCCATTTCTACATTGGAAGCTGTTTCTATTCACAGAACAAGAATGAGTGATTGTAGCCTCTCTGCACTTTAAATTCTACTCTGGAAAGTATTTCCAGATTTTGATAGCATAAAAAAGGCTGGTGGTGGAGGAGAAAGGATTTTGCTATTCGGATATTAGGCAAAACATCTTAAACTATTTTCATTTATCTTTAAAATAGCTTTGTGTGTTCTACTGTTCCTCAAGGAGTATGTCACTTTTTTTCTAAATAGATTTGAAAGTGACAGAAGTTTACATAAATCTGTACATGTTTTTGATATTATGTTTTGTGACCAGTTAAATTTAATACACTGTAAATTCCTTTACTGATTTAATCTTAAATATCAAGCATTTAGTGTTCTGAATTGACTATCTAGGTCCTAGGATAAAAGAGATCTTGCAAAAGGTGCAACTGGTTTTTTTAAAAAATCACAAAACTGCAAGTTTGCCTCTGAGAATCTTCAGCATATCATTTCAAAAGATTACCTTAGTGATTGTTGCTGGGAAATCCTTTCAACTGAATTGTGGGCAGGCTGACAATTGATATAAGGCAAATTTGTTCACATCAGTATTTGAAGGGTCTTGGTTCTTCAAACACAAAAATCGGAAGGACTTTCTGATGATCAAAGACTCAAACTGTGTCTTTCTTTAAGGAAAAAGATAAGAGAACTAAAAAAAGAATCCTTTAATTCTCAAAGAAATCCCCTTCAGTCTTATTAAATGGGGTATTTATTAAATGGGATACTGCTCTACTATTCTGATTCTGCTCCAATCTTCCTCCAATACAAATCCTTCAATTATAAACCTTACTTTTTTAAATCAGGCAAAAGAGGTTTTCAGCTACCATAAAAGCTGTGGTGGCGCAGTGGTTAGAATGCAGTATTGCAGGCTAATTGTGCTCACTGCCAGGAATTCGATTCCTACAATCCTGCCTGGCTCAAGGTTGACTCAGCCTTCCATCCTTCCGAGGTTGTAAAATGAGAACCCAGTTTGTTGGGGGCTGACTCTGTAAACCACTTAGAGAGGGCTATAAAGCACTATAAAGCGGTATATAAATGCTAATGCTATCTCCAGTTACCCAAATTAAAAGACTAATTTCAAGCTTAGGGAATCTCACTTCATGATTACTTGGGTTGATAAAGTTTTAATTAACTAAATGCAAAAAAAACCCCAAAAACCACCAAGCAACCCACAAAAAAATTCTGGTTATTGAGTATTCTTAATAGTTATTCTACAGAATACCTTCTACAAGTAGGTACCTTGATCGCAACCATTCATTTAATTTTTTTTTGTTTGTTTACATTTATACCCCGCCCTTCTCCGAAGACTCAGGGCGGCTTACAGTGTATAAGGCAATAGTCTCATTCTATTTGTATATTTTTACAAAGTCAACTTATTGCCCCCCCAACAATCTGGGTCCTCATTTTACCTACCTTATAAAGGATGGAAGGCTGAGTCAACCTTGGGCCGGGCTCGAACCTGCAGTAATTGCAGGCTTTGTGTTCTTAATAACAGGCATTACCAGCCTGCGCTATTCACCGGCCCAATGGCAGATTAAAGTTAGGATGGTGCTGAAAAAAGTTACAACTGTTGCACCATCCCAGAAAGTCATTTATTAATTTTTATTAATTAGATTTTATCATGATTCAGGCACTTGGCCACCCGAGTGGTGGGTGGTGATTCACATTCCCATTTCCAGTGTGAATCTTGCAATCTATGGTCACGTGATCATAATTTCCAATCTTCCCAGCCAGTTTTCCAACAAGCAAAGTCAGTGGGGACAAAATCAAGGAAGATTGCAAATCACGATCACATGCTGTCCTGCTTAATGACTTTGCAAAAAATGGTCATAAAATCAGGAGCAGTCATGTGATTCTTTGACAACTGTGCTGTTTAATTCTCTGATCCCAATTGTGGTTATAAGTCAGCAGCAACCAGTAGTTTGCACTAGTGGAGAGAGCTAAGACTGCATATTACTCAAGGCTATTTATTTTGGCGTTTCCCATGCATTATGCTTCATCAACCTTTTCTAGGGATAAATTTGGTTTTTTTCCCTCTTATCATGAAGCTGCCTTCATAGGCAATTACTTAAAATGTATTTCTGTTTAATGTATAGTTAAAGAAATGAAGGGAGAAGATTGAGGGGGGGAAATTGAATTGTTTGGCTTTTCTGTCCACAACAGGAAAAGGGTTGGGTTAGAAGAGCACGGACAGAATTTCTGAGAATGGTAAATAGCAAAGCTGTTCTGATGAAATTTTTTAGAGAAGAGAATGGCGTGCTTATTGTAGATCTTATGAAGCCTCCAGCAAACAAAATAAGCAGTGACATGCCTGTATCCCTCAGAGATGCTCTAGTATTCTTGGATTTAGCAAGGTATGCATAACTAAAAGCTTTTTAAAGTCATAGCACAAAGTATTATGACATTAAATATGTTTTGAATAGAATTTTAACTTAGATTTCCTTACATATGATTTAAGATGGAATATATTTGCTTCTTCTGAGATTATAGATTGTTTAGATACTGTTTCTTAATGGATAATTTTCAATTCCTCCCTTGAAATTTTTGTTGGAAGTTGCAACCTGCTTTAAAAAGGAGGCTTACAGCCTGAATCCAAAGTTCCAATGGTTGTCCTCCCCCTCCCCCGGTCACATGACCACATTTTGGATGCTCAGCAACACAGATGCATTTATGGCCTCCCACAATCACCTGACTAAGTTCTACAAAGGTTTTGCTGAAAACTGGTGCTTCTGGTTTTCAGCAAAATTGTTCTCACAGCAAATAATTTATTTATTTATTTATTTAATCAAATTTTTATACCGCCCTATCTCCCGAAGGACTCAGGGCGGTTTACAGCCAGATAAAATACAGAAATCATACACAATAAAAACTAATTAAAAAACTTATTTAAATAGGCCAGAATTTAAAATTACAGTTAAAAAGATAAAACCTCATTACCTAAAAATTAATAATTAACCCCAGTTAAAATTAAGTAAAACTTTTAATCCAGTCCCGCTTGGATAAATAAATGCGTTTTCAGCTCATGGTGAAAAGTCCGAAGATCAGGCACTTGGCGTAAACCAGGGGGAAGTTTGTTCCAAAGCGTAGGAGCTCCCACAGAGAAGGCCCTACCCCTGGGGGCCGCCAGCCGACATTGTTTGGCGGACGGCACCCTGAGAAGACCCTCTCTGTGTGAGCGTACGGGTCGGTGGGAGGCATGAGGTAACAGCAGGCGGTCCCGTAAGTACCCGGGCCCTAAGCCATGGAGCGCTTTAAAGGTGGTAACCAAAATCTTAAAGCGCACCCGAAAGACCACAGGAAGCCAGTGCAGACTGCGTAGTAGTGGTGTTACATGGGAGCAACGAGTGGCTCCCGTTACTACTCGCGCAGCTGCATTCTGGACTAGCTGCAGCCTCCGGGTGCACTTCAAGGGCAGCCCCATGTAGAGAGCATTGCAATAGTCCAATGGGTTTAATGGGTTTGCCCTTATTAACTGTTGCACTTACTTAACAACCACCACAAAAAAAGTCATAAAATCAGGTCAGTCACATGATTGATCCATTTCACTACCGTTATGTCCTATAACTAATGGACTGGCTCCATTACATTTGTAGCTCCAGGACTGTGTATACTTCTCAGCTCAACATGGTGTTTGCCTTCAGAAAGGAAGGCAGTATGTTTTCATCAGTTTCCAAAAAGAGTACAAGGTCTAAGTCTTCTCTCCTGATGTTAAGAGAATATCAAAAATATATTACAAATTTGTGCAATTCTATGGTATATTGCAGGAGTAAGGTAAAAGCACTGTTGCCAATGTTATTAGCAGAATATCCCTAATGGCATCTTTTTTCCCATAGAAACCAATGGAATATATTTACTTACAGTGGAGAAATTAAAAGATGTGCTTATAGATTTGATTGAAATGTGAATTAGCCTACATTTTGGATTAAATTCTGGAAAAAGATTTTAGCCAAGTCATGGGAATTCTTTGGTTTTTTTCTTCTTCTTTGTCTTTTTAGGAGGGAATTGACATAAAGTAACAGATTAAATGCTGTTCCATGGTGTCCCTAGTTTGAATACATTAAGATTTATAAGATTGTATTAAAATAAATGTAAGGAAAGTATGAATAGATTTTCTGTGTAATTCATATCTTCATATCTTAATTGTGTTTCATATCTACTGAAACAGAACTACTAACAGTAAAGTAAAAAATTAGTCCCAGATTGCTTTCTCTTGCATATTAACAGTTTATTCTCATCTCTTTACCTTATTAGTTTTCAGAATGAATTTTCTGATTGGTCAAAAAATACTGTACCACTGGAGTACTATCCACCTGTTATGCCACGTGAAAATACAGAAGTTGCTGCTGTTGTTAGTTACATTAATAGCCCTGGTGACTTCTACATTCAGCTGGTAAGTATTGCATTTTAATGTTAGGGTTCATTTTTAGTACAAGTAGTCCTCGACTTATGATCCCAATTGAGCCCATTTCTGTTGCTAAGTGAGAATTAGTTAAGTGAACTGTGCCCCATTTTACCACTTTTTTTGCCACGGTTGCTAAGTGAATCACTCCAGTTGTTAAATTAGTAACATGATTGTTAAATGAGTCTGGCTTCCCCATTGACTTTGCTTCTCAGAAGGCTGCAAAAGGTAAACCACATGATCTCGGTACACTGCAACCATCATAAATATGAATCCGTTGCCAAGCATCCAAATTGTGATCACAGGATGCTGCAATGGTTGTAAGTGTGAAAAACAATCATAAATCACTTTGTTCAGTGACGATGTAACTGCAGACGGTCACTAAATGAACTATTGTAAGTCAAGGACTACCTGTAATCTTAATGTTTTTGTTCATATTGGTACTTTTTTCACTACTAATATAAAACATTAAAACTGTTTTAAAGTTATCTTTTTTAAAATAAAAAGTGCAAAGATTCAGTGTTGAAGGCCAAAATATGGAGTAGCGAACGGCTTCTACTTGGCTTTCAGCTTGAAAGCTGACGTTGGTTGCATCAGTTGGTAGCATCTTTGCTAAACCTTTTATCTTTCTGAGCCCTTCCTGTGGCATTAGTTACAGTACCACCAAATTCAGCTAAAAATAAGCGATATGATTATGCAAATTAGTATATTAGTGCCAAATGTTAGCATGAAGGAATTAATTTTTTTTTCATTGTGGTAGTTAGAACAGGGTCCCGAATTTGCAGCGTTTCTAAAGAAAGTTGAAGAAGTGTATGAAAATGAAGCAGGACCCGACTTGAAAATACTTTGTCCAACCCATGGGCAACCATGTGTGGCCAAATTTGAAGATGATGGTGTTTGGTACAGAGCAAAAGTGATTGGTAAATATCTGGAATGCATAATTATTCTGAACATTCTAGTTCAAAAACTTTTTTCAGTGAAATGTTGTAGATGTAAATGTTTCATCTATCCAATATTGTGATTATTGTAGACCAATAATACATTTGTTTTGACACTGTATCATAATGTATAGCCACATTATTCTCTGGGCAACTGATGTAATAATTAAGGGGTTCAACTTTGAAAGATATGTCTGATACAAGACCCCCTCAATTTTGGAGGTCATTGGATTTCTTTGGACCACAATTTTTTTAGCCTGATCTTTTTTATTTAGGTTAGAATTATGAAGTTCTTAACATAAGTATAAAGACTTAAAGATAATAACTTTTTTTTACAGTTACCGGTAACTTCATAACTGTACAGTGAAGTTTGTTCACTTGTAGCAATGGCAAATTTTGTTATGTTTTTTTCTCAGATTTATGTTGCTTTCAGCTTGGGTACTTTAAGTCCTGATATTCTGGTTTATGTTAAACACCGCTTTGCAGTTGCATTAAAAAAATCCCAAACCACAGCTTACATTCTGTCCATGTGAAAATAGATTTAGGTTTTGGTTTTCAGGACAAGCACTGAAGGATAGTATGCCACTATGAATTTCTATAATGATAATTATATTTTAAAAAATCTTAAATTCATGCAGGATATTATAACTTTGTGAAATGTTCATTCAAATCAAGCTAACAAATGCCGATTTTTGATACTAGAAAAGAATATGTAACAGATTTTCTGATTTCCTTGGATTTTCTAAAAATCAGGAAGAGAATTGTAACATAGATAATGAGACATTTTCTTTTATGTAACTTTGGAGAAGTAAGATGATGGTTACCTGAAAAGAATATGGTACATAAACACACTTTTTTGCAGATATTTTTTATTCAGATAAACATATTTCTTTTTATCCTTTCAAGGTCTACGGTAATTTCCTAATTTCATTTTTTTCTCCAAAGGATTGCCAGGTCATCAAGAAGTTGAAGTTAAATATGTTGACTATGGTAATACTGCTAAAATAAATATAAAAGAAATGCGTAAAATAAAAGATGAGTTTTTAGTTCCCCCAGAAAAGGTAGGAAAAGCCATCTATTTTATAGAATCTAGTTAAACTGCCAAACTGCATCTTCTTTCATAATACTTGATTCATTTTAAATATCAATTAATTTTAATGTTTATTTACTTTAATGTATATTTCAGTTTAAATAATTACATAAAAATATGATACTCAAGATAACTGTATACTCACCAAATTATTTCTTTAGAAGATTTTGCCTTAAGCAATATATTGTCCCTACTATCCATTGTATAAATGGATCAAATTCCTATAGTATAAAACCTGAATAAGACAGCCAGTTTGGTCTAGTGGTTAAGGCACCAGGCTGCAAACTGGAAGACCATGTGTTCAAATCCCACCTTAGCATGGAAGTCAACTGGTTGACGTTAATAAAGGTGGGATACAAATAAATAAATACCAAAATCCAGTAATGGCTCTGGGAATACCTAACAATACAAGGAATAAGTTTAAGTTGTGTGAAGCTAACATTTGTTGTTTTGGAAACCATTAGGGTTTCTATGTATGAGAGAATATATTTCTATGATGAGAGTGACTTCTCAGCTAAACAGTCTGTATTTCATAACCTAGGCTATCAGGTGCAAATTGGCTTATATTAAACCATGTAAAGGAGCCACTGAATGGACTGTCCAATCAAAGAACAGATTTGAACAACTGATTCAGGACAAATGTATACTCTGCTTTGTTACTGGTAAGTATTTCTTTCTCTGCCCAGACAACATTAACTCCTGTCCTGCTCACCATTGAGTTGACTACTGCAAGAAACCTTAGGGCTGATTTTGCAAATCTGAACATTTCACCTTGGCACAAAACTCAGTGTCTAGATTGCCAGTGTAAAATATTGTTACATTGTTATATTGACAGTAGGCTTCCAGACCCTGTTCAAAATGCTGGTTTATTGTCTTTAAATCTGTGTAAACTACAGCATCAGAATACATGAGGAACAGAATTAAATCCATGTTTAAAGTATCTAGAAAAGACCCATGGAGAGTTCCTATTCTTATGAAGTATCTGTCATGATATTCTTTCTGCGCCAACTCAGTAAGCTCAAACTGCCCAAGGAGCTGCTGATTCAGTTCTACAGAGGAATTATTGAGTCTGTCATTTGTACCTCTATAACTGTCTGGTTCGGTTCTGCAACCCAACAAGAAAAACACAGATTTCAGAGGATAATTAGAACTGCAGAAAAAATAATTGCTACCAACTTGCCTTCCATTGAGGACCTGTATACTGCATGAATAAAGAAGAGGGCCGTGAAAATATTTACAGACCCCTCGCATCCTGGACATAAACTGTTTCAACTCCTACCCTCAAAACGACGCTATAGAGCACTGCACACCAGAACAACTAGACACAAGAACAGTTTTTTCCCGAAGGCCATCACTCTGCTAAACAAATAATTCCATCAACACTGTCAAACTATTTACTGAATCTGCACTACTATTAATCGTCTCATCGTTCCCATCACCAATCTCTTTCCACTTATGACTGTATGACTATAACTTTTTGCTGGCAATCCTTATGATTTATATTGATATATTGACCATCAATTGTTTTGTAAATGTTGTACCTTGATGAACGTATCTTTTCTTTTATGTACACTGAGAGCATATGTATCAAGACAAATTCCTTGTGTGTCCAATCACACTTGGCCAATAAAATTCTATTCTATTCTATGATTGTCACCCTATGGAATACACTCAAATGAGAGATAATTGGCCCTATTTTTCTCAATTACTGCAAGCAGGTCAATGTTACAGGTAGTCCTTGTTTAGTAACCACATTGACCACATTTGATTTTCTGCCCTGTCCTGCTATCCAAAGGTCATAATTTTTTTTCATTACCATCTACTACTACTAGTAGTAGTAAGAACTACTCTGTTTTGAGTCTTCAGTTGATTTGGGGTATTATCATTGGAAGTATGATTACATGGATGTTTTAACTATCTTCTTACATTTGTTCTTTAATACTGCTGCTTTTCTGTTATTCATGATACAAATGAAAATACTTTCAGTTAAATACCTGTAGGTTAACAATTAAATGATCAAAGATCAGTTGTTTACTCTGTTCTTGTTTGAAGGAGACAGTCCCCTGATGGGTCATTCTTCCTAATAGTTTTATGAAAATCATATTTGCAGGAGGTTTATAAGTTCTGCTATAATTTCCACTTTCTTGCTAAGTTATCTGTTTGGAAGCTGTTAGGTAGTCATATATATCTAAACAGCAGTGCAGGAAGAACTCGTCCATTACCCAGTTCACTTAATATATATCAATTAATTTGGTTGGAATCACTTGAAGTTCAGGCTTAAAAGATGTTGGGTGATTATAGGACATAATGTTATTTTCATAGTTATTTTCTCTGAAGCCACGATTAGGTGGGTTCACACAATATCAAGCAACAAAACACTGCTTATAAAACACTTTAAACCAAAACAAAAACATATTATAACATAGAGAAAAATATTCATGTTCTTAATTTGGAATAGCAAATAGTTGAATCATTAGATAATTTTTTTCCTCAAAATTCAGCAGATTTGAATGTATTTTCCTCTCTTTGTAGAAAAATCTGAAGATAACGTGCTATCTGTTGAGCTCTATCAAAGTGTATGTGTGTCCCCAAAGCAATCGGGCAGTGTGAACAATCTTTTAGTTAAAGAGGGCTTAGCATCTTACATAGCAGGGTAAGTATGCTTGTTAGCGTGTCATAGCAACTGTATTGAGTTTGTACAATATTTCAGCATATTTCTCTATATGCAACTTCGAGGTAATTAGTATACATAGTAATTACTGTGGACATGTTTCAGCTTTTTTGTTACTGGTAGTAGGTGTATGCCAATATAAATGAAATTGATTTTCTTTTTATAGTAATAACAAAGTGATTGTTACACCATATAATGAAAAATGGGATCCTGATATGGAGGATATATTCAAAGCAGAGAAATCTTTATTAAAACTTGAGATTGAAGACTTGCCACAGATGGAAGATTTGGTTTTGGAAAGTAATAAAGAATTGCAAGTGCAAATTAATCACATTGTATCTCCTAGCAAGATATTTGTGCATTTTATGTTATCAGAAAAAATTCTAAAAAGGTAAGGGAGCAATTTGGTGCCACAAAATGTATTTTTGATGAAAACATATAAAGACTCAATCATTGTGCCTTGTTTTCATCTCTAGAACAGATTAGTTTGATTGGCAGGGACTTTAATAGTAAAGAATAACAATTGTACACTTTTTCACAGATTTGCAAAATTAATTTTTAGAATCGTTTTGAAAATCTAGATTGATGATATGATTCACTTTTTGAAACTTTAGGTTACAGGAAAAGATGATTGCTACTTACTTTGAAATGGAGAATAAAGCAGTTAAGTGGGAAGTTGATATGAATTGTGCTGCTTATATGTGTGAAAAAAATCAATGGCAAAGAGGCCAGATCATCAGGATTGTTTCTGAAAAAGTTGTAGAGGTAAATAATTTTAAGAAGTTGTTTCAGATGCAAAACAATTCCTTATAACTGGAAGGAATTCATCAGTAAGTATGTTTTGCAGCATAGTTTTACCCTGGTCTAATCTTAATTTGTTAACTATTTGTTGAGCAGACAAAAATTAATGTGGCTAATGATCATTATTAACTATTGTTTGAATCTATTAATTATTGAATCAAACTAACCACATTCTGGCTTAATATGGCATGTGAATGAGATATTGGTTTATAGAACAGCTTGAAGTTAGAAAATACTATAAATGGAATGTACCAGATAACCTCTATCTTCTTCCTTGTTGATGAGCTTTTAATCAGTTGCAAAACTGTTGGACTTAGAAAGCTCTGAATGAAGAAGTCTATATGACAAAAATCTGGTTGCATTGTGAATCTTGAAAAAAGAGTAAATAAGTTGGAAGGGACTTGGAAGTCTTCTAATCCAACTCCCTGCTCAAGCAGGAAATCCTATACCATTTCAGACAAATGGCTGTCCAGTCTCTTCTTGAAAACCTCTAGTGATGGAACAGCCACAATTTTTGGTGACAAGCCATTCCACTTGTTAATTGTTCTCAATATCAGAAAATTTCTCCTTAATTCTGGGTTGGATCTCTGCTTGATAACTTTCCATCCATTCATTACTTCTTGTCCTGCTTTGGATAATAGGTTGACCACCTCCCTTTCCTTTGTAACAACTCCTTATTTATTTTATTTTTTTATTTATTTTATTTTGTCACAACAATATATATAAGCATCACATAAAAAGATTATATAGTATATAAACATATATATGAGTCTTAGATATAAGAAGACTGCTACCAGGTTATCCCAGTTAGACTAAAATCCAAGAGTATAATAAATAAAGGTGATTTATATACCTTTATGTATCTTAAAATTAATGCCACAAAAATCATTTTTTATTGATATGTATGGCTGCCCATTTCACCTACTGTACATCACTCTGAGCAGCATATTGTCTTTAAGTTGTCATAGAACTCTTCAGTTTGGCAATAAAATATCTGAAAAATGAAATTAAAATATATACCTAAATAATCAAGTATAATATGTTTTGCTTCCTTTGGCTTTGGTCTTTTGTAAAAAGTCAACATTAAAAATTAGAAATTAAAAGAAGTCCAAAATAATAAATATTCTCTAACATAGTTTAATGTGCCATTTTTTAATTAATGTGCTGTTTATGTTAAGCTAGTAATCATGTGTTGTTGCAGTATTGAGAATAAGGTGAAGATGTAATAATAAAAAGAATGGGTTAATTGATTCAGAATTAGTAAACAACAGAAAACTCACATTATCTAATTTTTTGTTGAATGTTTCTTTTGCAGGTATTCCTTATTGATTTAGGCATAGTCAAAACTATGGATATTACCTGCCTAAGAGAACTTGAACAGGATCTGAAGACTATCAGACCACTTGCAGTAGAGTGCTCATTAACAAATATAAGGTAAATTATTGCAGTAAACTACTACACAATACTACTTATTACAGTAAACTACTACAAGCCCATGTAGATTAAGCCAAACCAAAGCTAAAATAAAAATCTGCTTGCAGAGCAGAATTCTGTATGGTAAGAGATGTATAATTTTACTATTATACTACCTCAGATAACAGTGGCAATTGGGACCAAAATTTCCCTCACCAAGTGGTGCAAACTTAAAGTGTGATGTCACTTTAAGTGACATCACACTTTATTCCTTAGCAACAGCAATCCCGCAGTTCCCATTGTTGTTGTTAACTGAATCCCACCTGTCATTAGGCGAGCATTTATCCAAATCCAACTACTCCTGGCACGATTCCTTCTAGTTCTGAGACTTCGTAAGAAAAGGGACTGCCTCCTCTTAAAGTCCCCCTAACCACCTATTTTCCCCCATCACTGCTCTTTTGGATGTCCTGTATAACAGCATCCTCAGCGGTGGTGGCAACTCTGGAGCTAAAGTAGAGTCTGGGACCTTTAGTATTCTCCACAGCCACTATCCCTGGGCCTCTACTTTAGCCACTGTTGCTGTGTGCCTCTCAAGTCCTCTGCCATGGCCAGCTAACCCAGAGCCACAGCGTAAAGTCCCAGGTATGCCACCTCGGCTGACCCTCACCCTCTTCTCCCACTTGCTGCTTCCTTGCCTCTGTTTCAGCCCCAGCTCTCTTTTCTGAACTGAAGAGTGCCACTATGCAGGGCAGTCAAAAGCTGGGTAGGGGAGTTAGACAGGTGAGGAAGTTGCAGCATTCCCAGGTCATAAGTGCAGGCAGGCTGCCAGGTAGCTGAATTTTGATGACGTGACTATGGGGAGTGCTGCAACAGTTATAACTGCGTCAACTCCCCGACCTCCGGACCTTTCGCTGCGAGCTGAAGACTCTTCTGTTCCATCGCGCAGGGCTAGCTTAAATGTAGTCTTTTAAACGGGGTTTTATTCTTATTTTAGTTTTTTAGGCCATAAATTGAATCAGTTTTTTATATTGTTCTTAATTTGTATTATATGTATTTTTACTGGCTGTGAACCGCCCTGAGTCCTCTGGAGAAGGGCGGTATACAAATCAAATCAAATCAAATCAAATCAAATCAAATCAAATAAATAAATAAATAATAACTTCAAGGGCCTGGTGTAAGTACCATTTGTTCAGTACTGTCATAACTTCAGTTGTTAAACAGATTGCCACCTGCATAACAATATTCCCCCTCTGTCCACAACATTTCATTCTAGACCATCTGGTGGGACTGAACAGTGGACGGCAACTGCTTGTGACGTTCTTAAGTCTTATTTAACTGGAGCTGTTGTAAACTTAATAATACAGGTTTGTACTGGCAAATGTTCAATTTTTTAGTGGAGATTTTATTTCAGGAACCGTTATTCAACTGAAAGTATAAGATATATCACATGATACTGAACATTGTATGTTATGCATTCAAGGTTTAATGGATACCCTTCCCCTCAGTTTTCTGTAAATCAGGATTTTAGTATATTTGCTATTTGTTCAGCAAAATCAACATTAAGGCTAATTTTTTATACCAAGCCATGATATTCTTTTTAGCTAATGCCTATGATATGTTGGTGGTCTGTAACAAACTATTTAAAATTGGAAGATAATACAGTAAACTTCAGAGTTTTGTAACTATTTAAGATGGTTTAAATGAGGGAATTTTGAGCCAATACCTGCATTTTGCTTTTCATTTTGCCAAGTACTATCCTCCAAAAAATGAGTGAACCCAGGACAAACTGATTTACCAAGGTTATTATCAATATTATTGTTAATATTATTTGCCACATATTTGTTTCTCTGTTCATCATATTAAAACATTTAAAACATTTGATTTAGTAGCAGAATTTGATTTTGATTTTGGTAGCACCTGCAGGACAGGTAGCACACTGAGAAAGTCTTTCCCGAGGCCTGATAACCCCCCAGTTGTGGCTGGATCCATGCTTCCCTTTTCGTTGCCCTTACAGCTGAGAAGTGAATTATCATCTTAGTGTCAAGCTGGTTCCAAAGCTGGATCTGCCCATCATACTAAGCCAGGTCTGTTCGAGGCAGTGGCTTGTTGGAGAAATTTGATTTCAGCCCCTGAAGCTCCCTAGGGCAGTCCTTTTCTCTTATCTCATCCTACCACATAGGGATGATGTTATAGGGGAAAAGAGGAGGAGGAAGGGCTGCACAACACTGCCTTTTGCTGCAAGGTGGAATGTAAATCAAATAAGCCAGCCATTGTGGTTTATTTCCATATACAAAACTGTCCCTCTCGCGGGTAGTTTTTTGACTCCTGCCTTGGGCAGAAGGTTGGACTAGAAGACCTCCAGGTTCCCTTCCAGCCTTACAATTCTATAATTCTATTTGGAGAAGCCACCCACAGTTCTAGGAGTGGAAGATAATCTTAGCATTTCAGGTTGCACATTTCTGGTTTAAATCTTACTTGTTGATGAGGGCAAGCATCTTAAAATGAAAATATTTTCTTTTACATATGTTCTCAATTTTTTTTTGAAATCTCATATTTGTGTCCCATTTATAAATCTGCTTTTCAATTAAAACATGTTTTTTAATTTTAAAAGTTTGTGTTTTTACTACTGTTGTTCTGTGTACAGTCTAAGGTGTCCCAAATTCCAGAATAAGTACCTAAATTTTGTCACTGTGTGGATGTACTATGTCTGAAAACTTGGATGTTTGAAATATTTGGAAATTAGGTAGCTGCACATTTTCTTTTTCAATGAATAATTGATTTTTACCCCTAAACATTCTTAATTATCCCAGGATACCAACTTGTCACCTTTGCCTGTAAAAATATTTCGCAAACATGAACAACACTGTACTGATGTCTCAGAATACATGATTCAAGAAGGCTTAGCACTTAGAAAAAGGTATATATATATATATTTTAAAGTGAATAGTGGTTATTCATTTTCAAATGTATTTAAAATAGTTGTTTTCTATATAAAATTAATGCTTTAATTTCATCTGTAATTTACTCAATTATAAATCAACAAAAAGATGTGTAGTGTTAATTCGGAATGGGACAGCTCGCTGCAGCAACTCGCTGCGGACAATTTGCCGCAGCCAACTTGCCATGGGACAACTCACTATGGGACAATTCAACAATTTAATGTATGTATTTAAAGTAGTTAAAAATTATTTTGAGTTTTGTCGTTCACATTTCATTTTGTCCCTCCTTTGACATCCTTTCTTTAATGAGTCTATTCCACTATTTCTTCAATATTAGTGTAACTCTTGTCCCGCAGTGAGTTGTTTTGTGGTGAGTTGTCCTGTGGTGAGTTGGCCATGGCAAGTTGGCTGCAGGTGCAATATTTAACGGGAGTATTGATTTTGTAAAATTTGCTGACATATATTCTGTTGAATCCTAATAGAGCTCCTAAAATTGATCCAAATCAAGCTTCCTCTGACGAACTACAAAAGAATGTGGACATAAACAAGCTGGTTTCAGAAAAAGAAAGTCCTTCTAAACTAGAAAAGCATTTTGGCCCTTCAGATACTGACAGTAAGCAACAAGAACTGAAAATGTCAGTGGCTAAGCCTCTAGTGGTTGAGGCCTATAAACCACCAGCTCTTCCCACCGTGGATTGCTTCAGTGCTGTGGTTAGCTGTGTTTCAGATAATGGAACAATTTATGTGATTCCCGCCTCACAAGGTAAAGCAAAAAATACATTTGTACAATTATGATAGGTGTTAACATAATTTCAAAGAAATGTATATAAATGTTAACAGACAATCAAGTCAAAAATGACTCTTTGTGACAACAGAATTCACTGCAGTTTTTTCTACATTTTTCAGGACCTTTCCAGAACCTTCTTTTTAGGATATATGGAGACAATGACTAGCCCAAAGATACCCAACTGGCTTCTGTGCCAAAGGCAGGACTAGAACTCATGGATTTCCAGTTTCAATCTAGCACTTTAACCACTAGGCCACACTGACTCTCTGTAATTGGAGTAAGGGCATTGAAGTGCAGCAACATAATCATTCAGTTATATATAGCTGTATTTAAAAAAAAATGTTTGGAGAGATTCTCATACCAAATGTGTAAAGAATATAAGTGACTGACTTCATAGACTATTGTGAGAAGGAATGATTTGCTCAAACACACAGCCCCTATTTTTCATTTATTTGAGCATAGAAAAATAGTATTTATTCATGTTTCTGTGTAATACTAACCGAGTTTCTATTGAATTCAATGCAACCTGAATTCACTGATATTTCATAAAGTTCTATATAGAAAGAGATATAGATAATATATATATAATTAATAATTCTTTTAAAATAATTTAAAATATAATATAATAACTAGTAACAATAATAACCATCTTGAGTGCAATCCTAAAACATTTGGAATGCCCTTTGAACACCATCAATGACAAAATCATCTTTAGTCAGTTGCAAAAAGCATGTCTATTTGGAACAGCTTACATCTACAACCAAATTTCTAACAGCATCTGCCTATCCCAGATCTTTGAGAAGAACTCAATAAGTAGATAAAAATACCAAATACAGTTTAAATATCTTGCTGACTGTGCAACCTGGTATAAATAATATATTAAATTTACATACTGCCCAATTCCCAGCAACTCTAGAAGTTTACTTCGTTGTTTTTAATAAATAAGAATCAAGATGACAGAAATGACAAAACTGGACAAGAACAAAGAAAAAAACAACTACTACAATCTAAAGAGGGCTTTGGTTGCCCTTTTCAAAAACTCGGGTTAAAATATTTGTTTATTTGTACAAGTATTTGTACAAGTATTTGTAACCTGAAATTCTGGACATGCACATGTTCCTTTACCGTCCACCTCATTCATTCATTCATTCAATTTCTGTAATTGCCCATCTCAATCAATATCGGAGGCATGAAAATATATTTGTCATAGTAGCAATAAATTGGTTATGGACAGGGGAGGTATTGACTTAACTTAACTACCGGTTTGCAAATGTGAGCAACCACCTCTGCATGCACAACATCCGTCCATGCGCAAGACCTTCTGCACATGCGCAGAGCATAAAAAAAAGGACCGGGTAGAACCGGCAGAATCCCACCACTGATTATGGAAATAAATATTATGACTAGCACTATCGTATCTTTATGCATTGCTGCTGCTCTTCCTGTAGTTCGGCAGTCTCCAACCTTTCTGGCACCAGGGACCACTTTCAGATAGTTTCGTGACCAATCTAGATGATGAAGCTTTGCCTTCTTGCTCATCGCTTGTTGGCTCAGTTCTTAACAGGCTATGGGCCAGTACTGGTCTGTGGCCCGGAGGTTGGTGACCCCTACTGTAGCACTTTAATTCTCTGCTAGATTCATTGCTCTAGAAAACTAATCTATGCATGTATGCATATTATATGTTTTAGCAGTGTCATATATGCAGTTATATATTGAATTGTTAAAAGTATTGGAGAAAAGGAACATTGCTGATGATGATCAGCCTGGGAGACCAAAATTGGAGAATATACAACAGTGGCAAAATTGATGGTATATATCCATAATAGGAGTTGAGCCAAATTGAAGCAGGAGTGGCTCTCTTTCATACGAGACAATACACAGCAAGGCAAATTGAGACAGTTGGAATATGGTTTCTAGAAAAAGTTATGAGACAAGTTAGAAATAATAGATGAAAACATTTAAAAAGAACCTATCAATAATCCTTCATGATCAGTGTAAAGTAGAAATATTTAAATTGCACTTAGTAGCTAGGGACACACAGGGAAGGGAAGATATCTATATATCACTAGAAAGTTTTTCCACAATGCTTTTTATTCATAGTGGGGGGGGAGGGGGAGGTTGCACCCATTTATATTTTTCCCTGTGTATTGCATTGTCTTTTTTTAAAAAAAATACTTTTTATTAAAGTTTTACAAAGGACATAAAAACCAACACAAATTAATTTAAAAAAAGCAGAAAAGAGAGAAAATAAAAGACAAAAGTGCAGAAAGAAAGAAGAAACGTTCAATTTCCTTTGCAGCAAATATAAGTACAATTACAAAGTTTTCTCTTACTCTAAAATTACAAAAGAAAGCTCACTCTTTTCTATTATCCAGCCTTTTTAAAATCAGAAACCATGAATCATAGATGCATTTTTTTCCATTTTACACAAAAAGTCTATAATGTGTTTCCAATCAGCCATAAATAGAGAGACTGTTTTTTCCTCTAAAAAAAGATGTTAATTCAGCCATCTCTGAGAGTTCCACCAGCTTCACCAACCATTCTTCCATTGTGGGTATTACCATAATTATCCACTTTTGAACATATAATAATCTCACTGTAATCACAATATATAAAACGGTTCCTACATTTTTCTAGCTACTTATCCATTCAGCCCTAAAGAAAAATCTTTTATTTCAATTGAATTTTAACCTTTAAAATTTTCAGAATTAATATATGTATTTAAATCCATTTTTTTTAGTTTTTTTACATATCAAAGCAAGGTAAAATATCTTCTGATGTTCATATTTCAAACACTGTATGCAAAGATAATATTGTATTATCTTAAAAAAAACAACAAATTGTTAAGAGAGATAATAACCTTAACACCATTTGCTTGAATTTTTCCTAGAGCAAAAGTTAAATGAGTTAATGTGTGATATACAAGATAATGTCAAAGGTTTAGGCCTTCTGAAACCCTATAACTGGAAAAGTGGAGATGCTTGTGTTGTAAGAGCAGCAGATACAATGTGGTACCGAGGTGAAGTTAAAGAGGTTGGCGCTGGCATTGTAAGGGTAAGATTGATGTTTTTAAGAACATTCTGGTTTTCACAACTGTTGGTTTTTTTTGTGTGTTTTTGTTAAAATGAAGGCAGTATTGTCTATGGAGATTCTCAGTCAGTTCAGGTCATGGTTATTTCAAAGGTGTTTTTTTTTTCAAAAGACAACTGGACTTCCTTTGTTTTTCCTTGAAGATTTTTTGCTTCTTATACCACACCACCTATCTCCTGTTTACAACACAGTAGTCCTTTCAGCAGCTCCAAGAAGATTCCACACCCATTTGCACTACTCAGGTGACCCTGAGGGCACAGATAAACCACCGAGTGGCTTCAGCAACTTCAGAAAGAGTACTAACGACCAGATGACTGCAAGGAATATAAAACCTTCCAACTTCCACTGTTCAGTCAGAACTGAAGAAGCTTATTGGATGAGAAGCAAAACATCTTCAAAGCATAAAAAAGTCTAGCTGCCTGGTGAAGACAGTCCTATAAAAGTATATTACTTTGTTATAAAAGTATAGTCCTTTCAGTATACTTCCTAGTATCTATTGAACAGCTAGTAGATGCTTGAAAAGATGAGATTTCTGCTGTTTTATGTGAGGGATAATATTTGTGAAGTTAAGAATAGGTTCATAAAATGAACACCAAAACTATATGACAGGAAATAGGTTGTGCAGCCTTTTTGTGCATTTGTGCATGAGAAAAGTTTTTTCAAAAAGAATTACATCATGGAATGTAAATACTGATGTACTTGTTCTTGTGTATTGTTTCTTTTCATAGGTACATTATGTGGACTATGGATATACTGAAAAAATTCCTCCATGCCATCTGTACCCCACTGTTCTTTACGCTGAGATACCTCCATTTTCTATACCATGTCATCTGTATAAAACTGTACCAGTAAGTTAAATGATTTGAACATAATGCATTTCTACAAGACAATGTATGAAAATGTACAAATAATTTACCTGCATGATGCAGTGTACCAGTAATTGTATCAGTATTGTAGTTCATACCTATCATCAGCAGAATTGGGCATATATTCCTTTTTTCTCTTTCCACATTGAGAGAAGTGTTAGATACATATTACACTCTTTAATGATAAAATGTTTTGGGAATTTTAAAGTTTTCCAAGGTTCATTTTCCATAGAAGTAGACTACTAGATAGTGGTAGGCTTTAAATGCATACAAGCTGTATGTTAGATGAAAGTGTTCAATGTTAATGAACCCTAGTTCATTAACCTTAGAATGCAGTATTGCAGGTTAAACTCTGCCCATAGCCAGGAGTTTTATCCTGATGGGGCTCAAGGTTGACTCGGCCTTTTCTCCTTCCAGGATGAGTAAAATGAGGACCCAGATCGTTGTGGGCAATATGCTGACATTGTAAACTGCCTAGAGAATGCTGTAAAGCACTATGGGATGGTATATAAGTGTTATTGCTATTGCTAATGCTAACTCTCTAACACAGGGGTGTCAAACTCAAGGCTCGTGGACCGAATCCAGACCACAGGGTGCTAGATCTGGCCTGTGGAGTCGCCCTGGAAACAAGAAAGGACTGGGCCTCTGCCAGAGTGGCCCTCTCAAGCTCTGTTTTCACTGGCAGAGAGTTGCAGGAGGCTGTCACAGCTGAAAATGGAGAGCAGGAGCCTGTTTTCACTGGCAGAACACTCGGGTCACCACAGGTGCCCTGATGAGTGACGTCAAGCTGACTACGCCCACCCCGGCCACGCTCACCACCACCCCGAAGTCAAACACAACCCTGATGCGGCCCTCAATGAAATTGAGTTTGACATCCCTGCTCTAGCATGTTCCTGGGCCCCAGCTTATTTCTAGGGCAATGTAAAATACCAGTTTTCATTCTAGTTCCAAAACAAATCGCCTACCTCCTCCCTATGCATATGCTTGTCTCTTCTAGTAAAGCGAAGAAAATTAAATCTTCTAAGCTGTCACAGAGTGAAAGCAGCGCACTTGTACATATTTCCCTCTGTATTAAGTGTTTTAATATTCTCTGGGTTATTTAAATTCTATTAAGTGACCAGAACACTTTAGTAAGATTGTAAAGTCAAGACCTATCTCCAGGCTTGATTTGCCTGAATGCCCTGGGTGGAACCAGATAATTTTCAATGAAGGAAAAATGAAATGTGCTGAAAGGTGATGCTTTGTGTAGAACAGTTCCTACAACATACAGTACACAAAAATAAGGAAAGGGTGTGATTTTATTGTAAGGAAAAGAGAGACTTGGGTTTATCTGATTGAAAGTAGGAAACAGAGACCAAGAATTCGGTGGAGAAAAATGGGTTTTGATTTGGGGGAAGCAGCCTGGATATTAAGGCTCAAGTAGAGATAACAGGAGAAACAAGGAAAAAGTGTGGATATGTTGGCTATTGGATGAGTTATGAATGTGCTAAAGAACAAATGATACGCTGAGGATGTGGAATGAAAAATAATGGTGTGAATGAAGAGATATTACTGAAGAAAAAAATCAAAAGTTTGTATTTAGAGTCAGGTTCTACTCCAGAGGTGGGTTCTACTTATCTTTACTACCGGTTTGCAGTGGGATCACGTGCACGCATTCACTTGCTTCTGCGCATGCGCAGAAGCTTCCTGATGACATCAGGGTCGGTGGGCAGAGCCTTCCCTCCTGGTTTTACTACCATTTCACAAGAACCGGTCCGAACCGGGGGCAACCCACCACTGTTCCCCTTCTTCGTCTTGCTCAGATTCTTGGTAAACTATTGCTATGTAGCCCCAAAAGTTTTCCCTTTCTATGAAATGTAAGTAGTTGTACCTTATAGGAGCTGATTTGTAATAACATCTAAGACAATGCTTTGAAATTCCAACTGGCTCCAAAGATTGTTTTCCAATATTTGCCTTTTTGAGACATTCTAGCTCCAGCATAAGAGCAACTCTCCATTGCCTTTTTCAAGTCTTAGAAACTATACCAGATGTTAATTCCAATTGTTACCTAAGCCTTCCATCAACCGAAGCCTTAAGTAACAGTTGGAATTAAAAATATTGCATGGGACCATTTTGGCCAACTCAGTAGCTCATAAGATTCTTCTTTAGGAAATCACAAAAGGTAGGGCTATTCACATGAAACATCTTGGTATGTAATGAAAAAAATGCAGTTGTGCTTACCCTCTGCTTTTGGGTGAACTGGAACTTGATCATTTTCTACTTCATGACAATTCTTTCTCCAGATTAGCTAGTCTTTTGAATGGAGTTTTTGGATCAGTGGCCTTTCATAGTTGGATTATTGGTTGATGTATTTTTCCTCATGATCATTTAGGTTGGCAACATGTGGCAGCATGATGCAGTTGAATTGCTTAAAGAACTACTTACAAGAAGATCTGTTAAAATACGCATAATGGTATGTCTAAATACTGTATCTTTTATTCATTATTTCAGTCAGATTCTACTCTTACCAAGGGCTTGAGGGGAAGCTAAAAGTAAACACAAAAGCAATCCCCTTAATCAAAAATAAATAAATTTAACCAATAAAATAAAATAAGTACAATACCAGTATTGCACAGAAAGAAAATTCACCAAAAAAACCACACACACCTATCAAATAAGGTCTGTAATAAGGCCTACCTTATCTAATAATGATTAATAAGGATAATCTGCAAAGCTTTACTGAAATCCTATTGGGTGAGGAGGAGGAGATCCCCCTTTCAAAAATAAGCTTCCTGGGTTTCGGATATGATACCAGCCAAAATACTGGGAGGGGAGTGTAGCCATTGTTGTCGAGAAATCTCTGGTGACTACCAGCTTTGCTGCTCTACAAATAACCACATATGAGATTCTGTGAAGTTGGACCTTAAGAATCAGATGGGTTTGCTGCTTGTGTATGTGCCTCCATATGCTTAATTCTGTGACAGATTGGCAGTGATATTCACCAGGCTTACGGCCACCGTTATCAAAAGCCTGATTCAAAGTTTTGGAGGGCTATATGTTCTGCAATGTTAGTTCTGATTTTTTTACACCAATCATATGATCTGAAGTTGAGGGATAGCTCTTAGATGTTGTTATTAGACCCTGGTCATAGAGAGATCGCTCCCTGTTTGTCATGGAGTTATCTGTAAGAAGGAGCAATTTGTTCAGTCTGCTCCAAAATAGATCCAGCAGGAAGACTAGGATTCAACACAATCATAGCATGACTGAATGGCTGTAGATTTAAAGATCTGGAGATCTTCTGTCATTCATTCTGGAAGAGATTGTACCCTCATGGACAGAGTTGATGGGTAATCTAGGGGTTTTCCAAATAAAAGTTCAAGTCTTTTAATCACTTCAAAAACGTGATAGTTTTAATTCATCATCTGAAACCCGAAGGAAGGAGAAGATCATATTCGTCATAGGGAGCCAAAGTATGGAAAGTGTCAGTCAAAAATTCCTGCTTCCAAGGTATCATAAGATGGCATTTTCACGGAGACAAGACTAGGAAGGAATTGACCTTATTTTCTAGTAATTGTATTGGAGGGACAAATACATTCACTTGAGGCATTAAAAAAAAAGTAAAAAGAATGTAGCTTCCCATTCTTTTTTCTTGATGAGTTCCGCATGATTTAGTACAGAACCACACAGGGCCTTAAAAATGACAACCATTGTAAAAAGCCCTGAGGCGGTCTACAAAGTCGAGGTGTCATTCTCTTTTCCTCCATCAACACCGACAGAATTGAAGAACATTGCTCTTCACTCCGATTCTGTAGAGTGGTCCAGAAGTATTGAAAACCTCTGAGCGACTAAAGATGTCCAGGAAGGTTGTGTTCCCTGATCCCAGCTTCTCCAGAGGTTGTCTACAAGTGCAACCAATGCAGTTTTTGGGATGCATCCTTTCCTGCCAAGAGTCCATTTTGCGCTGTGCACATGTAAATATGGAATGTGCTTCTTTAACAAAAGTAATTTCTTTTGGGGTTGATGATACATCTTGTCATGTGTGAGCATTATAGCAAGTATCTCAAATTACAACAGGCTTTCAGCCGTAAACACATGCCTGTTTTTAGAGCTGCTTTTAGTAGCAGATGGGATGATAGTAATGAGTTTGTTAATCTTTCAACAGGAACAGTCAAATCCTCCTTGGGGAAAAGTGTCTGTCAAACTCTGGTTTTCGGGGATGTCACTATCTTATTTCATGGCATTCCATAAACATTGTATTACCGAAGACGATGGTGATTCTGTACCAACATGGGTATTGTTTTTTTTTTCTTTTTTCAATCATTAACAGTTTAACTCAAACATTTCATGCTGAAACAAGTTTCTTGTCCAGGGATATCAAGCATAGTACTGGTTGTGATACTATGGTCTTTGGGGCTTTAGTTAGAAGTTGAGTCAGTATTGAAAATCTTTTAGAAGAGAAAAACTGTTTATAAGTAATAAAAACAATGTTTATCAGTGAGACACGAAAAACACTGATTTAAACTCTTACTGTAGTAAGAGAGTTACCACAATTACTTCCTCTTATATCACCAGTTCTAAGCAGCATTCTTAGATGTAATCTGGAGCTCAAATTGCAGAACTAGTGCATAGACACTGCTTCCCCCAGTATAGCATTTATTCTTTCTTGACAAGGCCGTTGGAGTTTCTAGACAAATTCTTGGCAAAGAATTTGGAGACAAAAAGAGAAAAATGTTTGCTATTGTCAGTTTCTTCTGGGACTGAGTTGCAAATTGAGGAACAACCGGTAAGACAGACTGTACCAATTTCAAGAATCTTATTATGCTGTTACATTTTATCAGTGATTGTTCCCCATTAAATTCAGTGTAATTCCTCTTGCGCTTTTATTTTATTTATTTTATTTTATTTTATTTTATTTTTATACCGCCCTTCTCCCGAAGGACTCAGGGGGGTGTACAGGCAAGATAAAACCAGCAATACAAATATACAAGTTAAAATATCATTTAAAAAACTTATTTAAAATTAGCCTGAAATTAAATTACCATAAACTAAAAACCCCGTTTAAAAATTAATAAAATTTCCCATTAAAAATCCAATTTAGGCCAGCCCCGCGCGAATAAAGAGATGTGTCTTTAGTTCGCGACGGAATGTCCGAAGGTCAGGTATTTGACGTAGACCTGGGGAAGCCTGTTCCAGAGTGTGGGAGCCCCACAGAGAAGGCCCTTCCTGGGGCCGCCAGCCGACATTGTTTGGCGGACGGCACCCTGAGAAGTCCCTCTCTATGGGAGCGTACGGGTCGGTGGGAGGCATGTGGTAACAGCAGGCGGTCCCGTAAGTACCCAGGTCCTAAGCCATGGAGCGCCTTAAAGGTCGTAACCAACACCTTAAAGTGCACTCCCAAGGCCACAGGCAGCCAGTGCAGTCTGCGCAGGAGCGGTGTTACATGGGAGCTACGAGTAGCTCCTCTATCACCCGCGCAGCTGCATTCTGACTAACTGAGCCTCCGAGTGCACTTCAAGGGAGCCCCATGTAGAGAGCATTACAGTAATCCAAGCGAGAGGTAACGAGCGCATGAGTGACTGTGCATAAGGCATCTCGATCAAGGAAGGGGCGCAACTGCCGAACCAGGCGAACCTGGTGGAAGGCCCTCCTCGAGACGGCCGTCAGATGATCTTCAAACGACAGCCGATCATCCAGGAGGACACCTAAGTTGCGCACCCTATCCTTTGGGGCCAATAACTCGCCTCCAACAGCCAGCTGCGGCTGCAGCTGACTGAATCGGGATGCCGGCATCCACAGCCACTCCGTCTTGGAGGGATTAAGCTTGAGCCTGTTTCTCCCCATCCAGACCCGTACGGCTTCCAAACACCGGGACAGCACTTCAACAACTTCATTGGGGTGGCCCGGGGTGGAAAAGTACAGCTGGGTATCATCAGCGTACTGCTGGTATCTCACCCCGAAACCACTGATGATCTCACCCAGCGGCTTCATGTAGATGTTGAACAGCAGGGGCGAGAGAATCGACCCCTGAGGGACCCCACAAGTGAGGCCCCTCGCGGTCGACCTCTGCCCCCCTGTCAACACCGTCTGCGACCGGTCGGAGAGATAGGAGGAGAACCACCGATATACGGTGCCTCCCACTCCCAATCCCCCCAACCGGTGCAGCAGGATACCATGGTCGATGGTATCGAACGCCGCTGAGAGGTCTAATAGGACCAGGGCAGAGGAATAACCCCTGTCCCTAGCCCTCCAGAGATCATCTACCAATGCGACCAAAGCTGTCTCCGTGCTGTATCCGGGTCGGAAGCCGGACTGGAACGGGTCTAGATAGACGTCTTCATCCAGGTATTGGGGTAGCTGTCGCGCCACGGCACTCTCTACAACCTTCGCAACAAAGCGAAGGTTGGAGACTGGACGATAATTACCTAAAATAGCTGGGTCCAGGGAGGGCTTCTTGAGGGGTCTCACCACCGCCTCTTTCAAGGCGGCAGGGAAAACCCCTTCCAACAAAGAAGCGTTGATAATCCTCTGGAGCCAGCCTCGTGTCACCGCCTGAGTGGCCAGTACCAGCCAGGAAGGACACGGGTCCAGTAAACATGTCGTGCCGTGCAGCCTCCCCAACAACCTGTCGACGTCCTCGGGAGCCACAGGGTCAAACTCATCCCAAATGGGCTCAACAAGACGTGCCTCCTCTCCCTCGCTTGGATCATCCCAAATTCGGTCCAGACCGTCCCTCAGCTGAGCGATTTTATCGTATAGATAACCACTAAACTCCTCGGCTCGTCCCTGCAAAGGGTCATCCCGCACCTCCTGATGTAGGAGAGAGCGGGTCACCCGAAACAGGGCGGCCGGGCGGTTATCTGCCGACGCAATGAGGGTGGAGGCATAGGAACGCCTCGCTTCCCTCATTGCCACTAGGTAGGTCCTAGAGTAGGATCTAACTAGTGTCCGATCAGCTTCGGAGCGACTGGACCTCCAGGTGCTCTCCAGGCGTCTTCTCCGGCGTTTCATCTCCCTCAGCCCCTCGGAGAACCAAGGGGCCGGACGAGACCTACGCCGGGTCAGAGGCCGCAAAGGCGCGACACGGTCCAAGGCCCCGGCCGCGGCCTGTTCCCAGGCCACGACCAGTTCCTCAGCCGTGCCGTGGGCCAGTTCCTCAGGGAATGGCCCAAGCTCCGTCAGGAACCTCTCGGGGTCCATCAGGCGCCTGGGACGGAACCACCGTGTAGGTTCCGTCTCCCTGCGGTGGTGAATGGCGGTTCGAAGGTCTAGGCGAAGGAGAAAATGATCCGACCATGACATTGGTTCCGTTACTAAATCATCTAACACCAGATCATTTAACCACTGTCCAGAGATATAAATCAGATCCAGTGTGCCTCCCCCCGTGTGCGTAGGGCCATCATTTACTCGAATCAGGTCCAAGGCCGTCATGGAAGAAGAACTCCCGAGCTGCCGTCGATGACAAGCCAACTGATGGCAGGTTAAAGTCCCCATGACTATAAGTCTGGGGTCTCAACCGCCACAGCAGCGAGTACCTCCAACAGCTCGGGCAGGGCTGTGGTCACGCAGCAAGGAGCCAGGTGCGCGATCACCAAGCCAACTGATTCCTATAGCCCCACCGCACATAGAGGGATTCACAGCCGCAATCTGAGGAACAGTGGTCTCCTCGGCTCTAGATCCTCCCTGATAACAACCGCCACCCCCACCCCTACCTTGGGCCTCGGCTGATGAAATGCTCGGAAACCTGAGGGCACATCTCAACAAGGGGACCCCCTCTGGGCCCAACCAGGTTTCCGTAATGCCCATAAGGTCCGCGGACTCTGAATAAGATCGCAGATCAGGGAGCCTTATTAACCACGGACCGGCATTACATAACATCAGCCAAGATCCAAGCTCTGAGGATCATGGCCACCCGAGGAACGGGTAGGGACTGAGGGCCGGAGCACGCGATCGCTCTCAAACATCGAACGCGTGCTCCCTCAACTCGCACGGCCCTCCCCGCCATATCTGCCTCTCCCACTTACCGTATAGATCGAGCAACCTCTAAACCTGGAACGCCTCCCCTGCCTTCAGACAAGATGGAATAGTGTCGCGAACTAGCACAGGGCTGGATCCCCCGACGGGTTCTCACCCCACCCGTCAAATCCCGCCCCTTAAAAACCCTTGTTTAAAAACTATTTAAAAACCCCACAACTTCTTCTTGGTCAGATACCACCTCTCTGGGTCCCAAGACCCTTCATAAGGTAAGCCCTCGATAATTTGAGGGCCATTCCTGCGAGGCGGGGGAACCTCGCAGTCGTAGTAGTTCGGCAAACGAGTATCTCATGGGAAATAGTCAATATACAGCGAAAGGATGTCCATCCCTAACCGGCGGAGATGTTCCGGTCGTACCGATAGTTAGTCATATTACTGGCCACTCGGGCGATGATATTGGTTATAGTCCGTAGAAAATCCAAAGGGTCCAGAAACAACCAAGGGGCCGAAAGTCCGATCCCGATCTAATGACCTCCACCTCGGAGGTTGGCATAATAGCCTTCCCTTGGTTGTTTCCTCGGCTACAAAGATGGAAAAAGTCAATAGCCGGGATAAAAATCTCCCTCGGGTTCCCGGCAACGTACCATCACGGGACAAAAACCCGTGTGGTACGATAATCGGGACGAGATCATGCCGCCAGTGCCGCCAGTGCCGTCCATACCGCCGTCCGTACCACCGCCAACCAGCCGCCAGATTTTACCGCTGGGCCCAACAAGGCCCCAGCACGCCGCTGTGCCGCTGTTGTGAGTGACCAGGCCCCGCCACCTCTGTCGCCGATGGAAAAGCAACCCGGAAAGATGTAAGCCGTTGGTGAAATAACGGCATTTTTGGCAGGCCTTGGCAAAAAGTCAGCAGTGGGGGGAAGAACGATGTTCCGGGCCATGAAGGGAGGAAGGAAGGAAAGGGGAGGGGCAATAATCATGCCCGTATAGGCCCCACTCCAACCACCGGTGTTACCTGCGGTCCAACACCCAGAACCCAGCATACCGCCGTCGATGTCGATGTCCTCCATCCTTCATCGATGTTTGGTACGCCCCCAGCCGTTGATGACATCCGCGTCAAAACCGCCGCCAAACAGCTGGGTCAGCCCGGCCGCCTCATCGCCCCCCCCCCCCAGCATGCCCGCCGCCATCCGCCGCTGTTCAAGGACTTCGGCTCCGCACTCAGCAGCCGAGAGCTCAATGAGGTCCAAAGACCTCGCTCTCGGCTGCCGGGAGAATCACACAACCGGAGCCGGGACCAAGCAGCCAGGCGGCCGGCGGAACTGCATTGCGGCCGCCAAACAGCTGATTCGGGCCGGGCGTCTCCTCGCGCCCCCCCCCAACATGGCCGCCGCCATCCGCCGCTGCCCAGGGACTCCGGCTCCAAACTCAGCAGCCGAGAGCTCAATAAGGACCAAAGACCTCGCTCTCGGCTGCCGGGAGGATCATACAACTGGAGCCGGGGACCAAGCGGCCAGGCGGCCGGCAGAGCAGCATTGCGGCCCGAAGGACTCACAGCCGCCGTCTCCACAAAGCTCAGAACGCCGCCATAACGCGCATGCGCAGAAGAAGAATCTTTTTGCTTTTGCTATGCACTGTCTCACAACTAAATGAACTTCCTCACTTGGGAGCTTCTTAAAGTTGTGCTGTGCAGCCAGTGTGATTTTGCTTTTAGCAGCCTTAGATCTCAGGTTGTGCATTTCTAGTTTCAATCTTATTTGCTGATGAACATCTTAAAATGAAAATATTTCCATTTAAATCCTTTTCCAAATTACTCTCTCGGTTACTAACCTAGTAGAGCCTCTGGTCACGAACACTTCTGACCACGACCAAATTGGGTTTCGACCAAAAAATTGACTTTTTTTTTCGCGGCTGATTTCCCCTTCCGTGCCATTTTTTTTTTTGAGCGCCAAATTTCCAAAATTAGGTTCGAGTCATGACTGAATCAGGTTGCGGCCAAAGTTATGGAATGAATTATGCTCATGTCCAGAGATTCTACTGTATTTGAAAAATTGTCACCCAAATATAAATACGTTTATTGAAAGCAAGAAGCACAATGTTAAAAAAGGTATTGAATTCATGAGTATAGGTTCTGTGTATTACTGGCTAAATTGCCACAATCCCCATAATACCAATTGTTTATCACATTGATACAGTGTATCTGGAAATTGGGTGTATACACATTTTGTTTTTCAATCAATTTATTTTTCTACCCTAACAATTTTATAATTTGTCTCAGGATAGTAGCTTTTCACTTTGCCTGTGAAAGTATTTCCTCTTACCTATCTTATTACCAAAATAGTTGTCAAACACCATCAGAATATAATTGCACCAGCCATATAACTCCATGGTTTCTGAGGTAAATATAGATCATCTGTGCAGGGCCAGTCATTGGTTCCCTTGTACAATTTTTGAATGTTAAGGTTATATATTCTCTTTGGAACCACAAACCCTTTGCCTAATGAACTGGTTATGCTGTGACTAATTTCTTTTCTGTAGATTTGCTTTAGAATCCTCTAGGAAGCCTTCACTCTGTGTTACTACAGAGTAAATGGCCCTTTTCTTTTGAAAATTCAGCAGTCAGTGGTTGACTTCTGTTTAACCTATTTGAATATTTATTTGGCTGTGTCTTCAGATTTTATCCCTATCTTGCTAATAGTTGGATTGCTTATATCATTTAGTATGCATTTTGGTGTTTGGACTCTAATAGAATTTAGAATACAGATAGAATACAAATAGAATAGAATAGAGCTGGAAGGATCCTTGGAGGTCTTCTAGTCCGACTCCTACACAATTTCAGATAAGTGACTGTCTTTTTTAAAAAACTTTCAGTGATGGAGTGCCCACAATTTCTGAAGGCAAGCTGTTCCACTAATTAATTGTCCTCACTGTTAGGAAGGTTTTCCTTAATTCCAGGTTGCTCCTTTGATTAGTTTCCAACTATTGTTTCTTGTTCTGCCCTCTGGTGAATAATTTGACCCCCTCTTCTTTGTGGCAGCCCCTCAGATACTGGAATACTGCTATCATGTCACCCCTAATCCTTCTTTTCTTTAGGTTAGTCCAACCCAGATCCTGCAGCCATTCTTCATATGTTTTAGTCTCCAGGCAATGGTGGATTAAGGCTCACTGGTGCCCTAAGTACTGAAAAATCTTGGTGCCCCCCTCCTTTGTTTTTACAAACCTTCATTGGGTTTTTTTTCTTTCTCAACTTCGTGGTACTCCCTTTGGGCCTCGTGCCCTAAGCACGTGCTTAGTCTGCTTAATGGTTAATACACCACTGTCTCCAGGCCTTTGATTGTCCTAGTTGGTCTTCTCTGAACTTTTTCCAAAGTCTCAACATCTTTTTTGTAGTATGGTGACCAAAATTGGTTGCAGTATTCCATGTATGGTCTTACTAGGATTTTATAAAGCGATACTAATACTTCATGTTCCTGGCTTTCTTCTCAATGCATCCTTTCTGCAGTAATGAAGTCACCTTTAAACTTTTTGAATTCCTAGCCAGTATGTCACTCCAGCTGCTATTGCTGAAGCTGATCCTTTCATTTTATGACTGCAAGACATGCTGGTGACTGGGCAGATTCAAAATTTGACCTTTTTGAACCATGTGGCATAAGACAAAGCATGGTACAATCTGATTCTCTTTTTGTTACATGATGCCTCCAATTTTATAGAATCTTCACTATGTTGTTCAAATGTTACAAGGTATTTTACCATCCCCATAGATGGCCATAAAACTCTTTCATATAAAGTTTCTGGCTATTTTGCAGTATAGGTAATCCTATATTTTCCAGCTGAAAAACATTTTTGCTGCTTTGTGTATATTAAAGAGCTTTCTAAATGTGAGTCTGTGAAATTAATACTGTATTAAGATTTGAATGTATATGTTCTAGGATTCAAAGTCGGAATGTAGTAACGAAACCTTGGAGGAAAATTGTGAAATCAGTTATGAGGTAAGGTTTAACACTAAATCAATTTAAGTGATTGGTTCACTGGAATCTTCATTGGTTGGTGATGTTACTTGGAACCCTGACATTAAGAGTACCATTAAATAAATGGTATTATCTTCCTACTGTTACCCTGCCTAGCCAATAGCATATTATCTATTACAGTTTGTTCCCAGGCTCAAGATGGATCATAGCTTTGTGCTTTGTAAAATGGAATCGTCTTGGAACTTGCCTTGGATTTCTTCCTCTGTAGTGGTCATGTGTTCAGGAATGTTCATGTGTTCAAGTGGCAATAGTCCTTCAATTAACAACATTCCAAAACCCTGTATTTCTCAATATTTAAAACAGCAGAGAAATTTGCTGCTCCCTAAATAATATGTGAATGTGTGTAGGGAATCTGTACAAAACAGTCTCCAGGACAGGTTGTTCCCAGTGACTTCAGAAGCACTCCTTGGCGTTCTCTAGGTTTGTTTTGCAAATTGTGTTCTAATAATTTGCTTATTTTAGGGATTACTGAAGATTGAACTAAAGACTCCTCTTTTGCCGCCGTATATTTCTCCATCATTGCCTATCCTTGGAGAACACTTTCCAGTGAAAGTAACACACATTGTGTCACCAAACGAGGTATCTTAATTAAAAATGTTGAATAAACACCATCAAGTCTGTTTTGTTCACCTCTGTTCACAAAAATTGATGTAAGTGTTTTGTTTGTATTAGTGCTTTTAATTGAGCTACATAGAGCAACTTACCTCATACACAATAATTCTGTATTTTAGATTAAGAATTTTATGTATCGATCAATATAGTACTAAAACTCCTGTGCATCATAAGGCAACCATTTTTGAACCAATTTATCTTAAGTTACTTACAAAATACGTCCACAATCCAGTACCCATTGGCCTCCCAAGGGAATGAAATTCAGGGAAGTTGTGGCTGCTCAGTGGGGAAGCTGCCAGGAAATCAGAAGTTGCTTACACTCCCACTGTTTTTTGCCTGCCCGTGGTCATTCTGTTTCTCTGTTTAAGTAAGGAAATATCTCTGAAATGCAGTCCTCTCTTCAAGGGAAAATGATTCAGAGAGTTTTCCTCATCTACTTAATCCATTTAATGATGACATTTGAAAATTATTAATGGGAAATGATCAATAACAAACATTATCATAAAAACTATTAACATAAAAAATAAAATTCAATATATGGGATATTTTAAGAGCCGTGGTGGCGCAGTGGTTAGAATGCAGTATTGCAGGCTATTTCTGCTGACTGTCGGCTGCTGTTTGAGTTTCATCGGCTCAGGGTTGAGTCACCCTTCCATCCTTCAGAGCTGAGTAAAATGAGGACCCAGATTGTTGGGAGCAATATGCTGACTCTGTAAAACCCCTTAGAGAAGGTTGTAAAGCACTGTGAAGCAGTATGTCAGTCTAAGTGCTATTGCTATTGCTTTTATATAAAATAATACACAATACAATAACTGTACAGCTCTAAATTTCACCAGCAGCAGAAAGGAAGGCATTTTTTTTTTTCTTGAGCTTCTATGGCAATTCCACACAAGCAGTATCTTCCCATCTCTTTTGGTACATTGCTTCTAATTTACACCAAGATACTCTCAGTCTATAGGTCTTGCTTATTGAGTTCCATTTGGGACCTTTCAAAATCGTCTAGGATTAAAGAAGTCACAGGACTTTAATATTTCACCTGAATATTCTAGCTGCTGTCTTCCTCCACTCCAGAAAGCTTTAGTCTAGAGCAGGGGTGTCAAACTCACGTCGTCACGGCAGCATCACATGACATATCAGGACTTTTCCCCCCTTTGCTAAACTGGCTGTGGGTGTGGCTAGCATGTGATGCATCTGGGCCGCAGGCCGAGAGTTTGACAGTCCTGGTCTAGAGGAAGAATGCTAGAGCACAAATAAGGAATGTAAAACTGCTCAGCTCTAGAAGTGAAAAAGGTGCTCCTAAGGGGACCTATAAGCACTCAATTCATCTACCAGAGAACCTTAAAAAAATATAAGTTGTCACCACGTTATCAGCTCAAACATATTTTAGTCCAAGCATATATAGGAGCGATACACCTGCAGGGATACATTAAGCATATAGAGCAGCGATTCACCTGCAATCATGTCCCCTCTTTTCCACATCAGGTCCTAATAGTTGCATATCACAAGGAGAAATGAAATGTGAGTGAGAGAAAGAAGCTTATTCTTTGTAGAGACTCTCCTGAGAGATTAAATTTCTCTTGCTCAAATTCACTAGTGTAACATTTCTCTCTTCTCCCCCACCCCCATTTTTAAAAAGTCAGTGTTTCACCCAACTAAGAGTGGCAGATGTAAATAACTATATGCATATTTACATATAGCAGCCAATGTTGCATTATTAACTTTCTGCTAATTCAGCAGCAGCTGGAGTGGAGCATAATAGGTTCACAGCCTTATAAAAATTTAGGATGCAATTAGGAAAATGTTTACAGATACCTGTACATTCCTCAATGGTCTGGAAAATGAGCAGCTAGAAAAGCGGTATTAGAAGCTGAACATATCTCCACCGTCAACAAATGAAAAAATAAACTGATTTCTAAAATAAAAGTAATGCAGTAATGGAAATTGTAGAAACCTGATCTCTTCCCTGCTAAATAACTTGATAAGGAAAAATGAGCATTTTGCTCTTAATGAAGTTGATTGCTAGGGATTTAATTCATAAATACATAACCCAAATCATGGGTGTGGTTGATTTGATTTTCAAAACAGAGCCTTCCAGAGAAGGAAGGCCATTCCCTTCAGAAATTCCTTTTTCGCCAGCATGTGATTTTGTTTTAAAAAATATATAAACTGTTGACATTGTACTAGGTTTTAGTATTTACTTTTTGGCTTATTTGTCAAACTGCTCCCCTTTCTTTGGTTAAACTCAGGAAGGTTATCTCTTGATATATTATTATATCTAACGCTCTTTGCTTTTACTATGAACAAACATATTGCTTATCTTACAGTCTTTTGATACAGATGCTTTCCTCTACCCCAGGTGTATATTTCCATTGTTGACTCAAACAGCACCAGCCAACAGAGAGATACGGAGGACAGCTTGGATTCTGACACTCTAGAGAAAGCCTTGGCTCAGTATAATCAGAACATAGAGACTCTTCCACATCTAACTGACATTCGAAAAGGTGTAGTACTTAGAACCTAAGAAATTAAATATGTAATAGCCTGCTTTGAATATTTTCAGTTGTATTCAAGGTGATTAACTCCTGTTTGCTTAGAAGCCTGAGAATCATGTGTTCTAGTTTGCATGAGCTCCTTTCCAAGGAATCTCTTCCACATTTAAAAACAGGAGAATCTTGCTGAATTGGGCCATAAGCTCACCTTGTCCACAGGGAGGCATGCCAAATGGAGAAACGCACATTAGGGAAACTCACAACCTCCCCTACTATCGCTTCCCAAATCAGGAAATCAATACTTAAGGCTTGGTGCCTGGGATTCAGGAGTTAGTAAACAGCCATCTAATACAAATAGTCATTGATACCACAATTCTTCATGAAATTGTCCAGTTGCTTTTCAGAACCAGCCGAATTGACTTACATTACCACTAAGGTATGTTGCATCCATGGCTAAGAGGGCCTTTGGAAAGCTTGTTTATGTGTGCCACTTGTGCCCATTCCTGGACTTTTCTCACATGTCACTTGTGCTTTAGTCATTTCTTGTTTGGACTAAGAGTAGAACTTGATTTACAACCATTCATTCAGTGACCATTTGAAGTTACAGTGGTGCTGAATTTATGGCCTGTGCTCAAAGTTATGGCCATTGCTTCCTCTCGCTTAGATTACAAGGTCTTAGACTACAAGGTCTACATGTCAACTCCCCCTTCCTGCCTATCTCTTGCCCCCTGCCTTGTGAGATGGCAAACACTTCCAGAACTGCATGGCTCTGGGGTTGCAGTCCATGCCCTGGGAAGATTCAGCCACCCCAGGAAGCACCTACAAGCATTAGTTCTCCCAGCTGCCTTCTCTCCCGACCTTTCGCCTTTTGTACCCAGTCACCATAGCCAAAGCAGAAGCACCTCACTGCCATTATTGTCTCCTTCTTGGACCTGTGATGTGACCCTGGGCATTCCAATATCTCTGCCTCTTCAGCAGCTCAGTGCTAAACCCCAGCAAGCTCCAGTAAGCATTCATTCACCCCTCTGTCTTCTCTCCCAGTTCTCTGCATCAATTTTTCGCTCAGAATATGTGTGATAAACATTTGCTGGAGAAGCTGAGTCCAGAAAGGCTTCATTTTGCTTTAAAATAGTAGTAATTGATCAATTGCTGAATCGACAAACTTGGACCTCAGTTGAGTACAGGTAGTCCTTGACTTACAACAGTTCTTTATTGGCTGTTCAAAGTTACAACAGCACTGAAAAAAAGTGACTTATGACTGTTTTTTCACACTTATGACTATTCTGCATCCTCATGGTCACATGTTCAAAATTCAGAGGCACGGCAAGTGGTTCATATTTATGATGGTTACAGTGTCCCGGAGTCATGTGAATCAGCTTTTGCGACCTGACAAGCAAAATCAGAACGGGGAATCCAGATTTATTTAACAACCATGTTACTAACTTTACAAATGCAACAATTCACTTAACAACTGTGTCAAGAAAAGTTGTAAAATGGAACAAACTCACTTATCAATTATCAACAAAATTTTGGGTTCAATTATGGTCGAGGACTACCTGTAATTTTGTGCTATCGAGTTACTGTCATTTCCTCTGTTGCCTGCTCTCATCAGGATAACCAGTGCAAAGACATTCCAACTAACTGAATGGCATACTTTCCTTGTAGACATGCCCTGCCTCGCAGAATATAGTGACGGTCTGTTGTATCGAGCAAAACTCGTTTCTGTTCTTGAGTTCAGTCCTGTTTCAGTTCTTGTGGAATTTGTTGACTATGGGTCGACTAAAACATTGCCTATAAGCAGGTAAAGATGTTCTTTTTTCAAATTGCTTTATCAAGATTGATATTTCAATAACTAGAAATACTGTGCTACAATAAGTGTTCCTGTTTTAGATTTAACTAAGATGATCATAAATTATCAACTTGTATAGTTTGACTTGCAAACTGTGTTCCAGGCTGCGTCAGATTCCGCCTAAGCTCATGCAATATCCCATTCAAGCATTCAGAGTGTTACTGGCTGGATTTAAACCTGCTTTACGTGATTCCACAACAGAGAGAATTCCTTATTGTCCAGAATGGAGCCTGGATGCATTGTGGGCTGCAATGAACTGCTTTGAAAGCAAAAATCTCAGTGCCTCTTCAGTGGTAAGCCTTTTTTAAAAATCCTACTCAATTTATCTCACTTTCATCTTGGAACTATATATTCCTTCTATATGTAAATCTCTCCATTGAAGCCGCTTGGAAGAAATAAAATCAAGGAAGAAATTAAAAGCCAGGACCACAGACAAATTCCTTGATAAGTAGGATTTGTGCTCAAAGCCGCAAATGTTTCTTTTTCATCTTTGTGAAAGGTGGCATAAGTGTTTTGAATTTATAGTATGGTAGTCAGACTTATTTTCTAATTGTTTGCTGTTTCCTATGTCTGCATTGTGGTGAAGCACAAAAGGGCTTGAACTGCCATTACAGTCTTTCAGACTTGGTACCTAGATTGTTTATTGCTCTGCCATTAGGGGGAAAAAAATCATTCTCCTCAAATTCTTCAAGAAGACATGTACAAAAGTGTGTAGCTGCAGACAAGGTTTAGATGATGGGAAAAAATGGGATTTCTTGCCTATATTGTACTTCTATTGGAAGTATTGATACTGCTTCTGAAATTATATTTGTTGTCTCTTTTGAAAAACCTTGCTTCCAAGACACATTCACCAGAGCATATTGTATTTTTATATGAAGAAGGACATCTATTTCATATGAAGCTTGTGGAAATGGGATTTGCAGAACTGACACAATGATAGGTAAGCAAGCAGTATTTATTATCTGTTTTTACCAGCATTAAAAAAGACCTATTGATCTTGTTAAAATTTACAAAAAATTAGAACATGAAAACTTTATAAATGGTCCCACTAATTCTGATTAGTGAATTTTTTAAAAACTGGAATTCTTGTAGAAAATGTTTTTAAACTGTGTAAGCCCTAATATTTCTAGGAATAATAAATAAAATAAAATTGCAACTTTAATTTTTTTAAACTCAGTTATAAAATCAGCCACATACAGAGGTGGATTTAAACTGAAGGTGCTAAGACCTTTATCTGAATTGTAGCCCCCAAGGTGGAAAATAAAGGCACCGGAGAAGAAAACTAAATTTAAAAATAAACAGGAAAGTTCAGTAAAAGAACCAGTGCTTTTATAGGTGTGTGTGAATAATAACTGCATAATTCAAATGGTTCTCCTTTTTTTACAATCATTAATGCAATAAGATACAATAGCAATACTATGTAGAAGTTGATTGCTTGAAAGTTTGTGGATATCTATTTTTACATTCCCAGGTATTAATACATGGAAATAATACTGTGTTGTTGTTTTTTGTTTCAGATGTGAACTACCTTGATTTAAGAAAAATTGAACTGATTTTGTATTAAAATTGTCTTATGTTTTTTTGTAAATTCTGGGAATTCTACACAGAAGTGTGAGTTTTTTGTTACATTGTTCAAGTACTAACAGTTGTTTAAATAAAAATAGTTGGATTTCCATCAAAATGTCTTTACATTAGTTTATGTTTTATTTAATAAATAGGGATAGGAAAAATATTTCAACTGCTTTGAGCATAGAACTTCCTGACCCAAGAGCAAAAAAACTGTTGCTTCAAATGCTGGGTAAGAATTCTGGGAATTAAAGTCTACAGATCTTAAAAGTTGCCAGGTTTGAAGACTACCAGTGAAAATTGTCCAACCACAGAATGATTGTCAACCATCCCTCTTAGCCATCTAGCAAAGAAAGACTCCTGGTCGTTTGTTTTGCCAAGAGTGTACTTGGCAATGTATAGCTTAAATGGTTACAGAAGTAGCGTAAGCTGAATCTGAGGTTTTCCCGTGCAAACAACACAAAGGAAAGTTCCCCCCCCCCCAAAAAAAAATATCCTGGTTATCTGCAAATGTCCAATCAGGTACTTGTATATTGTTCAGGAAATGGTTTCCAGATCTGCATATCATTACTTGACCGCCGTCGCTAATGTCAGGCTGTCAGCTCATGAAGCTTGGGTAGGTCAGATGCAGCCATGACAGTGGTTTTGTAGATGTCAGTAAAACAATTTTCCATAAATCATTTCCTTACTAGTACTGTTACAAGATTTTTTAAAATTATTATTAGCAAGTTTGACATATTTTTATGCAGTCTTTTGTTACTGTTCCAAGTTTCCAATTATGTCCTTAATGCAGATCAGCTCCACTGTATCATCACTTATAGACTACAGACTACCAAATACAGTTGGCAATATATCATCAGCAAATAGTTTGACACCCCTGTCCCTATAGTAAGTTTCTAAAATTTTGGCCAATAGTTGAAAACAGGCTGTTGAACAGGTTATTCTGTTTTTCTAAGTTTAAAATTGATTAATCTTATAATAAGTTTTTCTTAAATCTTTTCATTCCAATTAGAATACTTACCGTATATACTCGAGTATAAGCCGAGTTTTTCAGCACATTTTTTGTGCTGAAAAACGTCCCCTCGGCTTATACTCGGGTCTATACGGCTTATACTCAAGTTTTTTTTTTTTTAAGCCCCTCGGCTTATACTCGAGTATATACGGCTTATACTCGAGTTTTTTCTTTTTTCCACATTTTACCGGACTGAAGCCCTGCCGGTGCAGTGAGAGGGCGGGGCGGGGGAGCCGCCAGCCTTCTCAGCTGAGGGAGGGAGGGTTTCCCCAACCGGTAGGTGCCTCATTTCCCACCCTCGGCTTATACTCGAGTCCCCAGTTTACCCCAGTTTTTGGGGTAAAATTGGGGACCTCGGCTTATACTCGGATCGGCTTATATTCGAGTATATACGGTAATCAAGTCTCTCTTGTTCCTGATTGTCTCTCCGATGTCTCCTGCTGTGCCACCTTTCTCCAAAATAAAATGGAGCCTAAACTGGAGTCTTAAGCCCAAGTCTCTTGGTAATGTGACAAAAAACATAAAGCACCAAAGTATACATGTTCACAAACCTAAAACATTTGATGTTTTTGGTAACTCGAAGCATTATAACAACTGGACAAGGAATTTGGTTACGCAGCAATGAAGGTCAAGTGCAAAGAAAGGGACATCCTCAAGAAGTTGATCTTCTTGAGGAATTTAGCTATTTTTATCTATTAAAAATTCTATATTGTCTGACAATATAGAATTTTTATCTTCCTATCACATAGAAGAAACCATCCAAAGGATGGCAGTGGCCCTGCTTCCACAGCCCATAATAACAGTCATATTTCAATTTATTCTCCTTACAAATATTTCCCTGATGCGTTCTTAGTAGTTTCTAGTATAGAAAATGGTTTTGCATTGAATTTCATTATTAACCCATCCAATTCAGAAATGACCAATCTGTGGCCCCAGGGACCACATGCAGGTCACAACGCTGTTTTCAGCCCCTGAAACCTCTTGCAACACATGGCAGAATTTTGACATAGAGATTAGCAAAACTTGATGCCGTTTCCTCCTTTTTTGAGTGAGGAACCTTTTGCCAAATGTAGAGTGAGCTATTACAGAGACTTAGCATTATTTTAAAGAAAAATCCAAACACTGATCTTCTCAAAATAGGAAGACCAGACTCTTTGCTAAATGTGGTCCCCAAAAACTTAAGATTGCCCATCCCTGATCTAGCCTGGTGCTCTCCAGAGTTGTTAGGCTACAATTTCTATCATCCCAATAATAATTGAAAGTCCAAGAGATCTGGAAAATGCTAGCCTGCACTGACTGATTTTGATATTATTTTTTTTAGCATTTGGGGAAAAATCTAGTCCCTTACTTTTGACAATTCATTATCTTACTTTTTCTTATTAGGTGAGGGCAGTATACATAACAGTTCCCCCCTCCATTTTTTCCTATGACAACTCTGTGACAATGAATGGCTGGTTCAAAATCACCTAGAAACGTTCCTTAGTTGCAGGGGTCTTTGACCTCCCTAATCCAGCCCCTTCACTTTTATTCCATACATGGCTATCAAGCAAGATGTACCAATGTAACCCAGGACCTTTGTTTAGCTTTTTTAAACAAACAATCCCTTTCCCAAGTGATGTCAGCACATAAAGGTGCTTCTAGTGAGTCAGGCCCTTAGTTCATCTCTAGTGTTCTGACTCATGTTAGCATTCTTACTATAGCTCAGTGTACGTGTTTAGCAGCTTTGTGCTGGATTTAATCTCTTTATGGTGTTAAAGGAGCAATATAGAAGATCTAAAGACGCTTTGAGGACTTTCAGATGGAGTTTTCCTAACATCACCATCTAAAATACACGTACACAGAAACAAATACACGATTAGCAGTAAGAAAACACAGGGAAGTTAAGAAGCAGAATTTGTCTCTTCTAGACTTTCCTTCCAACTTGTATAGTTGTATAAGTAAAAGAGGCAGGGCAATTGCACACTAAAATCTTCACCTGGAAGAATCTTTTGACTGAGAAACAACAATGTTCTTTCTTTTTAAAGTGATTTTTCTATTGAATTGGGGATGCAAATTAGTTCCAGTGAGCAATGATGCAATTAAGTGGATCTGCTGAATTGGTGATTAAGTGACATGGCTGCTGGCAATATATGATTATGATTGCAACATCCCCATATGTAAGAAGTAGGATTCAGGAATTCAAAGGCTTATAGCATATATAACAATTTTTTTTTTAGCAAACTCTTATCCAAGAGAACTGGCAGAACTGAATGAAGACTGGCAAGTTTCATTGAGCATAGAATAAGATACATTTTTAATACTTTCTTAAATAAGCTACAATTGGCTGAATTCACATATTGTGCTAAGTCATACACCCCAATTTATTGATTTATTAAATTTACACAGCTGCCTATTTCACCCTTCTGGGCAGCGCACAAATAAAAAAATAAAGCCGAACAATTAACATTATTAAAACAAAATCATTAAAATACAATTAAAAAATAACAGGGGAGAAGCATTCTACACCTAATAAAATATAGCCATTTAATGGGCTCCACCATACTTCCATGGCACCCCTAAGTCAATGGTAGAACAAAGTTTTAAGGGCCCTCTGCAAAGTCAATAGGCTCGGGTCAATCTCACCTTAGGGTGGGGGGGGGGATGATGTTCCAGATAGTGGGGGCCACATAGAAGTCTTCTCCTGGATCATGCCAAACAAAACTCCTAGGCCAACAGGACCTGCAACATGTCCCTCCTGCTGGATCTCATGGGACAGGAAGATGAATGAATGGCCATAATGCCTGGGTTCCCAAATGCTATAAGCCAATAACAACCCAGCAGACAATTAATGGTTTCATTGGCAAAATGTGCTAAGATATACAGGTATGCCTCCACTTACGACCACAACCGAGCCCAAAATTTCTGTTGCTAAGCAAGACAGTTAAGTGAATTTTGCTACATTTTATCACCTTTCTCACCTGAGCTGGTAAGTGAATCACCGCAGTTGTTAAATTAGTAACACGGTTGTTAAGTGAATCTGATTTCCCCATTGATTTTGCTTGTCAGAAGGTCATAAAAAGTGAGGATGTGACCTTGGGACACAGAAATGGTCATGAATATGACCTAGTTGTTAAGCCTCCAAATTTTGAATATGTGACCATGGGGATGCTGCGATGGTTATAAGTGTGAAAAATGGTCATAAGTTCCTTTTTTCAGTGCCGTTGTGACTTCGGTCAATAAAGGAATTGTTGTCACTTGAGGACTACCTGTGACTATGAAATCTGGGCCCCCAAAAATGTAGATGACAACAATGAAATATCCAACTCTTTGCTGTTTAGTGGCTAACTGGAGTTTTGTAGCACAGATCTGATAGCCCTAGTCTTAACCCAACATGTAAACCAATTCCTTCTCTGAATAGTTGGGGAAAGGGAGGATAGAAACTATAGGGGATAGAAACAAGTGGGTCAAAATGACCACGCTCCGAGATGTGGCTTTTCACTCTGTAACATATTGTGACAGAAGAGAGAAAATATGTACAGAGAAAACTTAAATTAACTACATTTAATTAATTTTAATGAAACATAAAACATTTCTTAAATTAAAAAATAGTTTTTTGAAAATCCTCTGATACCTCACTGAATGGCCAAATTCAGCCCATAGCCAGCAAAATGTACCACCCGTTAAGTTTGTGTTGGGTGAACTGTATTCCCTTAACTTAGTTCTGCTCAGTATTGTTGAACAATTTCAGATTCTAATTGTGAGAAGGATAATAATGTAACAGCTCTTTTACTGGTGATGGCTGGAAAACTTTGCCTTTCCTTAGAAAATATTTAAGATATTGCTTTTTTACGCCAATGAGCCCTGCTGAAGAAGTTGCAACCACATGGCTAGTCCTCACCAATGATGAAAGATAAAACTCCCATTCATACAAACAGAATCTTAGGTTTGCTAGAAGCCAGTTCCCACTGTCTGTCTTTAACAGAGTTAAATAAGCAACCACAAGTTTTGCAGACTTGTTCATTTAGGAAATTAAAAAAAACAAGAAACACAGTGCACAGCTTGATAATAGTATATGTAAAAAGATCTTGGCATTTTAATTGATCACAAATTGAACATGTCAGCAATGTGATGTGACTTTAAAAAAATGCAACTGCAATTTAGGCTAAATCACTAGAAATATAAAATTTCCTAATGAAGATGAGCTGTATTGGGCATACATCACCTGAGGTAGCTAATCCAGTTCTGGATACTACAGGGGATTAAGATAAAGGCAGGCAAAAGATTATCAGTGGAGTGGAAATTAAGTCCTGGAGGGAGAGATTGAAAGAACTGTGTATGTTTAACCTTGAACAAAGATGACTCAGGAGGCACATAGTAACATTTCTTAAGCATCTGAGGTATTCACACAAATGAAGGCATGACTTGTTTATTATTGTTGCAAACTTCAGGACACAGAATCATAGTCTTCAGTAATACAATCAGATTCTGGTTGGATATTAGGAATAATGTCCTAAAATAAGAGGAGTGGAACCAATGACCTCAAGAGATTGTGTTGATATGTTCTGCTTGGGAAAGCAGAATTCAGTTTATGTACAGTACTAAAGTGAAAGTGGATTTGATGGCTTCAGAGCAATCTTCTAATCCTCTGATTATAGAGGATTCCCAGATTAATTATGCAACCTAGGCTCACTGGATAGAGAATAAGTCGGGGTGAAATTCAGCAGGTTCTGGAGAACCAGTAGCGGAAATTTTGAGTGGTTCGGAGAACTGGCAAATGCCACCTCTGGCTGGCCCCAGAGTGGGGTGGGAATGGAGATTTTGTAATATCCTTCCCCTGCCAGACCCACCAAGCCACACCACACCCACCAAGCCACGCCCACAGAACCAGTAGTAAAAAAAGTTGAATTCCACCACTGGAATAAGTCCCATTGGATTCAGGGCAACCTATTGCTGAATCAGTATGCTTAGGACCATCCTATCAGGCTGTAGTGTAATCTTAAATTTATTTATTCAAAAGTGAATTCCAAAATATTCATGGGGACTGAGTCTTTAGAAAATGTGCTTGTGATTGCAGCTTCAGACAGTTCCAGTTTTAATGAATCTACAGTCCAGCATTCCATCCTCATGAGAGTGAAAAGAGAAAGCTCATGAAACACACACACATTCTACATGAACAGGAATATCAATCTGCTAATTTGGAACCAATATTTTAATCTGCTTTTCAGGCACATGTCATACGAATGCCAGAAAAACTCTGATCAAGGTACAAAATAAACCAACTTAATCCTGTACTAGTACAGTTTGCTACTGTTTGCTCCATGCTGTGCAATTCTTGGTGGCTTCTGTTGGCTTGTATCCCACAAGGCTCATGGAAGTAAGGTGTGACATTTTCTAATAGGATCTGCCTTTACGTACTTCCAAGACTGCCCTTGTGTTCCTAGGATGTGTACACTGTGCCTATTCTCTCCGCCGACTTGAAGCACTACATGTTCTGAAACTTCTAGGAAGCACAGTTCATCAAGTCCCGTTTCCTCTGAGTCATGTCTAGTAGTTGCAAAGCTGTTGTGCACAGCATTCTGTTGGCTTTCTTGACTAAAGAGGGAAAGTAATTGAGCAGTAAAAGCCAATAAAAATGTACAAAAGTGACAATATTTTATTCCAGCCAGTGGGGAGCATTACACAGTATGTTAAACTTATTTGAATCCTTGTTTTATAAGCCTGGTTGGATTTACATATTTTGTTGTTGATAGTTGTGAAGTCTTGTCCGACCCATCGCGACCCCATGGACAATGTTCCTCCAGGCCTTCTGTCCTCTACCATCTTCTGGAGTCCATTTAAGCTCACATCTACTGCTTCAGTGACTCCATCCAGCCATCCAGCCATCTCGTTCTCTGTCATATATAATATACATACACAATGTAAGCCGCCCTGAGTCTTCGGAGAAGGGCGGGATATAAATGTAAATTAAAAAAAAAACTTTAAATAATGGTTGGATTCACACAATATTCTAATATATATGTATGTGTGTGTGTGTGTGTGGTTCACAACTATGAGTAACCCTCATCTATATTTTTTAGTCTTCTTCCACCTAATTGGCAAGGCCTGCATGAAGAAGAATGCCTTTCAAGATATCACAAAGAATTAATAAGTGGGTTGTCTTAGATGTTCTTTGACTATGTAGTAACCACAACTACCAGAATTTTCCATCAGGGTATGCATGGGGAAAGACATTCCTCGTAATTGTGACCTATAGTAGGGCACTGATAGTTGCTGGGTTATAATTGAGTTTCCTCTCCCTGTTCTAGACAATATAGAGAGGAAGAAGGGACATATAATATATAATATAATATAGAAGGTGCGGTGGCTCAGTGGCTATGACGCTGAGCTTGTTGATCGAAAGGTCGGCAGTTCAGCAGTTTGAATCCCTAGTGCCGTGTAACGGGGTGAGCTCCTGTTACTTGTCCCAGCTTCTGCCAACCTAGCAGTTCGAAAGTAGAAAAATAGGGACCACCTTTGGTGGGAAGATAACAGCACTCTGTGCACCTTTGGTGTTTAGTCATGCCGGCCACATGACCATGGAGACGTCTTCAGACAGCGCTGGCTCTTCGGCTTTGAAACGGAGATGAGCACCACCTCTAGAGTTGGGAACAACTAGCACATATGTGCGAGGGGAACTTTTACCTTTACCTTTTTATCTAGCCAAGTGTGGCTGATCAGATCTGGTTAAATAGTCAGGCGAGAGATCACCAGGAATTTTCAAGTCTGTAGACTAGACTGGGAAGTTGGAAAAAAAATATTTACCAGATGTTCCTTATTCCATCATAATAGAATATACTCAGATCTCCTCTCTAGCATTATCCAGGATAACATCTTAAAAGACTTTGTATTAATAGAACAGTGGTAGTCAACCTGTCCTACTGCCCACTAATGGGCGTTCAAGCTTTCATGGTGAGCGGTAGGGGTTTTGTCCAATACTGAAGCACTTTCCCTTTTTTTTAATTTAATTGACTTTTTAAAAAAATTTCATAGCATTATTTAAAAACATTTTGATTAGGTTTTCATAAAATTCTCTGTGAGAATTTAAATTTCTGAAAATATACTATTTGTATATTTGTATCGCCCGCGCATAAGTTTAGTTCACGTTACGTAAGTGAAACTAAATGGCACTATAATGTGACTGCAAGCAAAAGAGCCTCGTCTCAGAATAGTTCACACATCTCCCCCTGAACCGGTGGGCGGTTAGAAAATTTTACTATTAACAGAGATACAAAAGTGGGCAGTAGGTATAAAAAGGTTGACTACCCCTGGTATAGAACATAAGTAATAACAATATGCTTCACCATCTTTTAAAAGTGCACCAATGCATTTTCCCTGCATAGTTCCACAGTGGATAGGGAATTCTGGGACTTGAAACCCGTACAATTTAAAATTGTAGAAACACTGCTCTAATCTCTCATCTACTCCCTTATATAGAGAAGTGTGCTGTGCTAGGCACAAACTATCACCATAATGAAATAAAATCAAAGTGGAGTTCTACATTTCCTGGAGAAGAAAACATCAGGTAAAGAACACTGATTCTGGGTCAATACAAAAAAACAAAACGAAAAAAAAAGGGACAAAGTATGTTATGGGCACACCCTCAAAGTTGAGACCAATCCCAGGAATCTAACAGGGTGTGTGAGTATGTAACACCTGGAGCTTGTGGTTCACTTAACTTTGTGTGAATTTCTTACACATAATGAAGTTTCAGAAGAACATCAAAAGGAGTATTTAGTTACTTCTGTTCTCATGGTGTATGATTCTCAGTTCCTCTGGTTTTAATTCCAACGGAGCTTGGAGAAAAGTCAAATATGTGAACTTGGTTTTAACTTGTAGCATCTCTATAATTATGCCATGTTTGTTTCACCCTCAAAGGAACTTCCGCTCTTGAAACTTCCAAGATTTTTCTAGAACACAAAGAACTAGAAAATCCTCAAGCTGTTGTCCAAAAACTCAAACTAATGCATTGTTGTTGTTTTTTTAAAAAAAGATGTCTGTGAATTAAAAAAGAAGCAACCAAAGAATACAGCAAACTTAACTCATAAACAGGAATTAACACCAGGATTAACATCAGACAAACAATCAAGCAGAAAACAATAATTAAGGAATTACAGACTCAGACAAACAAGCAATAAGCAACAGCCTAACCAGGGAAATTCCAAGGAAAAAAACAACATTCCCACCAACAATAGGGAAAGCTACAGTACATAAATAGAGCAAACCTCCTCGCATGTAGCACTGAAGATGTTACCTAGCCAGGTAGTGAAACATCTGCATGAAAACAACTTCAAAGTGCACCAAGGACCTCCACAATTCAACCTAGAGCTACATATAGTGTCTTCTATTGGTAAACTTGACTGAGAACCACTTACTGAGCTTCATAATGTCCAGTTCAATCTTTGACTGGTCTCTGTCTGCTTATATCAATCAAGCACAGACCTCCAGAGGTCTGCTGTTTGCAGAAATAAGCCTCCATATGAGGGTTACATACCATGTTAAGCCATGTTTCTTTAACCACAATTTCGGTACATGACAATGACCTAGTATACACACATACTAGGTCAAAATGTTGTTTGATTTAGTATATTTGAGAATTCAAGCAGCATGGTTTACAAATCATGATTTATGATGTAATACGTTATACAAAGCCAGCCAACTGTGGCTTAATAGAATCATAAAGACAAAATTGGCCATTTCAGCCTGTTGGAAGAAATATCCATCTGGGTTCAGTTCCAAGTGGGGACAAAGACACTGGAAACATGGAGGCTGCTTGGAAAGATGGTTTAATGGTGGTCAGGATCACATGGCTTGAGTTCCTGAACAGAAAAGGGCTGAGATCCTGTGTGCTCCCTGGTTTTATGATTTTTCTGAGCTTTGACCTTTCTGGGGCACAGGAAGAGTATCCTGATTGGTTGTCAGACTCCCAGGGGGTGGGGGTCTTAGCTAGCCTTGCTGGCTGTCTCTCAAGCTTGCTTGAGCCTTGCCATGTGGTGAGTTTCAGTTGTATTGTGTTGCAAATCATGGGGGGATTGAGTGAGCTTGGTTGAAGCCTTAATTGCCCATTGACAAAGGTGGGGAGAATGAGTGAGCTTAGCTGAGGCTTTTAATGGCCCATTGACAAAGGTGGGGGGGAGTCAGGAAGTTGCAGGGAGCTCCTTTGTCTTTAAAATATGTTTCTCCATTTCTCATCCAGGGAAATATATTTTGCCTTTTTAAATATTTTCTAAAATATTTCATTCTTCTAGGAGGGGGGTGGGTGCTAAATTCCTACAATCCCTACTTTTTTTTTTTTTTTTCAAAACGTGAGTTTTGAAACATGCTCTTGGCAAAAATTAAAATTGATCAAATCAGTGGGTGCTTTTAATTTTCCTGATGCAAAGGAAGCCATTGATAGAGACAACAGAAAAAAAAGATTCCTTCAGTGGCTCCCAAAAGCTTTCAACCATGAAGGTCTAGCAGCCAGGGGAAAAGTTCTGGTAAGAATTTTACAGTATCCAATTTTCTATGCCAATTAATTTCAGCTGTTAGATATCACTTTCTGAGAGCTTCCAGTCAGGTCAAGCAAGCACACATCCCAAAATTTTCACAGCCATGGTTTTCCTTTAAATTACAGGCTGCCATTTCAAGGGTTGGTTACTGAACCTGCCCTAGCTCTTACTTTAGTCTATCCAAGATTTTTCCAGTCCAAATTGAGGTTAATCAGTGTGCAATCCAGGCTTTTTCCTTTCTTCTTTTTAAAAAATTACACACAATGAGCCCTGGGACTTCTACTCATGAGACCACCAGTGCAACATATCTTGCTTTACTGGGCAACTGGGCAGCATCATTTGTGAGTCATAGTCAGGGCTTGGGTTTTGGATATCACTTTTCTGCTATCTCTTCAAGAGAGGAATTGCCTGAGGGGATGCCCTCCCCATGGAATTAGCAGGAGATCTGACTCCTTGGGCTTTTAGTGCCACAGAGCAAAATCAACCTAAAAGTCTTGTGTGGAGGTAAGTGAAGGAATAGACTAATTCTGAATGGTGTGTCTCTGTGTGTGCCTGTGTATGCAGCTACTTTTACAATACAGGCAATACAAACATTTTGGACATATTTCCTACCATTAGACAGAAATCTAAGGTGTTCAGAACTTGCTGTGGTAGCCACTCAAATACAATCCTTACATGAGTACTTTAGACTGATTACAATGTAAATGAGACAAGACAGAAAACCTTACAATGAATTTCCACCTCCCCATAGTCTTTCCAGTTGTCTTCTGGGAATTGAAAAGAGTCTTTTAGTCTTTACTTGTACATCTCAGGGTCCTTTCTTTCATATCTGCTGGGTGGCATGCTTGCTGGTCAGTCAGGTTTGGAAAGGTCTGCTCCAAATCTGGTTGCTGTGATGGCTTTCAGTGGGAGCTGGATTCAAACTCAATTTCTGACTCCAACAAATGGAAGGTCTCTGGGGGCAGCATCTGGAACCATGTGCTCTGCTTCCACAGTTGCAGAGTCATCTTTTCAGGGCTGAAAGACATTAGAACAGGGTCTCCTCCCACTTTTGTGGGTAATCTTCTCAGGAAAGGCATTGTAACAGGATTAAAGGGGGGGGGTAGATATCTTGCAGGCAGAGTTTGAAAAGAAACAACACATCAATATTGCAGTTACTAAAAGGTAATGCAGTTTAAACAAAATGGAGACACAACTGATGAGAAAGAAAAAACTTCACATACTTCAGGAAGAGGATGAACAGGTAAAATCATTTAAATACACAGTAAATGCAAGACTGAATTTTTTTTTCTCTTGTAAGTGAACTTAAAACATTTCCTCATAAACTTATCTTGTAAGTGAACTTAAAATGTTTCCTTATAAACTTGAGTTGTTACTTTAAGATAAAGAGGAGAAAAAAGCAGAAATGAAAAGTTCTGTACCCTATTCCCGGTGGCCACACGAAAATAGGGCAAAGGCTTTCTTCTTTTCTCTCTCTCTCTTTTCCCTATTTTATTGCTTCAACCTTTTGTTTTTGTTTTTCCCTAACAATTTAAAATTCTTGTCTCTAGAGATCAGATACATTTTACAGTTACAATTACTTCAAGGGCCCACAAAGACAGACATACACACATAAAAACAAGGAGGACAGAGAGGAAAACAAAACTCTGAGATTTACACACACACTGATCATTCCCGCCATAAATCTCAGTTAAATTAGGGAAGGCACAAATCTTAACAGACAGACCACGTGGTTCCATAGAAGAAAGAGAAAGAGACAAACAAACAAACAAACAAAACAAACAAAAACCCAAACATTCCTATTTATATATTTCCCTTTTCTTTTAAGTACCTTTATTTAGCCAAATTTGTTTCCTATTCTCATCTTTATTACACAATTTCCTCAATTTCTTTTTCCGCATACCAGGTAAAACTGGCAGCCTCCGGGCACTCCAGGCCCCCAGCAGGTTTTCCAGGGGATTTCCCTCCACCCTCGAGCTACTGCTTCCCATGTTTCCCTCTCCGATGTGAGGTTTTATTTTTCACTTTGGCTTAGCCGGGTGGATCCTCCTACAGTTTTCAGAAAAAAAAGTTCTGGGAAGGACTTCGACTCCCTTCTGTCGAAGTATGAGCACCTTCCTGTTAAGGGAGCTTCCGTTTTGGATCAAAAAAGGTGATCCCAGAGGACCTACTGCCCTGCCAGTAGGTACGAGCACCTCCTCAACACTGCTTCCTGCTTCCTTTTTCGCATACCAGGCAAAGCTGGCAGCCTCCGGGCATCCAGGGCCCCAAGCAGATTTCCTGCTTCCTTTTTTTTTCTCCTTTTCTCCTTTTTTACTCTCTTAATTGCTTCATTCACACTTACTTTCCTCTCGCTCGGCTTCCGTTCCTAATAAACACAAAGTTCCACGTTTGGCTTCCCCCCCTTGCTTTCTCTATCCTACCGGTCACGGCTCGGTGGAGCTAGCAGTAGGCAGAGGTGCGGCTAGAGGTTGCTCAAAGAGGTGGAATCAGACTGCTTCCTTTGGTGGAATCCCACACACACACTTCCTCCTTCCCTAACAGAAGGTCCTGTGCTCTGGCAAAACCCCCATGCTCTCCAGACTTTTGGTCTTTCTGCGGTTAGGAAATGCACAGAGGATGCAAGATCCAGCTATGATTGGGAGAAGGGCTCTCTCATTCACACACATGCAGGCATACACATATTTCCCATACTTTTCCATGCTTAAAATTAAAATTTAGAGGTACTCACCTTCTTTCCAAGCAGTCTTTGAGCTCAACACTCAAAACCCCTTTAAAACCTAGTTCCAAATGGCCAAGGTCCAGGAAAACTTACCCACAGACTCAATGGGTCTGCTGCTAGCAAGGGAGGCTTACCTGGGCCAGGTCCATTGGTTAGGTTAGCTTGGAGTCCCATCTGGGGTGCCAATTGTTGGAAGAAATATCCATCTGGGTTCAGTTCCAAGTGGGGACAAAGACACTGGAAACATGGAGGCTGCTTGGAAAGATGGTTTAATGGTGGTCAGGATCACATGGCTTGAGTTCCTGAACAGAAAAGGGCAAGATCCTGTGTGCTCCCTGGCTTTATGCTTTCTCTGAGCTTTGAACTTTCTGGGGCACAGGAAGAGTATCCTGATTGGTTGTCAGACTCCCAGGGGTGGGGTCTTAGCTAGCCTTGCTGGCTGTCTCTCAAGCTTGCTTGAGCCTTGCCATGTGGTGAGTTTCAGTTGTATTGTGTTGCAAATCATGGGGGGATTGAGTGAGCTTGGTTGAAGCCTTAATTGCCCATTGACAAAGGTGGGGAGAATGAGTGAGCTTAGCTGAGGCTTTTAATGGCCCATTGACAAAGGTGGGAGGGGGAGTCAGGAAGTTGCAGGGAGCTCCTTTGTCTTTAAAACATGTTTCTCCATTTCTCATCCAGGGAAATATATTTTGCCTTTTTAAATATTTTCTAAAATATTTCATTCTTCTAGGAGGGGGGTGGGTGCTAAATTCCTACAAGCCAACAGATCAATTTTACACTGTACAGTGTAAAAATAAAAATTAAAGCATCCTAGTTTGATGTCTGTATAGCATCTACTTCAGAAAATCAAATAAAGGAAATAAAGGACCAATCATCCACCTGCATGGATGATTGCTCCACTGTTAAACTAATATTGTTAACAAGCTTTTGTAACATTGAATGTGAATCCATTTTTCAACATCTTAAAATCCTTTATTCCCTGCTTTCACTCAGCAAGCTCATCTGTCTGGAACCCGCATTGCATATCGGACATTAATACAATTGAACTTGTCCAAGATATTTCACTAGAAGAGTCCTCCACTCCTCTGCTCACAACAGTATACCTTATGCCACCAGACTTCAAATTTTGGGATTAGAAAACTTAGAACTACGCTGCCTTCAGTCTGACCTAAGCATAGCTCATAAAATTATCTGCTACAATGTCCTACCTGTCAACAACTACTTCAGCTTCAACCACAATACATGAGCACATAATAGATACAAACTTAAAGTGAACCGCTCCAAACTCGATTGCAGAAAATACAACTTCAGCAACAGAGTAGTCAGTGCCTGGAATGCACTACCTGATTCTGTGGTTTCTTCCCCAAACCCCAAAAACTTTAACCTAAGACTGTCTACTGTCGACCCCATTCCTAAGAAGTCTGTAAGGAGCATGCATAAGAGCACCAGCGTGCCTACCATCCCTGTCCTAATGTTTCCTCTATTTGTATCTATTTTATATATTCAATTCATGCTTATACTTATATATATTACCTAATACATTATTGACAAAAAAAGAGAGAGAGAGAGAATGGGTCTGTGACATCCTTTCAAATACAGTATCTCTACCATCCATGAATGTCTATCAGGCTGGGGAAATTTATTTAATAAAAATGATGGCTATTGCAGTCACCACACTAAATCTCCATTTTTTTCATGTGCATTGCATGTGCAACTGATCTATAATCACAAAATTGCAGCTACTATCTTGATTTTTTTTTTTTACTACTCTCTCTGGATGATACTCCTGCATTCTCAAATCACCTTTTCCGACACTAAGCAGGTCTGACTTCTTCACATTTTTCTTCATGGGACTTAATTTCTATTCCTTTGATCATATATTATGCTTCCTATAAACCTGTTACTTGATCTGTTTCAGTTTCTCTGAACTTTTCCTAAAGTATTGAGCCAAAGAATTGGACAGAATATTTAATTCAGAGTCTGATCAAATGAAATGAAACAATTACTTTTCATGATTTGGAAATAAAACTCATTTTTGGCTACATTATTTGCTGGTTCATATTCCATTTGCAATTATCCTGAGTTCTCTTTTGCCAAGTCAGGTATTCCCCATCTTTTACTGGGTGCTAATTTTTTGCTTTTTAAGTAAAGAATTGAAGGTTTATAAACAAAGGTTTGTCTATAAACAAACCTTGAGTTAGGATAGATTTACACAACACATTATGACTAATATGCAATTGGCTAGTTTGTATGGGTCCAGCCAGTGTGGTTAATTTATGATTTACTATGTACGTGAACCTAACCAAGTACTTTAATTCATTAAGGAAAATTATGAGTTATTAATATATTGCATAAAGCTCATGGGTGAATTAGCAGAATGAACAATATACAGTTTATAGACAGTGGAAGTTAATAGATTTCACTGCTGCTTCACTGCTACTCTGCACCTGCCTCTAATTAGTGGCTCAAGCAAATGATAAATTAGGACTCAGAAGCTGGCTATCTGCCTTTTGTGAAAACAAGACACTTTTTTTTTTACATAGCCATGTTAAAATTAACCTTATTTTCTGCATTTGCAGCAAATGAATCCATCATGCTAGCAGGTTTTGCATAACACCAGAAGTTAAACTATGGTTACGATTTGGTATGTTATATGAACAGTCAAATTTCACAGTCAAATTTCATTTAAAATTTGGAACATTGTTATAATTTTACTGACTAATAATTATTTAACATTATTTTCCCCTCAGGGAATTGTACCTAGCTTTGGGATAGTTTTTAGTCGTGAAAAAATAGGAATAAAAACTTCAAAAATATTTCAATTAAATGAGCATTAAGAGACATACTTAAGTCCTACTGATTTAAATATAAATGGATATATAATTGTTGTTGTTGTTGTTGTTGTTAGTTGCGAAGTCGTGTCCGACCCATCGCGACCCCTTGGACAATGCTCCTCCAGGCCTTCCTGTCCTCCACCATCCTCTGGAGTCCATTTAAACTCATGCCTACTGCTTCAGTGACTCCATCCAGCCACCTCGTTCTATGTCGTCCCCTTCTTCTTTTGCCCTCAATCTTTCCCAGCATTAGGCTCTTCTCCAGTGAGTCCTCCTTTCTCATTAGGTGGCCAAAGTATTTTAGTTTCTTGCATCCTAAATACAATTTCCATTCACTGTGTGTGTGTGAATACACAATTCTTTGCTCATTGTCTTTCATCAAAAAATAAGAAAGGAAATTCTTTCTAAATTCTAGATTACTAAAGACAAAGATTATCCAGCAACTTCTAGTATTTGTAGTTAATGCACAAAGAGCAAGATATATAATGGGAATAAAGTATCCAGTATTTCTCAAACTTGGTAACTTTAAGTCATGTGAACTTCAATTCCCAGAATTCCAGCATTCTGACTAGGGAATTCTGAGAGTTGAAATCCACATGTTTTAAAGTCATCAAGTTTGAGAAACTGGAACTAAGAATCTAATGGTACATTTTCTTTAATTGTTACAATGCTCTAATACAGCTTTACCCAACCTGGCCATTTAATTCCCGAAGAGGGACTTTGCAAATATATATAGTGTTTTCATATGCTGTCTATGCTGTTTTATGCGTTTATATATTTCTGTTACAGTACATTTCACTTTTTACCGACCACAGTAAAGCTTTACATAAGGCACACTTAGTAATTTAATGAATTAGTATTTGATTCTCGAACTAGTTTTATAATTTAGGCAATTTTTATTCTACCACTTGTAAGGTTTTGTAGTTTGACCCATGCTACTTAGTTCTATTAATCATTCAAAAATGCCTATGTATTTGAACCTTAGAATCTTTCCCCCCAGAATTTACAACATGCTAATCAATAGCTATATATAATAAAGATACTAATTCTAATATTCAACTTTAACTATGAAGACCATCAATGGTCTTGTTTGTATAGCACCTTAAACCACAGTAAATTTTAGTTTAATATGTTGTTTGAACCCCTTCCATATGGCTCATTTTCTGGTTCAATTGTTATGACAACCCATATGGTTGGGGTTAACTGATTAAAATGATAGTTAAAATGGGAAGCATTCATGTTTGTTTTAATACCTTCTCTGCAAAGCCAAGGGCTTCTGAATTCTACACCCATAAGGAGACAAATGTTTTTTTTTCTCCTGAAATGGAAGTCAATCATAATTTCCTTGTTTCAATATCCTCAATCAGAGCAACCTGAAACCTGTAATATACTAGTCATTGATTCACTCAATTCCTATGGGTCAGCAGTTTGACCGTAGCTGTCTATGGCTAATTTGCAGGAGGGACACTGCAAGTGATTTTTTCTTAATGTAAATGTTCAAGCCATGTAGGTCTTCATTTTGTGTTGGAGAAGGAGCCTTGTTTCTCCCTATACTGGAAAAATAAACAAGCCCAGGGTCTTGCAATTTTGACTTTTGTCGCAATTCCCTCCTTTTTACAGTTGATCACCAAAAATAAGCTTACCTTATTTTTCAAACTTCTGGCTGGTTTTTTTGTTGAAGATTGGTAAGATATCTTGATGTATAATGATTGTAAAAATCATTATAACAAACTGGTTCATGAAACTTTCCTTACCATAATCACCACAGAAGCAACTTGGGTTTAACTGATAATTCTTATATCCAACCCTTTTTTTATAACCATGGCACCTTCAACTCCCAATATTCTCCAGCAAGCATGTAGGAGAATTCTAGCAGTTGACATCCAGCCATTTTAAAGTTGCCAAAATTGAGAAGGATGTATTAAAAGGGATTCTGAAACACATTTTATACTGATATTCAAAACAAAACTTGAACCTCAGAATCCTATAGTTCTAAGATTATGTAAAGGCGCCTTACATCAAATCTTAAATAGTAGAAATAGTTCCCTCAAATCTAAGATCGATACTTAATAATTCTACAATTTTTTAAAGTATTGTCTTTTAGCTGTTGTTTTATGCCTCTTTATTTTTAATCTTAGAGTGCTCTCTACAAGATTTTTTGCAAATTCATTAAAACAATTGACACAGGAAAAATAATTACCGTATATACTCGAGTATAAGCCGAGTTTTTCAGCACATTTTTTGTGCTGAAAAACGTCCCCTCGGCTTATACTCGGGTCTATACGGCTTATACTCAAGTTTTTTTTTTTTTAAGCCCCTCGGCTTATACTCGAGTATATCCGGCTTATACTCGAGTTTTTTTTTTCTTTTTTTCACATTTTACCGGACTGAAGCCCTGCCGGTGCAGTGAGAGGGCGGGGCGGGGGAGCCGCCAGCCTTCTCAGCTGAGGGAGGGAGGGTTTCCCCAACCGGTAGGTGCCTCATTTCCCACCCTCGGCTTATACTCGAGTCCCCAGTTTACCCCAGTTTTTGGGGTAAAATTGGGGACCTCGGCTTATACTCGGATCGGCTTATATTCGAGTATATACGGTACTTCTTTATTTTAAAAACTGTATTGGAATTTATATTTCTCTACACTTGGTTGCAGATTTTTTCTTCCAGTGATTCACACCAATATTTTACTGATTAATGCAAGCTAAAATGTGCATGTTGTGCTTATTTTTAGTAACTATCAGAAATGTGGAGATGTTAATTTTACCAAAACATTTGGCAGTGTTGTCCATTATGTTCTGATTAGCAGGTTAATTAGTTATTGGCTAGATCAGAGGTTCCCAATCTTTTTCGGTTTGCGGCTCCCATAACACTTCGGATTTTTTCCGCGGCTCCCTTAATAGGTACATCCGATTTTTTTTAAAATTTTTGTCTTTTTTTCTGAATTTTTTTCTGAAAGCTGAAATCTTTTCTGTTAACTTTAAAATGTGCATATTGCCTCCTTGTAAAGAGAGATTCAACACATTCAACTTTTCAAAGATATCACATAGGTATGTGAGTTTAATCAAAAAGTCTGTTTCTACAAAGTGTTTGGCATACTCATGTTTTGCTGATGGACGCGCCGTCTCCTTTGATGGGAGCGGCCTCTGTGGAACTTTCCCAGGCGTGGGGGTCCCTGCTTCGGTCTCGGAGTTTGGCCTCTCGCGATCCCCTTGTTCCCTCGGGTCTCCGCCTTGTGGAGGAGGTGGCTGTTCTCGCCTCCAGCCTGGCTCACCTGGGAGGAACTAACGGGGTGGTTTTGCTATTTTCTGCGCAGCCCCTCTTTCCCGATGCCGTCGTGCGTGGTGGCCGCGGCCGTGTTGGGCAGCGTGTCGGGTGGTCTGGGAGGCCAGTGGCGTCGCGGGCAGACTGGAGGGGAGGTGCGCCGTTGCTTCGTCAGGCGGCGGGTCTGGGCGGGCGCTGTGGTTCAGGCGGGCGGGCGGGGCCGGAGCTCGCGCTTCTCCTTTGGTCCGTCGTCGGCGTCTGCCGTCTTCCTGCCTGCTGTGGCCTGCCCCGCGGGGGGTGTGGGTGCGGCTGTGCGGGGGTCCCTTGGCTTTTGGAGTTGTCCCGAGTTGCGGTGTGCGAGTCCCGGTTGCTGCGGCCGTGTCTGGCTTTGTGCGTCTGGGATCTCGCGGCACCGCGTGTGGAGCGGACGCTGCTTCTTCGTGGCTCCCTTGTGGCGGTGGCGCGGCCCCCTGGGGAGCCGCGGCTCACAGTTTGGGAATCACTGGGCTAGATGGAAGGTCTATTAGGGAATTGGCTTGAAACTAATCTCAAAGATCATAAAGTTTCCTTAACAAATTAGTGTGAAATATCAAATGGAATGCCACAAATTTGGTTCAAGACCTGTACTCCAAAATTTTAAAGTGGAATGAATGCTTATTGGATTCACGGGTTACACAACTGGGTGAGTAGCTAATACAAGAGAAATGGTTTGAAAATAAAAGTGAAATTTAATAGTCAAATTAAATAATTATTTAGAAAAAAATTGTTCTTAAGCCTCTAAAAAAGAGAAGTGGGTTTTGTTTCTAATGTAGTGTACAGCATTAGACATACGAGTTTTAAAAATAATTTATTAAGTTTATTGCATGTGTACAAACAGATCTTTTAGATTTTTATGCAAACAAGACAACATCTAGAAAATGTAACAAAGAAATGTTGATAAATATTAAGATACAGCAAAACATAAACATTCAGGGATGAGTGTCCATGATAACATCACCATTCTTATTTTTAACTCTTAGTCTACCAGATGCATACTGAGTCTCTTGATGTCCATCAGCATAAACGGTTTTGATTGTGCCATCAGGATACTCACGTCTTTTGAAATCAGCAGTATGCACTTCTTGCTGACCATTGCTAAACTCTATAATCTTACTTCCATCTCTGAATTAAAATACAAAAAAATACCAATAACTTGTCTTATTAAATTCTGCAGAAAATAAAAATTAGGAACTGGAAAAAAAAAGAATATGATTTTAGCCCAGTTACTGTTTGAGTTCAATTGTTACATAAGATAATTTTCTATAAAATGTCCATACCTCAAATACTCTATGTTTCTGGTATTGATAATCTTCCTGCTGTATATTTTGCTTTTCCCTTTTCTCATTTTGCCAATTATGTGTCTATTATGCTCAGTTGTAATGACTAGAAATCAGCCTCATTTTTTGGGAGGATAAATTTAGAATAAGTAGTAGTTCTGGCCCGTAACTCTTCCTCACCCTTTTTACTCTTCAATATGGACAAATGGCCATGGACTCAAAACAAATGGGCATCTGAAAGACTACCAGTAGAATTTGATTGATTATTTTTCCCACCCAGCACCTACCCTGGGTTGCTCCCAAAACCAGACTTAGTGATTACCCCCCCCCCCCACACATATGCTTGCAATTGAATTTAGATCAAACTTTCTCTAAAATTACATTTTATCAGGGTAAAAACCTTACTGTTGCATGTGGATAATAGTGCCATCAGGAAAAATGTTTACTTCTCGCCCATCTGTAAATACATTCTTAATGGTTTGATCAGGGAATATAATTTCTTTTTTTCCATCTGGAAAATGCTTTTCTGCAATAATATATTCATACATCAGATTTCTTTTACATTGTATGTACAAAACAAATGGCATTTGTGATAACTGCATGCAAGCACTCCCTCAGCTTACCTATCTGTCCATTTGAGAAATGGAGAACCTCTAAACCTGTAGGATAGGTGGTATGTGTAGTTTTTGCATCAGCATAATAGTATATCTGTTGAGAAAAGTTTTAAAGTTAATGTTAATGCTAGTGCATAGTTCTGATTATGTAAGACTGCCATATAATTGATAGATACATACAACTCTCTGATCGTCCAGAACTTGTTTTACATCCCCATTAAAAAAGGTTACAGTTGTAGTCTTTCCATCGCAGCTTACTTCTTTCCTTGTGCCATTAGGGAAGATAATAAGATGGCAACCATTTTTTAACACTTTTTCAACCTAAAAGGAAACAAGTAAAAAGTTTCACTACTAATAATTCTAATCTGGGAAAGTTTAAATGAAGCGCCGTATAGCTTTACTTTTCTAAAGTCACACAATATTCAAACTACTGAATAATCCCAACATTTAAAAACAAAGAAGGTAATCTGATTAGGATCAGGTTTCCGCCCTAATTCCAAAAAAATCACAGATAAGATTTGCAACATAAAGTATTACTATCCTGACCCGTCCAGTCTGGGTTCACTCCTAGGCCATGAGTCAAAAACAGCACTGGTTGGTCTCGTGGATCATCTACAGTGGAAGATGGATGGGTGTGGTGTTTGTATCTTTATCTTCCTAGATCTCTTGGCAGCACTCAAAGCAATTCTGGTGCACTTTTGGACCATCTATGAGGATTACGAATCAAGAGTACTGTTTTACAATGGTTCTGCTCTTTCCTGAGTAGGCAATTCCAGTTGATACTAATGGAGGAAATGGATGTATCGGTGTCAAGGTCCCCAAGCTCTCTTTTCTTCAATGACGTGAATTTGTTGAGAGATCTTGTCCATAGATTTGGGGTTGAGATATCAGTTTGCTTATGATAACTAGCTATATATCTCCAAACTGGAGATACAGTGCAAATTTTGAACCAAATCCTGTAGAACTGCAATAGGAAAGAGTGAAGGAGGTGATGAAGTATAAGAAGCAAGATGAAGTTCCCATCTGCACAGACTCTTCCTAGATGAGATGGTCTCCTCCCTGAAGTATGGAATTTGGGAGTGCTTCTGTACTCATGGCAGCTGCTCAAACAAGAAATGATGGCTATGGCAAGAATAGCCTAAAGCTGGTTTGGCAGTTGTGGCCATTCTTGAAATAGGAAATCTATTATTTTTATATTATTATAATATATATATTATTATAATAATTATAATATTTAATAATATATTTAATAATATTTATTATTATTTTTATAATAATTATAAATTATAAATTTATAATATAAAATTTATATTATATATAATATATAATATATATAATATATAATATATATATATATAATATATAATTAATAATAAATTTATTATATTAATAATATTTAATAATATAATATTAATTATAATAATATTAATTATAATTATTATTATATATATATATATTATAATATATGTCATCTCTTGAAATGGAACATACTTATAAATCTTCACATTTACTTGTTTATTGTAGGTATTTGGATGCTGCCTATTCCACAGGATCAAGGGGGTTTACAATAAAGTATACAAGTATAACGTTTTTGATTCAGTTGTTTAATTGGGTTCTCTTTATCTAGTTTTAGGGCTTGTGTGGAGAGCAGATCACATCTTGGGTTACCTTTTTTGACCCTTTTAATTTTCAGTATTTCTGAACACATGAAAAGATTCATAATATTTTCCAAGTAGAATGTAGCCCACCTTATATATTACCCCTGTCATGGATATATAGCAAAAACATAAGTGCTTACACATTTCAATCCTTATGATTTATGTATCCTTATGAGTTATATTGATATTATTTCCTGATTGCTTCTTTGTGACTATCATTAAATGTTGTACTTTATAATTCTTGACGAATATATCTTTTCTTTTATGTACATTGAGAGCATATGAACCAAGACAAATTCCTTGTGTGTCCAATCACACTTGGCCAATAAAAAATTCTATTCTATTCTATTCTATTCTATTCTATTCTATTCTATTCTATTCTATTCTATTCTATTCTATTCTATATCTTAAGAACAACAATGAGCTAAATTGCAAATGTTCAACATTCAGTCCTGCATCTGTTCATTGTAAAATTATATTAGGGCCAAATATGAGCAGGTTCCATGTACTTGGCATTGTATGGGAATAGCTTCAAAGATTGGGGAAATGGCAATTTGTTTTATTCTGTTCAAGATAGCTCAAACTTAAATTTCATGTTGTGAAAATTTTCAAGACTGAGTAGAACATATAAACAAACTAGTACACTTTGAACCAATATAAAAACCTGCTTTGTGTCCTTTCTCAGTTTGAATTTCAAAAATTCAAGATAATGTAGCACACTTTTAGACTGGATCTAAAAGACCTACAAGATTAGCATTCTTTATAGGTCCAAATACAGAACAAGGAAATGTTCCCACTGTTCTTCCCATTGCTCCTTAGCGGTGCATCCTGTTATAGCAAATGAGAGAGGAACTTACTTTTCCATCAGGATGACTGGCTTCTCTCTCAACTTCTTCTTCGCTTTCTGAAGAATCAAAAGTTACTGCTAATGATGATTCGATAGTTCCATCAGCAGGAAAATTCTAAAATGGCAAAAGTAATAGTAACTTCCTAAAGAGACAAACTATATTGCTGTGGATTTTGTACAGATTATACCTCATGATATTGAGAATGTTCTTTAGATTGATAAGCAATTCTGCATTTCATGGAGCTATAGAAATTGACACTCAAGAAAATTGTGCTTTCAAAGAGACCTCATTTTCCAAAGAAAACAGGGTTCCATATAATGAAAATCAAACCTCAGAAGAATTTCTTGCATCTGAGATTCTGCCTATTCATATTCTAAGAATAAAAAACTAGGGTTTTCTAAAGTACATCTTTATTCATCATGTAAGTATCCATCCAATATTTCTCTTAACACCTTTTACAAATTTCATCATGGTTAAAAGATGCATATAATGGGAATAAAGATATATTTTGTTTAAACCATTAAATGATAACTGCCATAGTTGTAATAGTCATTCTATGGTCAATTTTAGGTATCAAATATGCCCGCTTTCAACAAAAATGAACTTACTGCCATAAATATTTTGAAGGAATCTTCAGGTGTTATTACCTTTTTGTCCAAATCGGCTCCATATTTTGCTGGTTTTGCTGGTTCACATTTTGGTGACAAGCTTCCTATTTCAAATACAGATTCATTAATAAATAAGAATATAAACCTTGCAAAATCTTATCAATGACATTAATCCACTTGCACAGAACAATAGTAAACACTGATGATTGATATGGCTGAACATATTTAAAATCAAATATTTTTTAAAAAAAGATTGTTTTAGCCAAGGAAAGAAAACACCTTGCAGCTTCATACACTCATACAGCCAAACATAAATCCATTCTAACACATTATGAAGGGATAATAAACTGCCACTTCTGGCTACTATATCAAATTTTTAATCAAACAGTTTACCTTCTGATGGCAAATCACTTTTGACATTTATTTTACTGCTCTTTTCTACTTGATTCATTGAACACCCACTGTGAGACTTTGGCAATGCTGCCGGCAAATGCTAGAAAGACAAAAAAAAAGGGGGGGGAGGCAGATTTCTTCTTCAAATGTCTATTATTCCAAAAGTTAAGATTTCTCAAGAAACAAATTACATATTTTTTTAAATTCACAAACCAACAAAATATGGCAAATATTAATATAATAAGTATACAGATATTAATTTATATACTTCACAAAAGCAATCAAGGAATTAAATTTTATAGAAATATACAATAATAAAAACTTTAGAAATTATTTTAAAAAGCTGCAATTTCTGTTCTGTATTTCTGTGCTTCAGTTCTGCTCTTCCTGCATGCTTCTCCACGGTCAAGGTGATCACCAAAACTGCTAATATTTCTAGCTGTTTACACAGAACACTGAAAGGCAGTTTATATTGTACTACAACAAAAACAACATTGGATTTTTAAAAAATCTCCCAAAACCTGGCAATGTGTAGCAATACAGATCATTAGAGGCTGAACAAATATCCTGGAAGCAAAGCCATATTTTTAAAGACTTGTGGTACATTTATAGGATGAGAGCCTGCAACTCTCTAGGAAAATGCTATTCCAGAGGATGGGTAATATATAAGAGATGACACACTACTGGAGTCCTGAATACTTTTTTCTGTAAGTTGATACATGCAGTGGAACTCCAAATAAATTCTTTCAGGTCTGGAAAACGTTGCATGCCATGGGAGCTGCTTTTGAAGCAGTGAAAAAATTTTCTGTCTCTAGTTTTCTGAAAACATTTTTTTTCCAAAAAAAAGAAACTCACTGTAGATTCATGCTTGTCTGAGTAACCAGAATTACTATTTTTCTTTTTCTTTGTGGGGGCTTCTTTTCTCTTCCAGGCCTCCAAACGGAATCTTTCCATAATTTTGATTTCTTCTCTCAGTTGTGTATTCTCCTTCGTTAAGGCTTCAATCTGATCCCTCAGCCGAGTATGAGTTGCTGACCATTTTGTTTCTCTCTTTTTTACATCTTCCTGCAACGTTGCTATTTGTTGCTTCAAAGACTTAAGAAAAAAAGACAGATGAACATCTTTCCGCAGCAGAAAATCAAAACGATATTAGAATTACATTTATCCATTTCAGATACGATTAATGTACGTTTCCCCAAGACTCATTTTTATACTTTTGTGCTTGCTTTTCATTAATCCGTGTTCCTCACTTTTAACACATAAATGGATTTCCCCCCCCCTCCACAGATTGTGAGAATGAAGAGAGAAAATTGCAGAAAGGATATATTGGGAGGCGCTCACAGCAAGGCCTATTGGACTAGAAGAGCACTTCAACTGGGGAATAAACTGGAAAGCATAATTGTGCAAGAGATACAATCACTTCTATAAGCAACAAATTGAAGCAATCTTTAAAAGTGGTAATTTTTACTTTGCTGTTTGATGCTAAACCACTGTCTTCCATCTCCCAAGGCAAGTGCTGGTGTTGAAACAACTTATAATGCTTCAGTTGCCGTCTCAGTGATAAGACAACCAGGGAGTGGCATTTGCCAACTTCCTGTTAGCCAGCTGCTGTTAGCAGAGCTCCTCAGCTCCAACACCAAGAACTGCCTGCCATGGTCATTTAATTTGTGGACACTGGTTTCTGCAGGGTATCTATCTGCATCATGTCTTCACAAAGTACTATTTATATGCCCTCCTTAATATTTGTGGGCATGCCAGTTTTCTGGTATTAAATGGGTTCAAGGATCTTTTTCAAGATCAACACACCTGTTTTGAAAAAAAAAAAATTACCAGAGATATGCTATTGATTCTCCCCTAAGTAATGCCTAGTCGGTTTTTACCTATTTTTGCAAACAAGAGATTCAGTCTGGCCAAGCTTCCTAAGTTTCATTATTCTGTTATATTTCAGTAATATTATATATGTGTGTGTGTATGTGTGTGATCATTCAGTAAACACTACAAAGGATTTTTACAGGGATTAAAATAAGTTGAACATAATTGAAACAATAAGACCTTTGTAATAATGTAAAAATTAATTCAATTTGTTAAATCTAGAGTCTACAGAAACACACTTCTTCATCTTTTCATTTTTAGACTATAAACATTTCAAAAAATGGTAACACATATCTGGAATCCATTCTTTAACATCCAAAATATGGTTGTTTCTTCCATCTACATAAAATGGTTCTTTTTGCTGAACTGTACTGTTTTGTTACTGAAGGTGGGGCAACATACTGTTTTGCACGTGCCCTGAAATACCTCCATGAGGTATGGCTAACTCATTGCCAATGTTACTGCTCCTTTCCAGCCTTCATTGTGAAATGGGAGCTGGATGAAAGTCAGTGCCAATTTTCCCCTTTGGCCCAAGTGAAAAGAACACAAACTGATGTCCAAACAGCTCTACGGGCAGCAGATTCAGGATGAAATGAGGGCTCTCTGGACAGCCCAGGCAAACTGTTATCTGGTGTATATTTTGACACTGCCTGTTTTTCAGAAAACTGGTAAACCAATCTGACTGGTTGTTATTAATGTCCCTATACCAGCAACTCTTCCTCTAGGCAACTTGAAATGTGCCATCCTTTTAGGTACACATCCATACGAATGAAGCCTCTCACACCACGGTTTGATATAACTGCTAGTGGTTTTTTTCTGCCAGTTAGTGACACTGGCCAGAAGAAGAAATAAAGATGGGAGAATTGGCCAATTACTATCCTTAAATTTTTCTGTAGTAACATTGTTCCTATCACCCATCTCTTTCCACTTATGACTGTATGACTGTAACTTTGTTGCTTGTATCCTTACAATTTATAGTTTCCTAATATGATTTGATTGTTTATTTGTACCCTATGACTATCATTAAGTGTTGTACCTTATGATTCTTGATGAATGTGTCTTTTCTTTTTATGTACACTGAGAGCATATGCACCAAAGACAAATTCCTTGTGTGTCCAATCACACTTGGCCAATAAAGAATTCTATTCTATTCTATTCTATTGTCAGAACTACTTGCAGCCCTCATTACTGAGGCAGATTAAAGGAGAGCTATCAGAACAGGACAAGTTATGCCACCTGCTTCTCTGTTGATTCAAGGACTGGAGAAATGCACAGTAGCATGGCTGAGAGGAAGGTCCCACAACCATCCATGATTGTGATAATTATTGAATGCAGGGATTTTAGCTGTAATTAGGATGTACTCTGTTTCTAAAGGCTAAGAAGAAACAGTTCAACATTACATAGCAGTAGTTTCATAGCCAAGCTTATTGAACAAGACAGTTTGGTCTAGAGGTTAAGGCACCAGGCTACAATGCAGGAGATTGTGAGTTCAAGTCCTGCCTTAACCATGAGGGCCAGCTAGATGACTTTGGGCCAGTTATTCTCTTAGCCCAACCCATTTCACTGGGTTTTTGTTGTAGGGAAAATAAAAGGAGAAAGGTGGGTTAAATGTATTTGCCCCATTGAGTTATTTATAAAAAAAAATAAAGGTAGGAAATAGAAAGATAGATAAATGTTTTCTCCTAAAACCACCAGTTGGAATAGAACATATAGGAGTATAACTGAATCTAGTGCAAACCACATTGCCTATTCTTTTCATTAGCAAACTACTTGTTTCACAGGAAAAAGTTAAGAACAGAGAAATGAGAGAAATCTTTTCAACTCTCGATGCAGTGTTCTGGTCACCATGATGTAAAAAAATGAATCTCTTTGGTATTATGGTCATATTTGTTCTTCTTGTGAAAAAAATGTCACTTCTCCCCCAAACTTTATCTGATGCTTTAATTTCTGTGGTTAGGCTGAAGCACCCATTATTAGATTGATCAGTTATGTTGCATTCATACCTGAATTTCATCACGTTCTTTTTTATCTGGAATGGCTCTAGCTGCCTGTGCATACTTCTCAAAAACTTTGCGTTCTTTCTGCAATTTTCTTGCTTCTTCTTTTTTAAGTTCTTCTATTTGAGCAAGCTCTTGTGTTTTATGGTGTTCAAAGTCAGATTTTTCTTTCCTGAAAGTTTATAAAACAAAAATTACAAAGTATTTATCACACAAAAATCAGATATCACAATGTATCTTGGAAACATTGGTCCATATTTTTTTAAAAAGGATGTGCACTGAAGCTGAACTCCTCAAAAATTTTTAGAAAATCCTTTTCATTAATTTATAATAGTAGGCTTGAGATATTTTCAAAAATCTGTCCATAGATTGTTGGTGGAAAAATAAACAAAATAGAATTTATATTTGTAATTCTCCCTGCTAAATCAACAATTGTTCAAAGTAAAAATTCTTAGCTGATCATTGGATACTAATGTATGATCAATTACTTTTCATTTTTTTTGAAAAAGGCCCTTATAACATTTGAATATTAAATTCATACATTAATTATATTATTAATTGTATTATTTTTAAATCTAGAAAAAGTTACATACTTTGACAAGATATGGAAACAATGACTGAATTTTGACATATAGTGCTTCAGGACATCAAATAAAAAAACAGCCCTTCCTGTTAATGTATTTGGAGTAAATGGGGGAGCCCAAAGTCTCTTGTACAAAAGAAGCATAATTGAATAATCTCTGCATAGAGATGGAATAAAGGAAGGAAAGACTATAGGGAGAAACATCATTTAGATCATTTAGTCTGTAGAGACAGAACTTGGATTACTTTATATTTTCCAGGGCAGTTTCATGCTCTTCTCTAAGTTTTGATAGGGATGCATTTTCAGTCCTGAACCTTTCAATTTCCATTTCCAATTCAACAAGCTTCTCTTTCAAGAGCTGTGAACGCACACTCTCCCCTAAATGGGAACAAATTATACAACATTTAAATATGTATCAAATCTCATCTACTCATCTCATCTTAAAATGGGATCAATACCTAGGGCTTTGCTGAGGATTTTATGAGGTAAGTGGAGTTTTTTAAAAAAAATTATTTAAAAACCATTCTCTAGTTGTAGCTATTAAAATTCACAGAACTGTAAAGTTGGAAGAGGTTCTAACAGGTCATCAAGTCCATGCCCCTATGCACTGCAGGACTCACTACCTCAGCTTCACTAGATCATTATCCAGCCTCTGAAAATCTCCAGTGAAGAGGGGCTTTGCAATAACCTATTCCAGGGGTCTGCAAACTTGGCTCTTTTAAGACTTGTGGACTTCAACTCCCAGAGTTTCAGTCCACAAGTCTTAAAAGAGCCAAGTTTGCAGACCCCTGACCTATTCCACTGATTGACAGCTACTACTGATATGTTTCTCCTAATGTCCAATGTGGAACTGGCCTTTTCAAGATCCATCTCATTAATTCTACTCTTACCTTCTGGAGAGACGAAATAAGTCTGAACAATGTAACCATAATTCAGATATCGGAAGACAGTTGTTCTCTTCCCTCTCAATTTTCTCTTCTTTGTATACCACTTTTGTTTGCTATTTATATTGGTAACTGCTTCTCTCTCTGAGTCTAAGAATTGACCTCTTATAGAAAATAACATGAAAATATAAAATGCTTCCAACAAATCATGTCATTCACAAATCAACAACTTGTTCAAAAACTAATGACACTCAACACATAAGAGACAATAATCATAATGATACATTTCAATCTGGAATTTTTCTGCACCATTGAGAATTTGGTCCCGAAGCCATAAAGGACAGACACAAATATCTATTTACTACTAAAATTCCCATAACCTTATCATTTATCACTTGTTGCTTGTATGTACACTGAGAGTTTATGCACCAAAGACAAATTATTTATATATCCGATCACGCTTGGCCAATAAAGAGTTCTATTCTATTCTTTTAACTGGACAAAGTGATATATCACTTTTTGTACCAGGATACTAATGAGCTGAATTACAGTGTGTCCGAAGTCCAGGAACCATGGCTTCCATGGAATTGAAATTGGGCAGATTTCATAAAACATATTATGACATATTACCATGAAATAGTTTGTGACATAACAGAAAATGTCATAATACATTTACTGTGCTGATCTTTGACTGCACTATACGGTTCATCATGAGCTATTTTCAAGGCAGATACCCCAGCTTTTACAGTGAAGGTAGAACATTTGAAGTTTTCTCATTGAGCAATCTGCTAAGGAAATAACTGAAAGGATGACCTAAGGCTGTGATGGCAAACCTATGGCCCGTGTGCCGGAAGTGGCATGCAAGCCATCTCTCCAAGCACTGCAGCCGTCACCCATTGCTCTTCTGGGTTCCGGTGTGCGCATGCGCAGTGGCCAGCTGGTCTTTGCGCATGCAGCAGCACCGGAACCCAGAAGTGTGCAGCGCACACGCACACATGCGCCGGAACCCAAAGGGCAATGGGCAACAGCTGGTGTGCTCGGAGAGATGGCTCTGTGTGCCATTTCCAGCATAGATAGATTCTATGCCATAGATTCGCCATCACGGCCTTAGGTCATGCTTTCAGTTATGTCCTTAGCAGATTGCTCAATGAGAAAACTTCAAATGTTCTACCTTCACTGTAAAAGTTGGGATACATTCAGAAATGGTCTTCGCATGCGCATGCATGCCAGAAACCAGAAGACCAGGAGCCCGGTGCATTCTGGAAACCGGAAGCTCAGCTTCCCGGTGTGCGGTGTTCCCCTGCGTGCCCTACCGTTTCGGCGCTTGGTGCCGAAAAGGTTTGCCAACACTGACTTAAGGGGTCACAGGTTGTCTAGTTTTAATTAAAACCATTTGTGACAGACTGCAAAATACACATCAAATAGATCCCTAAAGCCTCTATATGTCTTACATAAAAGTGCTGCACAATTTGAAAACCATGATGCTTTATATACGCATTTGGTAATTTCTGGCTCTTACCGTGGTTTACAGTGCTACTTGCCATATAAAAAAAAAATGCATGTATAGGCTATTCTGTATAAAATGATAATAGGGCTCATTCTTACATACAGTAACTGAGTTTTCTCGCTCCCTTACCACTTGATTCTTCCTGAGTCATGTTTGATTTGCTCTCATGTCTTGATTGTGCATCTACCTTCGGTTTAGGTTTTAGGGAAGGAAAGAGTTTTAGCATCAAATCTGATGTAGGAGGCTCAGCTTCCTCATTAACAGTCATATTTTGTTTCAGCAAACCATCTCCTTTTTTCACCATGGCAATCTTCCTCTTTATTACTTTATCAGGAAAAGGTGTCTTAGAACAATCAGGAGTCAGAGGTACTTTAGAAAACATATCTCCATCTGGAATGTGTGTACAGAGATTGCTATTCTCAAAGTCAGTCCATGAGATTTCATCATCAAATTCAAATTTATTTCTGTCACTACAGAACACGCTTGGATATGCCGTATTTCTACATAGCTCATTAGACTGGCCACCGTCCTTTCCCACTGAATCAGGACTCTTAGCGCTCTCTGTGCTCTCCATTTGTTCTTTGCACTCTGAAAATTCAGGACAGTCACTTTGGTTTTTCAAAGTGATCTTATCAGCTCCCTCACTTGCAGGTTTTATGGTAATCTCAAATTCTTCTTCACTTTCAGAAGTCATCTCACTGCTTTCATCAGATTTATCTTCATCTAATTCAATGTTTTTAGAATCTTGAAATTCAGCCGAGGAAGAAGTTTGAAGTGTTTCATAGTCAGCTGAACTTCTATGAACCATGAATGGTTCTGGTACCTGGGAATTATCCTTGTGCCTTTCGTGGTTAGATGCTTGGGAAATCCAATTTTTTCCATTTAGGCTGGCTGCAGCTGCGACATTTAGCACATTCATCTGCTGCTCCTGCAACCTTGATTTAATAGGAGTAGAAGACAGTCTATGCCCTGAGGAAATTTTCTGGCCTTGATCCAAGATCCTTATTATGAGTGAAGAGTTACTGGCAAAAGATACTTCATCAGCAGCCTGCTCTAAAAACAAAAATTCATCCAATTCCTTTTTTTCTTTTTCTTTTTCGGCTTCCCAATTTCCCAACTTCTTTTGGAAAGAAAGTTCAAAAGACAGCTCTTGGTTTCTTTCACATGGATTTATAAAAAATTCAGTTTCTTCTGACGGTGCTTCTTTTCCTGCTGGTAATTTGACATCAATTTCATGCAGCTTTGCAAGTGGCTTTACATTTTCTTCATTCTTTTCTTTTTCTCCATTTACTTCTGATCTTAGAGAATTTCTCAGTACTTCCGGTTTCATTTCATTAGTGTTCTGTTTTGCAGATGAAGAAATACCTTTTACAGTGCAATTTCTGAGTCTTGTTGTCTTTCGAGCAGAAAAAAACACATTCTTTTTTGTTTTAATATTCTGATTTACATGTTTAGGCACAAAGTTGTCAGAAGTTTTATTTGAAGAGGCAGTTTTCCGATGAAGCTGAAGTTTGTCTGCTTTAATTGCATTTTTAATTTCTAAGGGATCAGGCTGTAGAATTGTCTTACTTTCTTTTTGTTTCACTACTTTATATTTGGCATATCTATTTAAGCCTTCACCGCGTTTTAAAAATGGTTGTTTTGAAATTGGTTTCTGGAATGCTGCTTTTTCAGCAACCTAAAAAAAAGTAATTTATATATATGTAAGAAATTATATCAAAATAATCTGTTCAGATTCCAGATTTTCTAAAATCTGTACAAGACCTATATGAAAAAAAAATCTCACATTATGAAACTGGCACATTTTGTATACTGTAACTATTAACCTTGAGATTTCCTTTTTCATTCAACCTCTGTTCTTCCAACCGTATCTGCTCTTCTAGAAATTCTTCAAATGTTTGCTTTCTCTCTTGCATACTAGCAGCAATAGGCCTGTTTCAAGAGAATCAAAACATAGTTATAATTTTGTATATTTTTCTTGTTGTAATTCGTTGATTAAAAGAATTAAAATTGTTAAATCCTGCAGCACTGTAACACTGTCCTAATGCACCCAATACTCATGAATAAAGGCAAATACACAAGTCCCAGGATAATGTTGCAAGATCCTATCTGGATAGAATGTGAAGTTCCCTGACAATGGGCTGCAGTAGGAGTCTGAAAGCTCGGAAGAAACTTCTGGTCCCAGTGACCAATCTAGATTGGATTCTGTACCCAAAGCTATTGCATTTTAATACATTTTCACCTTTTTTCATTCATATGATGCTATTACTTCCCTCTACTACAGATGTACTATTAGTTAAACCTTTCCATCAGAAATAGATTTAACACACCAACTTTGATTGGTAAAATAACTCTGCTCTTTCCTGGACAAATGCAGCCTAATTACAATTGTTCGTGTCCTGGCCACTTCATACTTAGATCGATACCGTATGCCTTATGCTTGGTTTAGAGATTGCAACTGCAAACTGTCGTACTGAGTGGAGCCCTTGACCATATACTACCTATTGAAACAATGAGTTACTTATCCAGAGAATCAATTATGTTGTACAAGGCCATCATTATTGCTCTTTTGATTGTAAATTGCTTTGAAATTCTGAGGCATAAGAAGTGGTATATTAATATATTAAACAATAACTAATAATATTTACCGTATTTTTTGGCATATAAAACGGACCTTTTTACCCACAAAAAGAGGGTGAAAATCTGGGTGCGTTTTATATGCCGAATGTAGCCCCGCCCACCCTTCGGAGGTTGTCGGCCGAAAATCCTATGTGTGGAAAGCGGCTGCTGTTTCGGTATCAACATAGCCGTGGTAAGAGCGCTCTTTGCGAGCCAGGCCGCCCGAATCCTTTTGAAGATGCGGTGACAACGCTTGGCTCTAGGACAGCCGACAGGCCTCCCCTCCAGCTCATTGAGCATGGGAGCACCTAGCGTAGTTACAGCCGCAGCAGGAGCGCTCGCTTTGAGTCAGTCTGCCTCAGCTGCCATTAAGCTTCTCAATATGCCCCGGGTTTTCTTCTTCCCCTTTAGCCACCAAGGAGGAGGAGGGCACGTGGCTCTGCAAATTGCATTGGAGAATCGGCTTCTGCTCCTGGCCTGGGAGACAGATCTGGCCACGAGGAAAGAGAAAGTGAGACTGTGGAAATTGGGAGGAAAAAGATCGTTGCCTCACTGCATGGCGTTTTCCGGCGTTTTTTTCCTCAATTCTCCAAAACAATTTGCAAAGCCGCGCGCCCTCCTCTTCCTTTTCTGCAAAAGGAAGGCCGCTCCTGTTATCAAAATCTGAATGAAAGTGAGGATGCCGCTGATCCTGATGCTGGTAGGCAGAGGCAGAATTCTTTTTTTCTTGTTTTCCTCCCCCAAAATTAAGGTGCGTCTTATACCCGGGTGCATTTTATATGCCAAAAAATACGGTAGATCCTTCTTGCTCTCTTTTTTCCATTGTATTATCTATTTTAATGAAAAAAATGCATTTGGAGACTATTTTTGCCCTGATATTTACTACATTGATAGTTTGAAAATTCAAAAAGGATAGAAGGATTCTGGAGTCCCCTAGGAAATATTCAAAATAGTAGTACTGAGATTTTTAGTAATAGTATTCAATTTCTCCCCAACATTTTTATAGGCTAAATTTTAATAAGATTATCCTTCTGACATTCTGCTTTTTTAAAGTTTTATATTCCTGCAGGTGTCTATGGAAATTCTGAATCGTGGTTGTCCCAAAATTGCTTTTCAAAAGGCAACTGGACTTTCCTATTTTTTTCCTTGAAAATATTTTGCTTCTCATCCAAGAAGCTTTCTCAGTTCTGGCTGAATCGGGGGGGGGGGGGATAGAAAGGTTTACATTCTTAGTAGTCATCTGGTAATTTATTTACCGTATATACTCGAATATAAGCCGATCCGAGTATAAGCCGAGGTCCCCAATTTTACCCCAAAAACTGGGGTAAACTGGGGACTCGAGTATAAGCCGAGGGTGGGAAATGAGGCACCTACCCGTTGGGAAACCCTCCTCCTCAGCTGAGAAGGCTGGCGGCTCCCCCGCCCCGCCCTCTCACTGCACCGGCAGGGCTTCCGTCCGGTAAAATGTGAAAAAAAGAAAAAAAAAACCTCGAGTATAAGCCGTATATACTCGAGTATAAGCCGAGGGGCTTTAAAAAAAAAAAAAAATTGAGTATAAGCCGTATAGACCCGAGTATAAGCCGAGGGGACGTTTTTCAGCACAAAAAATGTGCTGAAAAACTCGGCTTATACTCGAGTATATACGGTATTTTTTTTATTTATTTATTAATTTGTATACTGCCCTTCTCCCGAAGGACTCAGGGCGGTTCACAGCCAATAAAAACCACAATACATATAATACAGGTTAAAAAACAGTATAAAAAACTAATTCAATATATGGCCTAAAAATTTTAAATACGATTAAAAAGCCCATTTAAAAACCCCAATATAAGCATTAGCACTTTGAAGGTTGGTTGTTAGCTCTCTGAGATTTGTGGAAGCCATTTGGGGGTTTATCTGTACCCTCAGGATCACCTGTATCAGAGGGCAAATGTATATGGACCTTCTTGGGACTGCTGAAAGGACTGTGTTGTAGTCAACAATTCTCAGAGAACTAATGACCAACCTTCAGACTGCTAATGACGAGATGACTGCTAAGAAATATAAATCCTTCCATTCCTCAACATTAAGCCAGAACTGAAGAAGCTTCTTGGATGAGAAGTGAAACATTTTCAACGAAAAAACCAAGCAAGTCCAACTGCCTTTTGAAAAGCATCTTTGGGGTTCCTGCAGATGGATCCACTGGAATTTCTTCCAGGCAAATAATTTTGTTACTGCCATTCTTTCAGCTTCAACTAAAATGAATATAATCAAAATTATTAAGCTTAATTGCTTTTACATTTTTTGTCAGCATTTATAATACACTTTTTGTCAGCATTTGTAATACTGCACTTTTACATTTTTTACCTTTCTTCTTCATTAACAGCTTCTGAACACTTCCCTGCAGTCAGATTTTTAGAGGCCTCTGTGTTCCTTTGATCTTCAGAATCACTGTCTCCTTCTATATTTCCTTGTAGGCTTTGTTCTGGAGATTGTTTAGTTCTGCCTTCAAAAGTAAAAATCATGCAAAGCTATTCCCCACTGTCTTTTTATGCACACAAATATTTCTTGTGCAAGCTTTGTCAAGAAAGCAGTGAGGTTGCCCTTCTAGCCAAGATCTTGATTTTTCTCTCTTCTAGCTTTTGTTAAAATTTACTTTATTTTCCTCAGAAAAGAAATCTAACCACAGAAACAAGGTGAGGGACATATGACTTAGCAATAGATAATAAAATATTCATTGAAACAATATCAGAGGGTAAATGACAGGATTTAAAATTTTAAAATATCATAACAGAATTTATTTAAAAGATTGAAAAACAAATTGAGAGCCAGTTTAGTGTAGCAGTTAAGCCATCAGGCTAGAAACTGTCTTAGGCACATAGCCAATTGGATGACCTTGGTCAAGCCAGTTCTGAAAAACCTTGCAAGAAAATTGTGCAGGCTTGTCCAGACAATCCTCAAGAATCTGACATGTCAAAAGAGAGGGGGGAAAAAAAGAAATCAAGACTCTAAAAATATTATTTTCTATAAATCGGGGTAAACAAAAATAATTTGGACTATTAGGTTTTGCAAAAAGAGTAACACTTTCCCAAATTAAATCCAATGTAACTTTTCTAGTATATCCCAGCATCTGCTTTTATACATCATTTTTAATACAAAAAATCTAATAACGGAGGCTCCACATTTTTCCACTATTATGCTATAGCCATACTTGCAGCAACCATCATATATTCAGCAGTTATTTTCAATTGTATGAGTTATCTCACTAAATAAAGACAGTAAACATATCTTGGGAGCAAAACTAAATTTTCCAATACCCATGCTGTTAATCCCTCTAATCATTTCTGTACAGAATCTCTGTATTACCTCACAGGACCACCACACATACATATAGGTACTACTAAGTTTCCAAAAATTATTTGAACCTTTCCTGATTATTTTTAAAACTTCTATTGAGATATAATAATATTAATAGTGTTCTTGGATTTCCGCTGATCTAGAACATAATGTAGAATTCTTCTGTGTCTGTGATATTGATTCTTAAATCTGATTCACAAGTTTCTTTGAGAAATGTCTGAGCATCACTAATAGCATTTTATATAGTTTGGATATTAGACTTTTAGAAGACTCTGAAGGTTCTAACGTAAGATTTTCAAATCTGTTAATGGTCGTGATTCTATCCTATTATAGATTTTATTTTAATAGATCTTCCCCCATTTCATCACTTAGCAGCCAATTAAAGTTTATGCATGACAGTTACTGCTTTAAAATATCTTCTGGAATAACATCATTGTCTCCACACATTACTGGATAGTCCTGCAAGGTTTTTTGGGAAAGTGCCATTTGGGAAAGTGCCTTTTCCATTAATGCCTTAATATGCATTAATGGAAAAGGATCCAGAACTATTTTTTCTCCAATATTCCCAAATCCTCAGAGAACATATATATATATATATATTTGTTTTCTGAGGTTTTCACGGGTGTTTGTATATAGGTCTTTGGTTGTTCGGGTTTTCTCCCGTGTAAAATTGGAAGTGTCTTGGCACAACCAAGCCCCCACCAACACAGGACACACCCCCAGCCAATCAGAGCACAGAAAAACCCCCATCCAATCAGAGCACAGCCAAGCTCCCACCCAATCAGTTCAAACCCCCACTAGCAGTTAAAAGGAAGAAACAGCTGCGATCACACATTGCTCCCAGAAGCACGAAGCTGAAGCCTGAAGATGACGAATGAGACTTCGTCGAAACGTCGCCAAGACACTTCCAATTTTACACGCGAGAAAACCCGAACAACCAAAGACCTATATATATATATATATATATATACAACCTCAGAGGTTTTTTTGAATTTCACCATATTCTTTAAAGGACTTTAAATTTGGTTTACATAAGAACAAAGGAAATTGTCTGCTCCTACAATCTAACAGTGTAACATGAAGACCATGAAAAGAAAAAAAATATACAAGTATATGAGATTCTGTCTCATGGTAAAAACTCTGGATTTTTTAATTGGACCGTTTCTCTCATCTACATTATGAAAGTCAGAAATTAACTTTTGAGTACATAGAATTACTTTACAGACATTCTTTTAAGAAAACCAATTTGTCATTTATGTAAAATAGAAGATCCACTGACTTCCTAAGACACATGTCTGTGAAGATGTGGAAAGCAGGATAGAAGATCAAATCTTCTATATAAATTCTCATGTATTCAACTAATGAGAAAATCAGGCCAAATTATTACCAAGGTAGAGAGAGTAAATGAATTTGGGTTGAAAAAACAATAAAAATAAATAACATTATTTTTTTTTTTTTTGTTTACATTTATACCCCGCCCTTCTCCGAAGACTCAGGGCGGCTTACAGTGTATAAGGCAATAGTCTCATTCTATTTGTATATTTTTACAAAGTCAACTTATTGCCCCCCCAACAATCTGGGTCCTCATTTTACCTACCTTATAAAGGATGGAAGGCTGAGTCAACCTTGGGCCGGGCTCGAACCTGCAATAATTATGAGTAGCCTTGTTTGTCTGTTTTTAGAAAACCCTCCTAAGGATTTGGAATAAATTTCCTTAAAAAGTTAAAATGAATTATTATTGTAAATCTGAACACCTCTGTGGCCCCAAACTCACCATATCTCTCCATCTATCTCCAACCAATATAGAGAAAGATATGGAAGCTATTTCCTTATGCTAAAATTTGTAAAGACTCCAAAATAAAGAAAAGATTCTCACTGATTTGAACTCTCAATGCAAAACCTAGAAAAATTTCCATTTTTTTGCAAGATCGAGGGGAACACTGGTATCTTCCAGTGAGAAAGAAAACCATAATCTCCAATGGTAAACAAATTTCTGTATAATTACATATATTATATCAATAACCCTAGACTGGCCAGTGTTAGACATATATGTATTTTTAGTTAGGATACAGGTTTGCTTTACCTGAAATAGTGTTTTGGTCTTCAAGTTTCAATTCATTGTTCTCTTTCAAAGAAATGTCTAAAGATTGCTTCTTATAAAAAGGGTCTGCAGAACGATTTTTCTTCAATATTTGGTTATTATTGAAATTTTGCAAATAATCTCTTTGGTCCACAGGAGGAGAAACATGAGATGTACTGTCCCAATCAGTGTTGCCTCTACTGGGACATAGTGGAAAATAAGGGACAGGAGACGAACAAACCGATCCAGCATAGTTCTGGGTTCCATCGTCTTTGGTTGCAGGAGAGCCTTTCATTTAAATACAAAATGGCAGATACTAAATTGATTTGTGGGAAACTGGAACATTCACTTTTTCCATTCCTTTCTGCATCTGCTATTTATTATCAAGGAAAGCCTGAAACACTTAATACTTTGCAATTTTACAGATACATATTTTGAACTAACTGTATAATTAGAGAGGGTAGAATAAATCTGAAAATCTTGGGCTGAGAATTTTTTGCGTTTTCATTCACACGTCTTTTACCCTTATTTTTAAAAATATTTTCAAAAATACAAATGTACCATTTTTCTATAGTCAAAACTAATATTGGATCATGTGAATCATATTTATTTCAGATTTCTGAAACAGCTCAGTCATTTATTTGGATTTACAAAAGTTCAGAAGTCTCCGGTTTTTACATCCTACTTGGTGTGTAAATGGGTGTCAAATTTTCCACACCTATTTAAAAAGAAGACCTACAGGTAGTCCTTGACTAATGACTGTTCATGTAAAGTTACAATGGCCTTGGAAAAAGTGACTTATGACCTGTACTTGCACTTACAACTGTTGCACCCACCCTGCGGCTACGTGATTGCAATTGGCTAACATTTATGACAGGCTGCACCTTCCTGCTATCAAGTAATAATCACAATTTGCAATTTTTTTGCTGACAAAAAAACACCCGTTGGGTGACCATTTAACAGTCTTGTGATTCACTTAACAACATGGTTTTCTTAAAAACTTTCATAAAATCAGGTCCAACCCAAGTTACAATCATGACTTACAAAACCCAAGTTACAATCATGACTTACAAAAGACATTCTGCTCCCAATTGTGGTCATAAGTCATAAGTCAAGGGCTACCTACCTTTTTATAAGAAAGGTATGTTTTAATAACATGCATTTTATGCATGAATTACAATCTGAACGTTCAAATTTTTAGAATTTGTTACGTTTAAAATAGGAGGCTATAGGTCTTAATAGTAGCAGCCACAAAATGTCTCTCTAATCAAGGTTTTGGAGAAGTGCCATAGGATGCTTAAGCAGTTATATACTATAATTATATAGTAAAAAGAGAATCAAGTCACATATTTTGTACACTAATAAGGGTGTCTGAAAAAAAGAGGTGTCAACATGCATCTTCTAAAAATCTTTAGCAAGATTCATATATCTCAATTTAGATGGTTAGTGATTAGCTGGGCAGCAAGAAAAGTAGGTATTACTAGCTGTCTCAAAACATATAAAAGTACATGTAAAATGAATGTCTACTAAAGATTCTAAAATTAGATCACTACGCACTCACCAGTGTGTTCTTGCTGATCAGCAACCAGAGAAAATAAGTTTTGTTGCTCTTCCATTAATCTCTGAATTTGCTCCATTTGCTGCCTTCTCAGAAGCTCCTTCTTGTGGTGTTGCAGTTCTTTGAGCTTTTTGAGTATAATTAGGCAGATTTATTATTAGATCTTATGCATTAAACTAATTAGCTAATACAGTTAAGTGAAACGGTTTTCAGAAAGCTAAGAATATACTTTAAAAGCATTTTCTAGCATTGAAGGCTAAGCACAAGTACCACCTGACTCTTGCAAATCGTACAGTAGTTTTGCATTAAAACAGGCAAGAAAATATGGATTTGTTACTGGTTGATAAATACCAGACTGAAATTCAAGTGAAACTATAACATTTCTCCTTAGATTTGGCAAGAATAGAGAAACCATACCACCACATAAAGAAATGGGTTCATGAAAGTTTCCTTGGCAAAAGGACAGAGCTATGTACCCAGTTTTCACAAGGAAGAATATTTTTAATCTGTCTAAAAACATACATAGTCATCTTAGTGTTTTTTACCTGCTCCAGCTTTTGTAAGAGTAATTCAGTGCAGCATCCTTCATCCATATCATCTAATTGATCAGAACCAGGCTTAGTTTCAGGGGTGATCCATTGAGCTGGGACATCTTTAATCATTAATGTTTGCTCCTTGTTAGAAACTGCAGTTGAGAAAAGTGTCTTGAAGGAATCCACTTTTTCCTCATAAGAACTTTTAAGGTCCAGCGTTTGCTCTTTGTGCATAGTGTCTTCACTTGGAGAAATGCTACTTGATCTCTGTACCAAATTAACACCATGACCCGATGAGACACTTCCAGTATTGATTGCTCTGGTGGTTTTCAAACCAGGGAAAGCAGGATTTAGTATGACTCCAGCACGGGCAGCGTTAGACATCCAGTGCGAAATCAAGTTTTCCTCCCAATTCAGATCTGTGGAGGTGGCCATCTGGAAAAATAAAAGAGTCCAACCTTAAATAATCTTATTGCTGGAGAAATTTGAGAAAGCCAATGTCTCACTTTCAGCTCCTGAACAATTGTAAAAAGAAAATAAAAACATATTTCACAAACAGTTAGCACTCGACTTATGATGGCAATTGGGACTGGAATTTCCGTCAAGTGATGGGGATGTAAAGCATGATGGCAATCCCTGTAGTCTCAATTGTCACCCTTAACTAAATCCCACAGTGGTTAGAAAAAGCAATTTCCAGTCAGCTTCCAATAATCAAAATCAGTGGGAAATCTGGCAAGATGTTTCAAGTCCCAGGCCGACAGATATAATACTAATAAATAATATTATTTTTCTGTGTCCAGAGCTCACATGAAACCCAAAGGTGATACGTTTGTGGGCAAATTCTTTGCTGTGTCAGTATTCAGCAAGAAATTATGCAAGTTATGCTTGATCATTCTTGAGGTAGGATGGGGATCTGGTGATTCATCTAAAAGCTGCATGTGGATTCAAGGTAACCTGCTCCATTATATAACCCCTCCCCACAAAAAATCAAAAGAAGCTTGCTAAAGGATCTGGATCATTACCACAACTACTAGAGAAAAAAGATAGGAAAAGACTAGTGTCAACCGGGGCCGGGATAGCTCAGGCAATACAGAAGCCTGTTATTAGAACACAAAGCCTGCAATTACTGCAGGTTCGAGCCCGGCCCAAGGTTGACTCAGTCTTCCACCCTTTATAAGGTAGGTAAAATGAGGACCCAGATTGTTGGGGGGGCAATAAGTTGACTTTGTAAAAAATATACAAATAGAATGAGACTATTGCCTTATACATTGTAAGCCGCCCTGAGTCTTCGGAGAAGGGCGGGGTATAAATGTAAACAAACAAACAAACAAACAAACCCTGAAGTTGGCCAAACTGGGGGCATTTTCTTTTTGTAGTTTTCTCTAGGAAGGTTTTTCTTCTCACTGCTCCAGGGCTGACTCAGCCTGAAACAGAGTGAAGGGGTCAGGGAGGGGAAGAGAGAGATAGCTGGGGTGTTATAGCCTATAAAATTCTTTCCCCTGGGAATCCTGGATGTTGGTGCAGGTGTTCGAAAGGTGGAGACTGAGGTCATTTAGCAACTGGTTTGTACGCTAATTGGACCAAGTGACTGGAGACTGGACACTCTGTGGGGAAGTGACAAAAGTTTTATTTTTAATTGGGTGAAAAACCAGCGGCAACCTAGAGCCAGTTTTCCACCAGGAATGTGCCAATTTGATATGTCCTAATAAAATGTTATTTGAGGAATTCGGCTGTTTCAGAGTTCTTATTGAATTACTTGGAACCTTGACAACTAGTTCATATGCAGCAATTTTTAAATTAAGATGAAGGATGTTATATAAATCCTTATACTGCTAAGGTTGAACTATTTAGAGAATGTTTATTTCCAAATAATTGTCTCCATCATAGATACGCTGATTATCAACACACAATTGTACTTTTTCTGTGTCTTGGCTGATGCTATCGAACAAATTACAATGCATTTGAAGCAAATGTTAATTTATTATAAGAGGAGTTAAAATATATTCATTCACCCAGGCCTTTTAATGCTTTAGTTTAATTGTTTCATAAGCTACTTTCAGCTTTTAGAGGAGAATAGCTTGAATAAAGGCTTCTGCAGGACCTTTCCCCTCATGCTCTTGGTCCCTTCCCACAAATCTTGTCATCTAATGGAAGCTAGAAAGCATGCCAGCAAGGGAGCCCCGGTATTGCAGAGCACTTTGTTCCCAAAGTTCAGCAGGGCTCCACCCATTTATTTATTAAATTTATTCGCTGTCTAACTCGCCATGGGGCTACTGTAGGCTGCTTACAAAATTAAAAACAAAGAAATGAAAAGAATTTTAAAGATAACAGTAGTAAAGGAATAGATCAATAGAATAAACAATGAAAAAGAAAAGACCTGGCTTTTCCCCAAGCGTTGGGAGAAGGCTAGATGATGGCATGTTAACATGGATTAGCACCAGGTTTTGTTGTTTTAATGTTTCATGTTTTAACTGGTTGTGCTTTATAGTTTTAAAAATGATGTTTGATTGGGTACAGGCCAGAGTTGCCTGAAAGGTTACCAGCTATATCAAACAAACAAACAAACAAATAAAATACCCTTCTTGATAGTCCACGAGCCTTAGAAATGACCGTTTTACTATGGTCATCTTCCTCTTGAGTGAATGTTTCACTAAGTACCAATGGAGAAAAGAGTAGTTAAGTCCCAGGGCCTTCCATTATGGATGCCACAGGGTTAATAGATTTGTTCCTCTTATTTTATATTTATAAGAAAGGACTGAGAGAGATCATTTGCTGACAAAAATCAGGTATAATTTGTAAGCTAATAAGAATTTTTCTATGTGAATGAAAGCAGCCATGTAGTGCCTCCTGGTGGTTAGTATACCGGTAATTGAAAATATCATACAGCATATACAGTACACTGATCACCCACAAGGAGATATGGAACTCATGATAAACCCCATATATAGGATATGGACAGGGACAAACACTTAGTCTTAAGGCAGAATTACATTATGCATGAAAGCCTTCTGATACCAAAGGTCATCTTAATTCTGGACAGGCCATTAGCAAAAGTAGATTTGTAACCCACAGTTCTTGCTCAAAAAACAGATACTGTGCAAGGACCTTACACAGACCTTTCTTAAATTAGGACATCCTGCTCAGTGTCCCTCATGCACTCTGATTTGGACTATTGAGTCCACCTGAAGACTAATTCAAAGCTTCAGCTGGTCCAGAAGCAGCAGTGTGGACACCTAAGGGTGCCAGTCAGTTTGACCCATTTAATGCTATTGTATTAATAATAGATGCAATTTGAGGCAAGGATTCTTACCTATAAGACTTGACTATCTTCAGGACCACATATTCCCAGCAGCTTTGCTGTATGTTTTAAAATTGAAAGACAGAGTATTTTCTGGGCCTCTACAGCTAGAAAAAGTCATTTGTAAAGGACTATCAAATAAGGCCTTCTCAGTCGCTGTCCTTACCTTTCTCTTTAAAATTACATCCCACAGAGGTCAGATTAGTTTTCAAAAACCCAAGAGAGTTTGAGCCAATCAAACTTGCTTTTTCAATAAACCTGAAGGTTCAGTGAATCTTCAAGATCTCATGTACTGTATACAAACAGGAGAACTGTTTGCATTTGAACTGGTTGTTACCTAGTACTTGAGATAATTAGATTATATAACTTTTTAAAGTAAGTTTTAGTTCTATTACTTAAGTATGTAAGTCAGAATCATATAAACCACAAAAATTAAACAAATACATAAATACTCATGTACTATTTTTCAGCTTCTTGGACCATATTTGGTCAGACTAATGAAAGACAATTCTGAACTAATTTAGGCTGTTTTCTCTTTTCATGGAAATATAATTTGATAGAAATATAATACAATAATTAAGTGACCAGTGTTTTAAAAATCTATTTATATTTGTGTTTTTTATTTGGATACCAAATTTATTTATTTACAGTATCTTAATGCCACCCAATCTTTCAGTTAACTGGATTAAAATTAAAAATAATAATTTATGAAAAATCTATAAAACATATACCAAAAACATATAAATACAACATGAAACTATGACAATCTCACATTATAGACAAGTAATCCATATTGCTATCCTGTTGGTATAAGACAGAAGTTACTGTTTTTGCATTGCACAATTACCTTGACAGAATTCAACAGAACCTTTTTCCAAATTCTGATTTAGGCAGCTTTCAATAAACTAAAAATATTTTCTGTGTTGGTTCTGATATTTTTTATTTATAAATCTCCAGAGTTTGCAGTGTCTTTCCCCCCTTTTTATTATGTTGTTATAAATCTTCTTTATTGATAGGTATCACTTTAATAGTGATGTTTACATAATTAAAGATAATTAACATTGTACTATTTAGATAGTTTAAGACTAATATTGAGAAAAGAGAAGAAAAAAGTATTCTATTAACATTATTTACAGTTTAGGATGTCAGTGTTACAAGCATAAAATTATTTGCCTTTTTCATCTAAAGTTGAGTAAAGTATTGAAAAAACACTACAACTCATATCAAAGTATTTGTTATATAATGTTTTGATCTTAAACTAATTACTTAACAGTAAAAAACAGTACTATTGTACTATTTTTTTTATTATGTCCCATCAAGTCGACTCCTAGTTTGACATCAAGTTTGACTCCTAGCAACTAGATATTCGTCATCACGACCTATCCTTAACCTACTCTGTCAAGTCTCCCAAATGGTGTATTCATCTACAGTGTAACTGACTCCTTGCTAACAATTATTAATAATAATTGTCAATTGTATAGTGCGTATACGCACAGTACATGTTAATGAAAGGAAAAATAAACCGGGCAGATTTAACAAAAATTAAATATCAAACTAGTAAAAAAAAAGAAAGAGGATTTTTTTAAAAAAAAAATGGATTTCTGACTCCATCATCATCATTATTGTTGTTATTAGTTGCACAGTCATGTCTGACCCTTCGTGACCCCATGGACAACGTTCCTCCAGGCCTTCCTATCCTCTATTATCATCATCATCATCATTTTTCTTCTTCTTCTTCTTCATATTATATTACACATCATCATTATACATCTGATTATTTGCATGTTTTTAACATAGAAAGATAAAGTACAAGTCTCATCCCATGAAGTTCGATATGCGCCCAAATAAACCATAAACCTTTTAAACTCTGATGTCTCCAAGGACAATGGAGTCCCATCTCCAAGAATTCTCCAGATGAGATCTTATTCCCCATACATTTGGATGGCACCATTGCAGCCAGCCGTGCCGAACTGCCGTGCCCTGATCCAGAATCACAGGGATTATGCCAAAGATGCCAATATATTCATTTACCTAGCCTTGGGGGCTTTTTTTGACTTCTTAATTAAAACCTCTACTCCTCTGGTGTGAGAACGAGAAAAGAGAAGGCAGGCAGGAGGCAAACACAAACATGACGGCAGGGCTTATTGCCCAGAGCGGGCCTAAAAGATGGGCTAGAGAGCTAAATAAAAGTGGGCGAATTCGTCGTCAAGACCGTTTCCCTCCAATTCCTGAACACGAATGTATCTCATGAAAGGCAGCGGAAGAAAAAGAGACTACAACGGCCTCTCAATCTCCTCACTCACCTCGCTCGACGTCCAACCTCTTTCCGCAGAAAGCGCCGACAAGTCGAATCCTTTCCAGTACAAACCTACCGCCACCTTCGAAGCGATCAGCGCCACAGGCTGAAGAATAGGGAGCGCAGAGCGTTCTGGGTGTCGTAGTTCGCTGCCGGGAAAGTCACCGTTCTACGTAGCAGGCCGGCTGCGGCGTAACTGACTACGATTCCCAAGACGTTTCGGAAAACCTTACTTGACGTTATGGCCCTTGGCCGAACTTAGTGGCAGTTAAAGGGAGGGGTGGAGTCCCCTCCTTTTGAAGGGAAGGGTAGCTCTAGACATAAGCTATTGTAAACATCATCCCCACCGCAACGATATTAAATGTTAAAGTGAGGAAACAATTGTAATGTGCGATGTAAAAGTTTAAAAAAAGCTTTTAAAAAGTACAGAAAAATATTGTGATGGTCTTCTCAGGGTGAAATAAGTTCTGTGATGCCTTCAAAATCAAGGATTAATTTTGATAAAGATGTTGCCTAAAATTGTAGACTTCATTATTAGCGTTCTAAAAGGTGACATTAGCACTTAACTTGGCAGTCTAGACTTCTTTTTAACTTCAGGAAAACTCAGGGTATTTTTTCTTCTTTTTGGCCAATGCCAATTTCTTTTGGTCTTCAAGAAGGTGTCATTTCAACACTAAACAATAAAGATTGTATTCTGAAAGTCCTTGAACAGACTTGCAACTTTTAAGAAAGATACAAACCCAGCTGGGGAAAGAGTAATATAATACATTTGCACTAGCGGAATGTTATCTAGAATCAACTTTTTTTATTGTTCAAGTCTTATGTGTAATAAATGTCTTTTATTGTTTCATCACTTGCTTTCTGATGTATCACATATCCAAATATATGTATCATTTGTTTCTGTACCCTATAAAAGGACTTGACTTCCCCTTAATACATTTTTGCTTTGCCTGAATTATTTGGTGATTCATATTTGCTGATCAGGGAAAGAAGACTTTTCAAAAGTAAAAATCTCTCAAAGTCAGGGATCAACTTCTTATCAGCTCCATGCCAAACTCGGAGTGCAACAGTGGTGATTATGAATGAAAGAGTGAGTCTGGAGGCAATGGTGGGAATTGTAAACAATAATGGTATAAATAATAATACAAAATAAAATACAGTGACTATGGTTTTCCAAACAATGCTACTTATTTGTTTTGAACACTGCCTTTCTACCTGGCAAGTATACCCTTAGTAGTATGATTTTAAAAAAGAGAACTAGTTTGGTTAAGTAGAGGATAAGGCACTAGCAGGAGAAAGCAGAAGACTGAGTTCTAGTCCCACTTTAGAGATGAAAGCTGCCTGGATGACTTTGGACCAGTTATTCTCTCTCAATCCAACCTATCTCACAGGTGATTGTTGGGACAATTGGAGACGGGAAAAGCATTATATATGTTTGCTGGCTTAAGTTACTTATAAAGTAATAGAGGCATGATTTAAAAAATCCAAATAAAAATCATAAAATATAATGCAGAAATGAGCCTTATCCAGAATTATGTTTCTGCTAGTTCAAGTTGCAATCTCTTTTATGTGCCTTTCAAATCTCCATAACAAAATTTCCAAGAATCATTAGATGGCAGCAGTTTTCTTTCTTTGCTGCAACCTTTTGGTCATCTGGATGTTTGCAAGTTAGATCTGGCAATTCTAATCTTTGAAATCTGCTAAAATGGTACCTTAATACAAACAATCAATTATTGGTAGTATTATCAGAATATTGTTATTGTTCTTACTATTCCCCCTGAAAGATTTTTTACAGATTGACCAAAATTCAGTTTCAATCTATGGCTGTGTTGGTATAATACAGAGTACCACAAATGTAACCAGCCGCATTTTATTTTATATTATTGTTTTAAGTAAATTTAGATTATGTTTATAGATCTGTGTCTCATACAAATCCAGAACATGTGAGAATTACTTTATCAGGGTAACTGTCACTTTTATGAAGTATGTTACTATTGGCCAATCTCCATTGTATACCAATGCTTTCATTAAAATGTAAGATATCCAAAGTAAAAAAGAAAAAAAGAGAGAAAAAGAATGGAGAAGAAACCAAGAAGTCTAAAAATTAAACCAGATGATTCAGCCAGATTTGATAGAGAGGGTTTCTTTTTGAAGGGCTAAATGCACACCACTTTAGGAAATTCTCCTGGACTATTTTTAACTTGCATTTTTTCTTCTACCAAACCTTCTCGCAACAAATTAGCTTCCATCTCAGGACCATACTTAATGCAGCTAATTAAGGATTAAATTATCATAGAATGGATGCTCTTACAGATGTTAGTTTTGCGACAAAATTCCGTCCGTCTGTCGTCTCCCCTCCCCCCCTCCCGGCTTTATAGGATAGGAAAAACGAAATATCTATATAGCTCATGAGGGAGCGCTTGTCTTTTTTTTTTAAAAAAAAAGGTTGTTGTTGATTCGCAACCTGGAACAATTTTATTGCTGGTTTTGCTTCCGTAAAGCTGAGTGTTTCCGCGCCCTCCCTTTAGAAACCTAATACAACTTGGTTTGAACTTCCCTTGAGATAAAGGAACCAGGAAGTCTCTGCTGCGAAAAAAAGCAGCCAGCAGGCAAGTAGCCTTTTAAATCTTACTCTCGTTTAGATTTTCAGATGAATCCCGACAAGAGGAACGGTATGAATCTCATAATTTGCTGAAACGTGATATTTTGTTTGATAATTTTGCTACTGTAACTGTGTTTTCTACAGTGGAACGATAAACAGCAATTTTACAGTCCCAGGCAGAGGGAAGTTCATGCAGAATGCATGAGCTATATAAGCGTTAAAGGAACTAACGCTACCTAAAGGTGGAAAGGATCTTGTTCCCTTTCGGATTGTGTTGGTTTTTCTTCTAGTTAGTTGCTAGAATCTCTCCCTAATAAATTATTTGACCATGAGAACCATAAATAAAAAGAATATGCATTTCATTTGTATTCAAAATAAAATAAATAAATAAATAAATAAATCTGTATTAATACTAAATAATATACATGTCTGTTACCTACATTGAAAAACACACTGCATGTACTGCAGCGTCACTGCAACAAATAAATTTTATTAGGAACCACAATACTTACATTGAATTCCCCTAGAGTCAACATTTATTTTACATCTAGAATATTATATATTTTCATGTTTGCATTAATAAAATTAAATATTAATAACATAATTGATTATTTTGCAATAATTAAATCAGAATACCTGTTTTTTCATAAACACTGATTTTTTTATAACTAGTTCTCATAAATGTTGTAATATAATGAACTTTGCTTCTATTGTATATGCTGACACAGCCAAAAATAATCTTATCTATAAAATGACACTAAATTAAGTTTGGCTCAGGGCTTCATTGTGTGAAAAACACTATTAAGTATGTATTGGTGAAACACCCACTTCCCCTCCTTTTTCCCCTCCCCTTATATACTTTAGTTATTTGCAAGAATATGGCAACATGATAGTGTTTTGTATGCTAACAAAGCATTGAGCTGGACCAAATTAAACCATATTGCATTTTCATAGCATTACTTAAAGTGTTCTTTAAAGTGTATTCTGGGGTATTTTTATCTACAGTTTTTCCCCCTTCAGGTAGCGATCCTAAAGATACATATTTACCTTAAAGTACAGTGTTCCATTCATTGTGACTTCTGAGTAGATAAGATTTGCGTTCAGAAATAATATAGTATGATTACTCAAAAATAAGTGGCACTAGAATTAGTAATGATTGGCCTTTTAGGCATTGTGCCAATGAAACGTAGAACATTTGAAAAGCTGAGAAATGAATTCTGAAGATGGAAGATTTACTGTGTAATACTCGCACTTATGAAACTTTGTCCTAAGGTGTGTAATGTTTGCTCTTATTAATCAGATTTTAAATGACTCTTGAAATCCACTACATTTCACTGGTCAAATGTACTGGATTTCTGATTGATATTGTTGCTAACTAATTCAGATTGCTTAACTTGTTAGACATTCTCTTCTGAACTGTAGAATGCTTTAAACTACTTTTTTTCAATAATCTCAGTGCATAGATATTTCAGTAATTTAGATTTCAAATTTGTATATAAACTGCTTTGGTGGACATTGGACCTGAAATTGACATAGACATATTAGAAATAGTTGTTTATTAAGTAGCAATATTGGGAAGGAAATATTATCTAGAAATTTAACAATTTAATATTTGTTTAATTTCCCTCACAAGTTTGTTCTCTAAAACAGCAGTCACCAACTGGTGGTCCGTGGACCACTGGTGGTCCGTGAGAAAATTTTGGTGTTCCCCAGAAAAATTATTTGCATTTTTTATATTGCACTAAATCAGGAGTCCTCAAACTACAGCCCCTGGGCCAGATACATGCAATAAACATTTGTGTTGCTGCAGAGAGTCTCCCCCTTTGGGGTCTTTTTGTGTGGGTCGGAGGGGAGCAGAAATTCCAACTTGCGGTCTGCTTCAGCCTCCTGGTGCGGGGCTTTGGGCGAAGGCTGGAAGGAAGCGCTGCTGGTGGCAAAAAGCCAGAGGGCCTTGTTCTAGTGGGACTGTATCATGGCCTGGAACTGGCTGACCATCTCAGCCTGCTGAGCCTCCAGGCCCGCTGCACCTGGCCTCGCACTTCTGCAGGTCTTCCCTCTGCTTGGAAAGCCTATGCTCCTAGTCCTCAGTGATGTGCTTCTACTGAGCCTCCTTCTCAGCCAGATCCAATTTGAACTGAGCTGTTTTGCCAATTCTTTCTCACGGTGGCTGCTTAGCTCCAACACTACTTCCTGTTTGGGGCCCTAAGGAGCCCAGGCAGGCAGAAGCGGAGTGGGTGGGAGGGGCGAGTAAAGGCTGGTGAGCTGCCCCTTGATGTGAGTTACATTGAGTTGGCCACACCCACCCAGTCACATGACCACCTAGCCACGCCCACCCAGCCAGTCATTAGGCAGATCATATTAGTGGTCCGTGGGATTAAAATTATGAATTTAGTGGTCCCTGACGTCTGAAAGTTTGGTGACCTCTGCTCTAAAACTTTTCTGTTGGATTAATACATGACACAAAGCTGAAAAAACCCCGACATTATATAACTCATTCTTATTCTAATTTGTTGTTGTGTTTAATTCAATGAACTATAGATAGTGATATCCTAATTTATCCCAGGGCGTAAACCAATTTTACTCTATTTTAATGTACTTTTGCATTTTCTTTTGTTCTTTTACTGTCATTGTTATGGTTAAACTTATTCTTTAACTCTCTGGAAATGGGATCAATTTATTTATTTATTCCTCCTGCCTGCTAGTAAGATACAAATCATTATATAACAATGGAATCTGAAAAATAAAGCTATAAAGATATAACTAACATCAAACCATGATAACAGTCTGGGCTAAAAAACTAATACAGAAAACAAACCAGTAAATAGAGAGTGTACTTTGAATGCAAAAACTCACAGTTTCAGTCCTTTGCATCTTCATGTAGGAGTAAAAAAATGGAATAGAAGTTTTAAAAACCAGTCATGCCATCCTGCCAACTAATCTAAGAATTAACAATTATTCTAAGCAATTTTCCTTTACATACTGAACCTTTAGATCAAGTCAAGTCACTCCCCAAATAAGTGATATTAATGCTACCAGCTAGCTAGATTCCATTCTCTTGTTTTCTCACTGCAGGTGGGGAGTCTTCAGCATTTTCCAACTGTAACCTGGAGAAAATATTGTACAAGTGTCTCTAAAATCTGGTTTTGAGTCTGTTGAATTGGTCAGCCTCTTATCTGACTTCAGAGTGGCTCCTGGAATATGTCACAATAAATCCCAGTGGCTGAATACAGGTAGTCTTCAACTTATGAATTAAGCCCAAGATGTATGTTGTTAAGTGAGAAATTTGTTAAGTGAATGTTGTCCCTTTTTATGACATTTCTTGCCACATTTGTTAAGTGAATCACTGCAGTTCTTAAATTAGTAACACGATTGTTAAGTGAACCTGGTTTCTCCATTGACTTTACTTGTCAGAAGGTTGCAAAAGGGGATCACATGACTCCAGGACACTGCAACTGTCATAAATGTGAACCAGTTGTCAAGCATCCGAATATAAATCATGTGACCATAGAGATGCTATAACCATCATAATCAGTGGTGGGATTCAAGTAATTTAACAACCGGTTCTCTGCCCTAATGATTTCTTCCAACAACCAGTTTGCCAAACTGCTCAGAAAATTAACAACCGGTTCTCCTGAAGTGGTGCGAACTGGCTGAATCCCACCACTGATCATAATTGTAAAAAATGGTCATGTCACTTTTTTCAGTGCCAACATAACTTTGAACGGTCACTAAATGAACAGTTGTAAGTTGAGGACTCCTACAGTCTATTTTATTCTTTTTCTAATGTTCAGAAGGCTGACCAAATTTCACTCAGTCACAATTTCTATTCATTATGTAAGATTGTAGCTATTGTTGCAAACATTTTATGCCTCTAGTTGAACTTGAATTCAGATGTTTATTTTATTTGTATATATATTACGCATTCTGGGTCATTGACTGTAACTAATGATGATCATGAAGCCAACCATATTGTAAACATGTCTTGAGTAGGTATGGAAGCTTTCCCTTCCTGGGCATGCACAGGTTAGCATTGCAAATCTAAGTTATCACGGTCCAAAGTAATTAAAAAATATCCTTGCTGGAACTATTTTGATTTGAAATTTGTTTTGCAGGATGACAATTGCAATTTTTTCCGGCTGTACATTCTTTCTGAGAATCAAGAAGTTAACAATTCTAGAAAAGAACAGACTGAAGAAGTCCATTAAGGAAAATGGTGGGCGGATTGCATTTGGATTAAATCAAGAGGTATGTTTAGCCTTACATCTTTGGGTCTTTGGTAGGGAGAGCAGCAAATTCAAGAAAGGCATTTCAGTATAGAATGAAATACAGTTGGATAAACAGGAAAAAATATTCACTTCAATGAATAGTAATTATGACTGATTTAGTTTAGGCCTTGTGTCTCATATATGTTATAGAGTAGATTTTATGTCACAGACACCAACTTACTCTTTCTGAGATGTGAAGGTTGAAGTATCTAAAATTGTAGTCAGCAAGGGAAAACAGAACTCAGCCTATTCTGGTATAATAGCACACCATGACTTACTGTTAAGAAATGAAGAAAATTTGAATTTTTGTAGGACTTCCATAGGAAATGTAAAATCTGTTATGAGAAAAGTCTTCTAAAAAATTACTGACATGATGAATTAGCTGCTTTGATACACATGCACATGTGTTTTGATACACATTTTTAAATAAGGACATCTACTAGAAAAGCTGCAATTTAAAATGTACGTTTTTGGTTACAAGATTTATTTCATAAATAAATTCCTCCCAATTGTAGGGAGGAGAAAACAAAGGTGAATCACTTCAATACTTTGGTAAGAAACCTTCAAATATGAATCAAGGGAGAATTTACTTCTTTCTAAGAAACAGACAGATAAAGAGATGCATTAAAATTCTGTAAATGATTAAACAGATTGTCAGTGAAAAGAAAGTACATTAAAAGTATGTCCAGTTGTTTAAAAATAACATGTGGGACCTGGTTTTGTAGAAGCATGGGTCAATAAGGATTATGCTCCATGTCATAATTCGGTAATTATCTAATGTAATTTTAGTGCACTCATGTTGTCACTGAAGATGCTGATGCACTCAGCCCCAGCCATCTGAAAACCATCCAGAAGTATGAGCTGCCTATGGTAAATGTTGATTTCCTATGGGATTCCATCAAAGAAAGAAAACTTCTACAATGTGAGAATTATGAGCTATCCCAAACAGTGCCTTGTGAAACAGGTAAGGAAGCTTCTTTTGAATTAGATACATTTTATTCAAAAGAATTTCCATCTATACAAGTAGCCTAAAAGTACTGAACTATATGGCAGGTAGGTAATCTTCTCCCCATTACTGTATCTGAAAATATGAAGTTAAAATTTCAATAAAATCCTCCCAGTTTGCCACAAGAAGCAAAATATCATATGGAATCCCTGAATCTGTCATAGCAGCATCATAAGCACCCTACTCTCTGCATAAAAAGGCTAAAATAGCTTTAAATCAGAGAAAAAATTGGTGCCCTTTGTGGCTGAAATGCTGCCTTACTCTGCCAGATGTTAAGATTGGCCCCGGTAATCCATCTTCCTAATCTTCCGGTTATATTCCTTATGTACTTGTTGAAACTAATAGATATAAAGTAAATATTGCATGACATATAGGTACCGAGACTACCTTAATGAACGGCGATGACAGCCCTAAGGAAAAAGATGTTTCTGAAGAGAATCACAAGCATAAATGGGATGACAGCAGAAACTTAGAAAAACTGAGGTAACTTCTTTACGTATAATGTTTGTTTAAAAATGAAACTAAGTTCTTTTGGGGATAGGAGAATTCAGTGCATTATATGCAGAATATTCTAGGGTCAGTTTGTTGCATACTCAGTTAAGGGAACAAATTATAGAAAAGCAATTCCTCTCCAGTTGGCTGAAAAGACAAAGGAGTTGAGAGTTTGCATTTGACTAGGAAAATTGTATATTTCTTCCTTTTCAAGATGAGAGGTAAAATGGCAGCATGTTTATTGCTAAACTTTTTTTTAGCAGCAAAAGGCCATATCACGTGTTAGGCTGATATGATGAGGTCCGTGGAAGGAATCAGGACTAGGATTTTTATCAAGTTTATGATTGTACCCAGTCTACTCAAGATATATTAGAATTCATGCTAGCTGGGGAGCATAGGTATTGAAATAAAACAATGGAGGATGCCGATTGGGTCATTAAATGTCCGCAAAATTCATTTAACAAATGTCTCACTTAACAACATAAATTTTGGGCTCAATTGTGGTTGTAAGTTGAGGACTACCTGTCTACCAAGACTACCATGGAACTCAAAGGGCTTCATTGCTATGGAGAATGGAGAGAAACAAAGTCCCTGGAACTGGGAATTGGTATGAGCTCTGGCCAGTAGAAACTGCCCCATTGCCACCTTGGAAGATCTCCTGTGTTCCCAGTCTTAAATTGGAAGCTTACGACAGCCTAGCCTGAAGAAAATCAACTGCACTCTCTAACCCTGACACCATGTAGCACAGTTTTGGAGACTAGAGCCCTGTCATTGGCTTTGGAAAAGTTAAACCTCATTATTTCCATTAGCTTTCTGATTATTTCCAATGGTCTTATTCATATTCAGCAACAAATAAGAATCTGACTTTTTTTTTGTTCCAGATGGTATTCAGATAAAGATGAATATGTTCCATATTTTCCTAAAGAGTTTGAGCTTGCAAAATATGATATCCTTGAAAAGGTAATTTTTCTTAGTTAATGTCCTTTCTAACATAAAGTACACATCAACACATAACTTATACAAGTTATGTATTTATTCGTACAGGAACATAAAAGTGAACTATACATGTATCATTTTCAATCTATAAATGTATTTCAAATGTATTAAGCTACTGATTTTTGCTTTCTATTAAAATTACAGTTATTCTTGTTATTTCTGTACTAGAAATTAGTTGCACCATCATAAAAGAAATCAGGTAATTGTATAATAATTGCTTTATGAATAATTCCAAGAGGCATGATTAACAATCTGCATCTGAGAAACTTAATAAATTAACAAAGAAATATATACATAATATGCTTTCACATGCAGAATGTCTATTTAATATTTATTTACTATATTCAGATATGATTTAGCATTATACAAACAATCTACAGAAAGCCCCAACACTCATTCTCTCCTCCTTTAATAAAATTCTAGAGGTGACAGAAACATTTATTTTCTACTTCAAATTAACTTCAAATTGCTATTTTATTCTATTCTATACAAACAAGGAATTTTCATTCATTACAATTAGTTGATGAGTGGAAGCCAGAATCAGAAATAGTTTGTTATTTTTGGTTGTAAGAACAAATTACTGATTTTTTTTTCACCACTGCATTTATCAGTCAGATTTTTAACAAAGCAATTGGAAAAGATGACTTCCCATGGAAAGAGTTCTAAAGCAAGAAACATTCCAAAAGTTGTCACCAAATATTCTTAATATAATATAAGGAGAACAATTAATATTTAGGAATAATTACATTGACTGAATTGAACGAATATATTTAATATATCAATAAATTTATCTAAGTTTTGGTTTAATTTTTGTCCTTAACTGTATTGCTGTTACCGAATACATTTAATTATAATGTCTTTTTTTTTCCAGATTGCAGCACATGGTGAATATGTTGTTCTTGAAATGCAGTGCTTTCAGCAGGAATGCAGTTACCCATTTTGTATAAGAGCACATTACAGCATGCTGGAAGGACGCCCAGTAAGTTTGGATGTATTTGCTTTTTTGTATTTGCTTTTTTGTTATCTTGATGCTATTGAATGTTTATTGTTTTAGATCAAAATTTTATATTGCTCTGTTATGTTCTGGACTTTTATGGACTTAATAGTTTTAGTTAATATAGTCAACTATAAATTTAAAAAATCATATTACTGGTTAGCCTAGTAGAGGTAGCCCTTGACATGGCTTCTTTTCCTGAACATGTCTTCCAATTTTCTAGAGAATATTTCATAGCTTGACATGGTCAACACAATCAAAGGCCTTTCCACAATCAATGAAGCTCAGCTCCTCTCCTCTCCTCTCCTCTCCTCTCTCCTCTCCCCTCTTCATTATCTAACACGCATCAGCAGTAATATGTTCCACAATCTTTTCTATAGCTAGCTTGGACATCTAACATTTCTTTATCCATGTAGGTCTCTAATCTGCACTGAATGATCCTAGATATTATTATAAATTTGTGTTGCTGTTTATAATTACATTTCTTTAATTAGTCAAAATAATCTGACTTCAACTTTCTCCATCAACTTTTGAACCAATCCAACGTCCTTTATCTGCAAAATGTTTCTGTAGAAGGAGGGGGCTTGGTTAAAGCAGTAACTGCAGCACTCATTGTTATGGCAAGCCAACATTCATCTATTCATTCCATTTCTGTCCTAACATGATCTAAATGATTCTTGGCAGATTAATTAATTATAGAAACATTAAAACATCCATGATAAAACTTCTGTATCTCCTCAGCTCCCACCAATTCCTGGTAGTGGGGCAATGAGAACAATTTCTTCTTGGCTTACCTAATAGTTCAAATAGTTTTTCTGGTGATACCAGTCTATCAGGGCAACTTGGTCTATCCAAATATGGGACGGAGCATACTGCTTCTGCTTTCGTCTTTCAGCCCCAGTCCAGGAGCTGAAAGGCAGTCTCTTCCGCAACAAACTATTTTGTGTTAAATTGTCAGTAAATTTAAATTTAACACCTAATAGTTCAAGCCGATTCAGGTTGGAGAAGATGCCTATGTGCTAAGAAGCCATTAATATTAGCTACTTCAGGGATGAAATCTACTTACCTTCCTTACCGGCTCGGAAGTCCACACACCCTTTTGCTTCACTCACACATGTGCATCACATGCACGCACAGACCTTCTGCGTATGCACAAAACATTCTGCGCATGTGCAAAACCTGCACATGCGGAGAAGGTAAAAAACACATTACACACAGGCAGCGGGTGTCGCCGGTGGTTCAGCAATCACTACTGGATCACAAGATCCGGTCAGAACCGGGAGTATTTTACCCCTGAGCTACTCCTCACCTCAGCACTTTCTAGCTACTTTCTTGTAGGTGATCAGTATGCTGTGTCAATAGATTTGTCAAGAGAATTACTATTCTCAAGTGCATAACTATGGCAGAAGTTTAGAAAAAGAGATTTGAAGCAGGCACATTCCTTTCAAAATGACAGCCTTTTACATAATGCCATAAGATAAATAGTGGGTTTTCTAGGAACGTTCCCCCCTTATTTCAAAATTAATAATTTTAATGGCATACTTTTTTTCTTAGAAACAAAAACGACTGATGCCAGCTAAGACCTCAGAAGAAGCTAGAAGACTCTATGCCCTTTCTATTCAAGATTTAAAGAACATGGGTTTTGAATTAAGAAAAGAATTTCCATATCAAGCAGACTATTTAGTATCAGAAAAATTACAAGAGGTTAGTATGTTTTTTAAACTCTCTTATTTAATGATTTCATTGAATGAGGAAGACTTTAAAGATTTCCAAGGCTCAGTCAGGTCTCTATGGTGCTGGTTTTTTTATGTAAACCAAAATGCAAATACTAGTTTTTCTCATAGCAATTGTTTCTTTTTAGTTGCCAGAATTAGCTTAGGTCATCCTAATTCAGTGTCTTCCTAGTCACATACAGAAAGAAAAAGAAACACATCAAGAAGACACTACTGTTTAGTTATTGGTTTAATTCAGAGGTGACATCCAGCAGGGTTGTTGTTTGAAATCAGATTCAGAGCATATCGTATCCCTCTTATATGTAATGGTTTGTGTCACAGCACAAGCAGTTCCTCAGCCAGAAGCAGCATATCTCACTGGCACTATTATGCTTGTGGACTGCACTTTACTAATACTGCAAATAAAAATAGATATTTTTTAAAATTGATAAGCTATGTTTAGCTCTGTTTTAGGAATTTTAAACATATTTTTAAAATGCATTTGAGATTAAAAGAATAAATAAATGGATTTTGTTCATAATTTTTTAATAATTTTAAATATATTGTGTAGTTTATACTGAATGCAACCAATACGTGTAGTTAATTATTTTAAACTTTTTTTGTTGTTGCCGATTGTCTTTTAGCATCTTAATTCTAATTCTTTATTTACAGATGCTTATAGCAGAGGCAGTCAGTTCCAGTGTTTTGTCTGAAGAAGTTGGTAGGTTTGTGGAACTTATTTGGACCGAAGCAGTTGGACACCTGAATGGTCTGCTAGATAAACCCATAACAAGAATCAGCCTCAATGATGTATGCAACTTTGCTTGAAAATATTAGTTCTTCTAGAGCGTATGAACAGAAATGAAATGTTAGGCAAACATATTTTTTATCCCTTAAACTGTAACAAGATTCTCCACAGTTGGGATTAGTATGTCATGAAACATGAATATCATGTAATTGCATAAATTATTTTCTGTCTGTTCCTTATTGAAGCACACATACAATTGTATGGAAAATTACTAAATTATGTGGCTATGGAATGTGTGCAGATGCTGCACTCAAATTATGCCTTGTTTTACTTTAACCTACTTATTATTTTGTGGCACTTAACAACCACAGTTCATTACAAACTCAAGGCAAGGTAAATTCTCCATTTTTTTATTCCCATAGTTCAATGAGAGTGATTGCTTGAAAATTATCCAGTGGGTTTTGTGGTCAAATGGGGACTTGGTCCCAGGTCTTTCCAGTCCAGTAACCTCTCCACTCTTCTTGGTGGAGATTAGTCATTATAGGTTCTATCAGCTTTTCCTATCCTCTCTGCTCTCAGCTTCTAGAATCCCAAGCAATGATTGTGCTGTTACTGAATTTTAGAGGCCAAAATCCAAAGATCTGGCTAGTGCCTCAACACAATTTACATATCTAATATAGCTACATGGACTTCGTTCACCTGCGACATTGCACCAGATACATTTGAAAAACATATCCAGTAGTTTGAACTAAACAGAACTACATTCTGTTGGCTAATGATAGAATTATGTTTTACTATTCTAAAAGATCGAGTTAGGATCTGAGTATCCATTACTAGTAGCAAAAAAAATAATAATTCCCTCACAATATATGGTTAGGTGCATAGAAGTTCACATATCTGTGAGAGGCTTTGTGAAGGGAAGTTCAGAAGATGGCAGGAGATATCCCAAATTTGTTGTTCTCATGTTTCTTTTTCTTTAAAGAAAGCCTTTAATACAAAGTATTTTCTTAAAAGGTGAGCAGAGCTGAAGGCATTCTTCTTCAAGGGAAGAAGTCTTGGGAACAAACAGGATCTCTGACAGAACTGTCTGCAATCATATCAGAATTCTATAAAATCATACCCCACAAAAACGTTTTGGAGGATGCTGTTAGCAAAAAATCATTATATACTAAACGGGATCTCTGTCAGGTAACAGTATCAGAATTTATTCAACTTTTCAATGCCTCCTATATATGAGAACAATCATTAATATAATAGATTCCACAGCAGTTAAATTGCAAATATGACCTTATGCTTGAAGGATATTCCAAAATTGCTATCTCTTAGTCAAAATCACAAAAAGAAATAAAAAGAACACTTGAGGTATTGAGGTCATGAGTTGAATTACAACTCTCAAAAATATTTATTGGTTGATTTTTATATTGGTCCCTCTGTGAGGAATGGCCAATGGCTAGGAATTGTACAAGTTGCAGGTACATTTATCTGGAATATATATCAGGTTGAGGAAGTTTGGCTCTTAATGAGACATTCCTTTGTGCCTTATGTTGTTGAAATTGCAGCTGGTGAGTATCAACTTTCAAGTTAGGATACTTATTTGAACATTAGCCAGTGCTAGTATTTGCTGATCGCTTTGTAAAGTTGATTTTGATTGTAATTGAACAGTTTAGAAATAAATACCCAAACCAAATTATATAAAAATAAAAATAAAAAAGAATTACAAACAGCAAGGTACAAAAAGAGTACTAAATCAAGAAGCAACAAAAAAATCTATATTCAGTGGAACAAATTAAAATTTGACTGCATGGAATCATATTACTCAGATCTGTCAAGACATTGATTTTTTAAAAAATAAATATGTAACAAATACAAACATCTCTGCAATTCAGGGTTTTCAATCAAGTACACAGAACTTTTTCAGTTGGAATGAGATAATCAAAGCTGCTGTACACATCAGCAATGTCTAGGACAGGGCTGTTAAACTCGCGGGCCAGATGCATCACATGCTGGCACACTCACACCCGGTTTAGTGAAGGGGGGGGAAGTCATGATATGTTACGTGACGCAGCCCTCACAATTCAAATTTGACACCCCTATCCTAGGAGGTTAAAAAAATCTCAGGATGGTGACTTGCAACAATGTGATTGAAGCCCATTCCTTTATATGTAACACTCAAAAGGGGTGAGCTTTTATTCCATAGTGGTTAAGATTTATATTTTGATTGATTCAAAATTTTGCAGATGTAACATAACAGTCACATTGCTAACCCTTATTTTTCCAATTCCTTAATTAAAAAAAAATATTTATAGAGCTGTCCATCATAAGCAATTTTCGGTGCTTTACATTCTTATTAACATTAACCTAAAATGATGTCATTGCAGGAATATTCCCCAAACATAAGTCATATATTCCCATATATTACACTGCAACATACACAAGTTGAAACCCAGCTTTTATTATACATTCTATGGGACATCAGGACATTAACCTACTTTTTAGGTGAATTACTCATAGCTTTGAAAAGTGGGCCATTAATTTAGCATTCTGTAAGATTCTGGTCCATTAATTAGTTAAAATGAAACTACTTCATTACTTCCGCCTAGATGACAGAGATCTATAAAATCATAATTTAAGGGTCTTTTATTGATACTGTTCTGAAGACTCCAAGCAGGTACACTACATACTTTTTGGTTTTCTAAGGGCAAAGTGTGGAATAAATATTTTAATTAATTGATAAGTAGGTTTTTCTTTGTCAAAGAAATGTAACAGCTCTGAATTCCAACTTGCTTTTACAGCTGATTAGAGATATGCTGAATATTAGTGAAATAAATATGTCAGTTCTTAACCCATCATCCCTTTCTAAGTATCGGGCTTTGAGATGCAGGATTGATGCTCTACATGTGGAAAGTGAAGAGTTTAACAATGTTAAACACTTGCTGGAACAAAACACCAGGTAACTTTTCATTTTGGTATGAGATTTCAGGATTTGTATTGTGCAGGCTCCATTTTTTCTTTATGATACTCTTAATACTATTAAGTAATATCTGAAATATCTTTGAGCATATAGATGAAATTAGAAATTTTCCAAATACGTAACAGATATTGTCTTCGTTCAGGTTTCAGTTATACACTTGAACACAGTTGCTTTGGATATTAGCAATTTATTTCAAAGTTAAACAGGTAATAGCGGACAAGGAAGATCATAAATCAACACAAAAATCTCTGAGGAAGAAAACGTGCCCGAGTGGTTTTTCTTTCAGTGGAAGTGGAGTCAAAAATCCAGTCTGAATTCAGAAAGCCAGGGGTCAGAATTACATGAGTAGATTCCACAAGAACAGGGCTGTCAAACTTGATTTCATTGAAGGCCGCATCAAGATTGTGTTTGGCCTTGGGGAGCCGGGTGGGCATGGCCAGGGAGCAAAACCAGCATGATGTCACTCGTGTCAGGGATGCCTATGGGGGTCCGAGCGCTCTGCCAGTAAAAATGGGTTCCCGGCCCCTGTTTTTGGCCACACAGCTTCCTGTAGCCCTCTGCCAGAAAAAATGGAGCTTGGGGGGGCATGTACGCCCCCCCCGTTCTGTTTTCACTGGCAAAGGGCTGCAGGAGGCCATTGTGGCCGAAAACAAAGCCTGGAATGGCTGCGTGCACCCCTCTCAAGCTCCGTTTTTGCTGACAGAGGCCACCACGAGCCAGTCCTTTGCTGTTTCCAGGGCACCCTGCGGGCCAGATCTAAGCAACCCACGGGCTGGGTTCAGCCCATGGGCCTTGAGTTTGACATCCCTGCACGAGAACATCATGCAAGAGCCAGAGATCAGACAGTTGTTCCCAACTAAGAATCATGGATCAGGGCTGCCTCTTAAATTAGGCTGCAGCCAGCTGCCTTCAGTTACAAAGAGCTTTCCCTCCGTTTGGCAAAAAGCCTCATTGAGCATTGTTGTTCTGCTCTGTGCCTCATGTGCCGGGTCCAAGGCCTTAACAGTCATACCTCATCATCTGACTATTCCAGCTGTTCAGATAGTGCCTGTGTTCGATCAGCCTCAGGGGATTCTTGACTCGGTGTCTCCTGATGCTAATATTCCATAGGTTCAATTGAAGTAGTGTCAGACTGAATCCTTAGCCATAGCAGGTATTCTCAAAACATAGTTGCCATAGGAGGCATGGTCATTCACAACAATAGTTCTTTTGCTAGTGCTGCAGGATGATCTTGCTTTCTCCAGAGTCCACATTTTAAACGTTTTTAATTGTGTTTGATGTTGGTTATGCCAAGTGATTATGAGAAGCCCTTAAAGTGCCTTTCTAGTCTGAAAATACGTTAAGTCAAAAAATAAGGTGGAACCTCAAGCCTTGTGTTTAACAAGTAATGTGTCAATTGCTTAGAAAGTTCTTGTTGTAGGGTAACTGTTCCTACTCTGCAAAGTCCCATATTGAATTATCATGTTCTGTTAGTCTTTATTCAGCCCTTGTTAATAATCCTGTTCCTTTGACTCTTTTAATAACTCTGACCCAGGTAAATGCACTGTCTTACTCACTTACGCACTTACTAAATTTTATGACCGAGAACCCATGAAGCACATTTCTTTTATTTGGACCCTGCTTCTAGCATAAGTTTAAACCTTGCACAAGAACATTTTAATTACATGTTCTTCCTTATGCCAGAATTTGATGATAATCACAGTGACAAAGCCTGAATCATAACTAAATACAAACTAGCAAAAAAAATGCAATATTTGGAGTGTGAAATGGGGAAAGTAGTTAAACAAACATATTTTCAGATTAGAAAGGCACTCTAAGGGCTGCTCATAATCACTTGGCATAAGTGGTAGAATGAAAACAAATTTTTTGCCATCTGGGTCCAAAACTGAATTGTGTCAGGAACCTGTATGCAGCCTAAAGCTTTTGAGTTTTGGAAATGTCCAAAAGTTTTTACTAAATAGAAATTGTTATTGGGCAAGAAGAAAGAAAATGACAATCCAATGAAATGAAATTTACTGTTTATTCTGGCCTCAGCACTGTATTTTGGAATGTGGCCCTTAACCAGGCACTCAAAAGCCATGTGTACCCCCTTGCTGTTGAAAAGATTATGCTCCTGTCATGGCTATTTACTTGTGCAAATCTCTCTTTATCTTTATGTTCCACAAGAGATAGATTCTCAATGGCATTAGGGATTTTGCAATTGGAATTACTGTGGCCTGGCTATACATTTTTAATATGAAAATGTATTGAATATTTATTTTATTTTTTGTTTTGCTTGCAGTGAAAATCTAATACAGGTTTTGAATATATATAAAGTCAGCAGAGTAACTGAAAGTATGGTGTTTGAGGAAAAACTTGGCAATGTTCAATCTTTATTCCATGGATCATCTGTTTGCAACTTTGTGGGAATCCTCTCAAGGTAGCAGCTTGAATTATATTCTGTCCCTTGAAACTTTGTAGGTTTGCTTTGTTTTGTTTTACTTTAAATGGGACATAGCTATAAGGCAATTGGCCAAAATAACAGTGTTATGAAAAACAACCCTCAGTCTTATATGTTAGGCCAGCTCAGAGATACCTAGTGCACATCTTCTGCTAAGCTTGGACTAAGATGGAAAGGATGAGAACATCACCGAACAGCTTCTAAATTGAATTGTGATTTCCTGGGGGAAAAAAGAAATGTTTAAATAACAATTGAAACAGAGGGAATATTTCTTTCCAGGGTTGTCTAGTGTCTATTGGAATGGGAACTGACGCTTTAGCTGAAAATCTCATTTAATTTCCTTTTATTTTGGTGACAATTATCTCTAATTTCCCTCTGTGATTAAAGGAAACATTTTATTTATTGAGTATCTTTAGGGAATTTATACTAGGCCTTTGTGGTCTTTTTTACAATTTTGTTAAATAATTTGGAACAGCTAGAATATTTGGGATACTTTTATAAGTTTTATTGGATTCTTTTCTTGTTTCATTCATTTGCAGTTTCTCAATCCCCAAAGGACATTTTTAATTTATATATTTTTAATATTGACAATCAAATTCTATATTTGAGGTCAGAAGAAGCTTTAAAATTGTATCGCCTTTGTTAACGCAGTTTAACTGTCTATAAAAGTCTATAGTTTGCCATCCATCTCCCATGGATGGAATAGTCAATAGCTCCAATCCCATATCTTGACTCTCTACAGGTAAGAGATAGCTATAGATTTTTTGTTTTGACTTTTACCTGATTGCCAGAAAGGTAACAGGATGGTGGAATCCTACCTCTCTGGAATTAGAAGAGTTGATGTCAGGTGAGACACTCCCTAGAACAGGGGTCTCCAACCTTGGCAACTTTAAGACTTGTGGACTTCAACTCCCAGAACTCTGCAAGTTGAAGTCCACAAGTCTTAAAAGTTGCCAAGGTTGGAGACCCCTGACCTAGAAGATGACTGGTGACAATGAGAATTATGAAGCTCTTTTCCCAAGGTTCAGAAATGATCCAAATGTGTAGACTCAGAGTAGGTCTAGGAGAGGAGGCTTTAGACTCCATCTTACCACTACTATTTAAAATAATAATGGATTTCCTATAATCCTCCCATTCTGAACCAAGCTATATTCCTTTATAAAATTTACTTAAACATGTGATGACTGAGTCCAATGGATAATTTGTTTTTGTTTTTTAATCTCTCCTGAATATATTAGTTTTAATGAATATTTTCTCTAAAAAAATGGAAAGGCAGGTGTATCTTATGCATTTAGCACATGTAGTTTGAGTCTCACAGATAATGATGATGATGATAATGATGATGATGATGGGTGATGCAGGTAAGTGTAAACAGCCTGGACAAGAATGGGGAAAAAAATTATGTATGTGCTGTTAGTTCCTTTTTCCTTAGTTACCCAATTCCAAAAGAACATTTGTTCAAAATTAATTTGCTAGTAGAGAAACATTTGCTTCTGTATCTCAGTATGTTTTACATGCTAATCTTTTATTTTTTTTTAGAGGACTACTTTTGCCAAAGGTAGCTGAAGATAATGCCTTTGAAAGAACAGATTTTGGGTACTTGGGCAGTGGCATTTATTTCAGCAACTCTGTAAGGTAACATTTTTTTTCAGAACAGTATTATGTGTGTATGCGTCTCTTTTTAAAATATTGTGGACTAAATGCAGTGGATTTGTATATTTTCCTAAATACTTAAGGGGAACAGGATGGTATAATGAACAGAGAATTGGCATTGGACTAGAGCAGATTTTCCCAATCTAATGCCTTCAAGATGGGTTGGAACTACAGCTCTTTGAATTTCAAAAAAAGGCGCCAAACAAGATAAATTCTAGGAGTTCTAAACCCCAGTGCGTTTAAAAATTTAAAATTGATTCAGATAAATTTTAATGGACTTTGAACAATTGCCTGTTTTAAAGCAAGTATGATTCTTGGTATAAGCCCATTTTCTCTTGCTGGGATCACCCTGACTTTGCATCAGCTTCACATTTGACTTAAGGCCAATGGGGACTTGGTCTATTGGTCCATTGTCTATTGGAGAGAATAATTCATTTTAAAGCTTATTTAAGATGTGTGTGAGAGACAATAATGTGATGCACCTAATAAATATTAACCAGATAAGCTTTTCTCTTTCTACCAGTCCCAACACATTCCTCAAACTACTTGGGATTGGTCATTAAAAACTTGCCTATCCCAGCTTTAGTAATTGTTGCGTAAGACATGACAGTCCAAACAGAACCAGTAAGGCTCAGTCTGATGTGGTTAAGACAGCAAGGCCAATTGGCAGGCTAATTGGCCTTTTGCTTTAACTAAAATAGTTAATCTAAATGATGGCTATGAAAAAAAGCATTTGGAATAAGCAGACATTTTTCTCTGTTTAACAGAACAAGCATTAAGTATTCCCAGCCATGTGAAACAGATGGAACTCGACTGTTGCTCATTTGTGACGTAGCACTTGGAAGTTGTTGGAAGACTAAGCAATACTGCTACTGTTCAAGTGAAGGACCACCACAAGGTTATGATAGTGTACATGGAGTCAGTAGAACAGAAAAGAAAAAATCTATTTTTGAGGTATTTGATCCAGTTCGTTGTGAATAATCTAGAATAGAAGGAGGAAAAAAGGCAAACTAATTGTACCTAATAGTAAAAATGTTAAAAATGTGTATAGAGCGAGTCGCTAAAAGTAAAAGCTGTTACCTTAGTTTAACCATTATTAATTTTAAAATCTGATAGACTTCCAGGGAAGGTGGTCTTTTGAGCCATCAACTTTGCCATGAATCCTCATCAAAAGTCCTCAAGTGACTTCTTGTCTAGAAGCAGTTCACCAAAGTTCATAAGGATAGCAATCGTTTGCTAAATTGGTATAATGCTTCAGCATTCTGAACTTTCCTCTAACTAACTTGGTTTTTTGCAGCTGTGAGTAGGACTTTAGGATCAGCTTATGTATCTATATTTGTGCTCTGGTAAGGTTCCTAAAATATATGTTTTATATTGTTTTCTTCCACTAAGGATGATGAATTTGCAGTGTACAGAACCAGTCAGGTCAAGATCAAATATGTGGTTCAATATAAATGTGATAATGACAAAGTTAAAGAATTCCAGCCAATAATTCAGACTGAATTAGAAGAGCAGAGGCTATCTTTTGAGGATCATGACCAGCCTAAGGGTGAGAAATCATTTTTGAAATTACCTACAATAACAGTCGTCTGTTTTCTTGGTATTTTCTGAAACTGACTTTTTAAATTTTTGAGTCTTTGATAAAAATACAACTGTATCTTGGCACAAATATGCAAAATATAACAATTAGACAATGTGAATGATGAACAGCAATTTTTAATTCTTGTCACCTCCACAGATAAATTAATAAATACATTTTCTAAGCCCATGTCTAAAACCTCTTCTTTTCCTCTACATTTTTAAAATAGGGAAAGTAGTTATGTGGAACTAAATGGTATGTAGGTATTCTCTAAACTGCTTTTCTTTGAATATGATTTTTCCCTATACACAGAGGGTTTTTCACTAGAACAGCAGTGAGATGTCTGTAGGCTATTTGTGACTTCCTATCTTGCTACTGTCACAGAATACCAGGATTCATAATGAAGTTTTACCAGCAGGTTGTCAATCCTGAGCAATATGACTTTTGAACTTGTATTTGTATAGATGTTATACTTCTGTAAGTCTTAGTACATCTATTTTTAATTTGTCTGAACAAGGAAAAAATAGCGCTGAAAATGAAGCCCCTTTCCAGCCCGTGACCTTGCAGCCACTTGAACAATAAAAAATAGAGAAAAAGAGATTTTAACTGCAAGAAGGGTGCTTTGTCCTATACCAAGAGGATTAATTGGCCCACTACTACGGGGTCAGGGCATTTTTCACTAATTTTTCATCTGCTTCATAGTTCCCAGCACTTATAGTTTGGTGATTTTAACTGTCTATTGCCCTTGAACAAATCCTTTGGGAGAACTAGTTAATTTATTGTTTTTATACATATTTTTATAAACAATCTTCCTGCCTCTTGTGATATTGATGGATGTTTTTCTTTCTTTTTAAGGTTAAAAGTTAAGGTCTAAAGATTTGAGAGTCATCTTTATATAAATGTAATGCTGAGAACCACTTTGAACAGTAATGCTTTCAAAGCTGAGCTATTGAGAACAGGTTCAGGACCCACAATCCAGAAGACACCCACATTTCATTACACACACACACATACATTTAAATGACAAGGTCCTTGGGAGAAAGGAAGGCAAAGAAATTAGGAGGTGAGGAACTATGGGAGAAGTTGAAGGAGGTAACTTTTCAGGGAAAATAAAATTAAATGCCCAGGAAAAGCAGGGAGAATGTTCTCTAAAGAGCCCACTAGTTTGAGACTCTGATTACAGTATGTGTGTACTTTTGACTTGTCTCGTTTAGATTATACAGTACCGAGCAGTGATCTGTTGAATGATATTTCTGCTGGCCTACTGGACAGAGCTGGGAATCCAATTCCTCTTAAAGATATTCAAATCAAAGGAAGAATAATAGACTTTGTAGCAGAGGTAAAATGCTTTTGGTTTTTCCTAGAAGTGCCTCAAAATTCCTCAAAATTGTACTTTTAATTCTTCAAAAATTGTAATTTTAATTCTTCAAACATCTTTTACTACCATATTTTTAATTCAGTGTAAAATTAGAAAATGAGAACAGAAATCAAAATTGTTGAGCCAAGAGCAGGAATGGAAAAAAATTTCAGGGAATTAGCCCTTTATATAATATCCAGTTGAGGCCTTTGAACTCTGGTGCTGGAGAAGACTCCTGCGAGTCCCTTGGACTGCAAGGCGATCAAACCGGTCAGTCCTAGAGGAGATCAACCCTGACTGCTCTTTAGAAGGCCAGATCCTGAAGATGAAACTCAAATTCTTTGGCTACCTAATGAGAAGGAAGGACTCAGTGGAGAAGAGCCTAATGTTGGGAAAGATTGAGGGCAAAAGAAGAAAGGGACGACAGAGAATGCGGTGGCTGGATGGAGTCACTGAAGCAGTAGGCGTGAGTTTAAATGGACTCCAGAGGATGGTAGAGGACAGGAGGGCCTGGAGGACAGTTGTCCATGGGGTCGCGATGGGTCAGACATGGCTTCGCAACTAACAACAACGTAATATCCAGTTGAAGTATACTTTTCTGCCACAAGCAGTTGACTTACAGTTTTTCTGTATTCTCTTTCTTTGGGCTGTGTTCGGTTATGTTGAAAGTGTTAATCCTGGTATGGAAGCCACATCCATAAGAATTTTTTTATTGGAAACTTCCGTGCCGCCCAAACTAATTCATAAAATATATTGCATTGTATTCCAGGTTGTGGTGTTTCAGACCTATGAAAATGAAACGGAAAGTCCCATTGAGGCAAAATATGTCTTCCCCTTGGATGATACAGCTGCTGTGTGTGGATTTGAAGCATTCATTAAAGGAAAGCATATAATAGGAGAGGTAAGCTGATGCTGTCACAGAAAGGCAGATGACTTTAGGTCAACATTTCCCAATTTGGGATTTCTTGGAGACAACCCCTTTGCTCCTAGCCTGTTGGGGAAGATTATTCTAGGCTGTCATGAGAATTGTGTTAACATCCTCCAAACCAGCAATCTATTGTTTTAACAATGAAAACGCACAATTAACTGCTTCGGTTGATGCTTAATTTTCTTTAGCAGTTTTTTATACATATTATTTTGTATTGGTCTTCCCATTGCTATGGATATGGTGAATAAATCGCCATACAGAGTATTGGCTTGGAGGATTCTTTGACCATCTTAGTTGTCCAGGTAATGGCCCAACTCTACCAGGCCATGATATTGCTTCAAAGAGCTCTTAGGAAAAATTCTCTTTGGATGTATTGGATTTTACTAGCTTGAACTGCACCTTGCAAAAAACAGTCCAGTATTTTAAGAAATGTAGCAGTGGTATAGCAAGATAATTTTGGATCCTAGATATATTAATGGTAAAACCTCTTAACTTTGTAGTAAGTTACATTTTTATATGAGAATAAGTACGATTGTGTTTTAGAAAAACTTAATAAATATTTTAAAGTAAGAAATAATTAAGTGGGTATCTGTAACAAAGTATATGCATAGCTAGCTCCCTCCTGATTATAAAATGTTTAAAAGAATAAGAAGGAAAGATGCTACATTGAGCATCATCTGCTTTATTTAGTTAGTTAGTTTGTCAAACATGTACAAGATAACAGGTATAAGTATAAACATGGACATGTACACAGGAATGAGTACAAATAAATGAGGGCAATAGGACAGGGATGGTAGGCACGCTGGTGCACTTATGTATGCCCCCTTTACAGACTTCTTAGAAATGGGGTGAGGTCCACGGTAGACAGTTTAAGGTTGAAGCTGTGGGAGTTTGAGGATGTAACAACGGAGTCAGGTAGAGCATTCCAGGCGTTGACCACTCTGTTGCTGAAGTCGTATTTTCTGCAATCGAGTTTGGACCAGTTTACCTTGAGTTTGTATCTATTGTTTGCCCATGTATTATTGAGGTTGAAGCTGAAGTAGTCATTGTAGGATGTTGTAGCAGACAATTTTGTGTACATGCTTAGGTCAGACCGTAGACGGCATACATGTGGGGCTTGACTTTATTTTGAGTTGTGGGGGTGGCTCTATTTTATTCTGAGGTTGTCTCCTTCTACTTAGGAGGACATCATTTCTGATAGCATAATCTACATTAGATTCAAAAGAGTTTGCTAAATCTTGTTCCCAATAAATTAAAATGAAATCATTCTCTAAATAACAACTTATTTTAAGATGGAAGTAACCAACTTAAAATGTTACCCCACCGACTTCCTACATCTTGCTTCCTGAGATTTATTACAGAGTGTGACATAGTGATGTGTGTTATTTTATTTTTATTTTCTTTCAAACCAAGATAAGTATTGTATATTATTCAATGTTAATAGGTTAAAGAAAAGGAAAAAGCACATCAGGAATACAGAGAGGCCATCAGTCGAGGCGATGGAGCTTATATGATGGATCAGGATGCACCAGTAGGTGATATATAGATTTATGGTACAGTTTATGACAATGTTGGACTCCATTTTCTGAAATTACACTAGTCTCTAAACTGGAAAAAGTAATATGCATACATTATCTAGATGTAGAGGTCATGAGAAGAGTTATCATGGGACAGCTGTATACATTTAGCTCCACTCAATAGACAGTTATTAAGATAGAAGAGTATCCAAGCTGAGTAAGATAAACTAGTTTTTTGCTTATGGCAAAGAATCAGCAGGAAACAACACTGGCTTTTGGAATGGACAGAAGTTTTGTTTATTGCCAGCTTAGGAAAATAATATCATGGGAACCTTCCTCAGGTTCTGTACAGTTTCCTTAAATAAGTAACTGTTGTGCTATTGGGAGATCTACTTGCTCAACATGTTTTCCTAGAAGAATATGCCTACACGTTCAGGAGAAGCTCTGGGACATTCACATTTATGAAAAAGTATTTGGCATTATCACAGGCACTTTATTTTGAAATACCGTTTTCACAAAGCCCACAGGAAAAAGTCGTCATATGACTGTAACCTTGTTGCTGGTATCCTTATGATTTGTATTGATTGTTTCCTAATATGATTTGATTGCTTATTTGTTCCCTATGATTATCATTAAGTTTTGTACCTTATGATTCTTGACGAATATATCTTTTCTTTTATGTACACAGAGAGCATATGCACCAAGACAAATTCCTTGTGTGTCCAATCACACTTGGCCAGAAAAAATTTCTAATATAATCTAATTTAATCTAAGAAGTCATTCCCTTTGTGTTTGTTCTCTATGGTTCTTAAGTAGCTCACAAGGCACTACAATGTATCTGGTCACTGTCTGTTGTGCAGTTAATGTGCCTTTGTCATATGCTGATTGTCTGTTTTCTGAGAATGTTCTTACGATGCAAACACTAAGTATATTGTTCTCTGTTTAAGGACATCTGTTCAATGGCATCGAATATATTGGAACTAAATGTGGATTGCCATCAGATTTATAGTATATATGCTCAGTTACTATATATGGGCATTTTCCTACATTTCATGTTTATAGCACTAGATCCAACATTATATAAATATAGTCTCCATCATCCAGACCAAAAGCATGTAAAAGGCTAAATAATGGCAACTCGACCAAAGTTTATTAAATGGAGATGTTTCGTTACTTATCTAAGCAACTATTTCAGTCAAAATGCAAGAGTTAGTTCATTCCAATGACTCTCTATGCCTTATGAAAAATTGTCATTTTGACTGAAGAACTTAACTTGGATGAGTAACGAAACGTCTCAGTTTAATAAACTTTGCTCCAGTTGCCATTATTTAGCCTTTTACATGCATTGATCCAACATTCAAATAGTAGAGCAGATTCCTCAGAAAGGGCTGGAAGTCACAGCCCTGATTCCCTACATGAGCTTGAACTTCTGCATAGATCTAAAATAAGGTATAAGTCATTCCTGGTAATCTTTTTCTTTGCCATTAAATAGATTTCAAGGTTAAAACTAAGGAAGCTGCCTTATATCAAATCAAAATCCAGGCGAGACGCACTCGTGACGTCTCGCCTGGATTACTGCAACGCTCTCTACATGGGGCTTCCCTTGAAGGGCATCCGGAGGCTACAGTTAGTCCAGAATGTGGCTGCGCGGGTGATAGATGGAGCCCCTCGTGGCTCCCGCATAACACCCATCCTGCGCAGACTGCACTGGCTACCTGTGGCCTTCCGGGTGCGCTTCAAGGTTTTGGTGACCACCTTCAAAGCGCTCCATGGCATAGGGCCGGGTTATTCTGGGACCGCCTACTGCTACCAGATACCTCTCACCGACCCGTCCGCTCTCACAGAGAGGGACTCCTCAGGGTGCCGTCAGCTAGGCAGTGTTGTCTGGCGACGCCCAGGGGAAGGGCCTTCTCTGTGGGGGCTCCCGCCCTCTGGAACGAACTCCCCCCAGGACTCCGTCAACTTCCGGACCTCCGAACCTTCCGTCGCGAGCTCAAGACACATTTATTTACCTGTGCAGGACTGGCTTAGATTTTAAATTTATAGGGGTTTTAAATTGGTTTTAATATTTATATTTCCATTTTTAATAATTGGGCATTATAATAAGTTTTTTAATGATTATTTTAATTTGTATATAGATGTTTTATATGCCTGTGAACCGCCCTGAGTCCTTTGGGAGATAGGGCGGTATACAAATTTGAATAATAAATAAAATAAATAAATAAAAGCTTTATGGTTTGATCCTTTGGGTTTGTAAACAGTAGTTTATGGCCTGTGCACTATGTAAACCCATCCATAAATGTTTATTGTAAGGCACGATTAAGCAAACTGTGCAACATGGGATTTCAAGTAGAATGTTGGTTGTTCTAGGTCAGGTCAGGGGCGTCAAACTGGTGGCCTGTGGGCGGGATGCGTCACATGCAGGCCGCTCCCAGCCCAGCTCTGCAAATGGGGAAAATGTCGCAAAACGTCACATGACGTGTCGAGTTTGACATCTGTGTTCTAGGTCAAGAGTCTACAACCTTGAAAACTTTAAGGCTGGAGGACTTCAACTCCCAGAATTCCCTAGCCAGCTTTGATGACTGGGGAATTCTGGGAGTTGAAGTCCGCCAGGCTTAAAGTTGCCAAGGTTGGAGACCCCTGATCTAGGTTATCAGTGGCCAGCTAATAGCAACAGCTCTCCAGATTTTCAGAAAGAGATTTTCCTCTGCCCTACATTAAGATGTCAGGGATTAAACCGAAGGTCTTTTGCTTGCAAACTACATTTCATTCATAACATTTATTGTCCAGTATTGTTTCCTCTACTATTCTTTCCAAATTCATATTTTTGTAAGCAACTGAAACATTATTTCACAGGACATTTTTACTGTTTCTGTTGGAAACTTGCCGCCTTCAACAAAAGTGCTCATCAAGATCACCTACATCACGGAGCTCAGTTACGAAAATGGGAATCTTTGCTTTCGCTTGCCAGCTGCTGTAGCTCCTTGGCAACAAGACAAAGCATTAAATGAAAACACGCAGGTCAGTATGCTTTTACTAAGACATTGCTAATTAATGTTGCTAATGAGCTTCTGGTTTAATGAAATGCCATGTGAACTCATATATTCTTCTTTGAAGACTGCTGAATGAGACATGGTTGACTGCTATAATGCTTTGTGTTTATAACCGCAAGTAAATTATTTTTATAATAGTTCACTTTGTTATGGATTTAATATGCTTAGCAGGAGGAATGTGACTTTGAAGAAGCCCTAAATTAATGTAATTTATTGATTTATTTAATGTAATCTTTGAGGCTTCAGGGTTGCCACATTTATTGAATATCAGCTTTACTGGTAACTCTCTCTTGTATTGGAAAATCCAAAGTAATCAATACAAGAAGGAAAAAGTTTTACTAATATACCCTTTGTTCTGACCTAGGCTTCCTGAGACAGTAAAAAGCACACAATTAGTCCAAAAACCCCTCTTTTTATTTCAACGGGGGTGAATTCTGTTCATTCACAGCCCATGATGAGTCACAAATAGTTTTTAAAGAGTCCAACAGAAATCTGCCACAGTCCTTCAGGATAAGGCTGATAAGCAAACATGCTGCCAAAGATCTAATTGGCAATTAGCTTTGCAAGGCCATATGGAGCACAGAGTCAAAACGGAGCTTCAGAATTTCAACCGACCACCATGAACAAAGTTGCTTCCTGCAAAGACTCACATGCCTTTGCTCCTTCTTTATATCTTATGGGAGGGGCCAATCATCCAAGCCTTACTCCCGAGTCACCCCTTTTGTCTTAACTGTTCTTGCCTTCTGGCAGCTCTGCGCAGGCTCCCCCTGTTCCTCTGCCTCGCTGACGTCTGGGGGCTCTGGAGTCAGCACATAACTCCCAGATGGCCCTGGTCTCATCTCTATCTCCAACGCAGAGCCCTCATCTGAGCCTTCCCCAGACTCCGGGACTGGCCCATGTTCCTCCCCAGCTTCCTCACTGTCCGACTCTGCTGCCAGCTCCAAAGGCTGCCGGCGGACCACAACACCCTTGCCAAGATAAATATTATCTTTCAGAGCATGATGTTTCATATCTTTATCTTTTGACCAGGACTCAGTAAGGAAAATTTGCATTAGACAAACAGAAGCAAAAAGGTGAGTTGGTGAACTGCCACAGTTTTCTTATTTGCAGGTTAAAACGTAGATAGAGGTAGTCCTCAAGGTTACTAGGGATCTAGGAAAAATTATTTATGACCCATCTTTAAAGTTATCATTGTTGCACCCCACCCCCCCATAGTCAATGATCACATTTTAGGTGCTTAGCAATCTCTTCACACGTATGACCGGTTGCCAAGCATCCTACAATCATATGATTTCCATTTGTAATCTTCTCTGCTGGCTTCACCAAAATGTCAGTGGGGAAGCCAGCAGGAAAAGTTACAAGCAGCTGCCTCCTGCAAAATGATTTCCCATGTCCTCCATGTACTTGGGAGAGAGGACTTGTGGGGGCTGGACAAAGGAAGATCTTCAGGATGCAAACTTTTCTCCAGCCCAATATTGGAGATTCCCACCACCCCTTGCGCAGAAGAGAACTCCGGCAGTGAGCTGGAGGAAAGAAGTTCGCATCCCGAAGATTCGAGCTGCTTTCCAGCCTTTCTAGCATTCAGAAACATTGTGAGACATGGCACTCATCTTACGATTGGCCATGCCCATCCTGGCTCCCAGAGGTCAAACACAATCCTGATGCAGCCCTCAATGAAATCGAGTTGACACCCCTGTTCTGGAGGCTAGGTGAGTAGATAATTAGATGGATAGATAGACAGACTGTTTGACTGAATGATTGAATAATGCTTTTTTTCCTAAGAGAAAAAAAAATCCAAGGGACACCCTGCTATTGAAAATATATTAATAAATCTAAAAAACTGCCTTTCATTGCGACCCAAAATCTGGTTCTTTGAATGGGATATCTGCTTAATTAATCTGCTTAATTATTTACCTGAGCATCTCAGCTATTTATTAACTTTTTGTATCGTCCCTAAAATCCCTTAATATCCCTTAACTTTCCTTGGTATATTATAGAAGTGGTTTACCATTGTAAACTTTCATCTTTCTAGTCTAGCCGGCAGCCCATAGTTTCTCTCCAAAACATAAACAGTTACATGATGTAGCTGCTCACCTTTTATATGAGGGTCCTTTAATTGATTATTTTTTTTAAAAAAAATATATGCCTACTTATCTAAGTTTGTGTTATGTCTTAGCTGCATCCTAAACAGTATGTGGATTTTCTTTATCTTATGACAGAGAATTCAGCTTAGAAATGTCTATTGAAATGCCCTTCAAAATCAATAACATTAGTAGTTGGACACATCAGCTTAAAATAAAGGTAAGTAAATTGCTTAATGCAACATTAACATATAAACAGCTTGAAAAACCAGGAAGGTCTCTAAACTCTGTGCAATTTCATCAAAATAAATCCTCGTCTGGCACTATTGCACAGTGTTTTGTATTAGGCAGCCTTGCCAGAATAATTCCTTTTACTTCCAAGGTTAGACTGCGAATGTTGTTGCTAAATTATTGTCACCTTTTCACAAGAGAAAGCTATCAACAGGCTTCTGGGGAACTCTAGGGCAGAAGCTTTCAAACTTTCTTAGGCTGCAGAACCCGTTATTAAATTTCCTAGAATTAATAATCAAAAGGGTAGTTAGTGATCAACTGCAGTGATAGAAAATTGGCTATGTTCAAGCAAATATTTTTCTTATTTGCTCTTACTTTCTTATGGAACCCCATCAAATTAATCAACTAGACCAGTGTTGGTGAATCTTTTCGACACCGAGTGCAAAAAAGGGAGCACTTCAGAAGGCAGAATTCCTATTGGTCCTCCTTCTTTCTGGAAACTCCCAGTTCCAAAGTTTGAAGAAGCCCCATTCCCGGCTCACAGACCAGTTCTTCCGGTTTCCGGAACTGCCACGTGCACAAAGGCCAGCTGATCATCGCATGCGCATGCATGCCGGAAACCCGGAAGAGGAATGGGCAACGCCGCACATGCCAGGCGACATGACTCTGTGTGCCACTTTGGCCACACGTGCAATAGGTTCACCATCACAGAACTAGATACAGTTCGAAAAACATTGCTCTAGTGTTTGTAGAATATTTAAAGAATGAAGTGAAAATCTAAAGGGAGATAATCTCTACTACGTTAAATATTTGGGTGGAGAAGTATAAAGAGAGAATAGAGAACAAGATTTCAGGATTGTATAATCTTATTTTTTTAAATTTATTTATTTTGTCACACAGTATATATAAGCATAAGCATGAAATAACTATACAATATATAAGCATAAGTATGTAATAATATATTAATTGGATATAATGAAAGGAAACAATAGGACAGGAACGGTAGGCACTTTTGTGCTCTTGTGCACGCCCCTTATAGTCCTCTTAGGAATGGGGTGAGGTCAATAGTAGACAGTTTTTGGTTAAAGCTTTGGGGATTTTGAGAAGAGACCACAGAGTCAGGTAGTGTATTCCAAGTATTAACAACTCTGTTACTGAAGTCATATTTTCTGCAATTAAGATTGGAGCAGTTAACATTAAGCTTAAATCTATTGTGTGCTCGTGTATTGTTGCAATTGATTTTTGCAAGATTTTGTGCTCACACACTTTTATCAATGCCCATAGCTAGACAAGATATGTCTGAAAAGATCAAGTTGCAATAATTCTGTTTTTTTCACAAAAAAATATTACCATATTATTTTCTTTTTCTTTCTCGCATATTCCCTTAATTTAGAAAACAGACTGCAAAGCAGTGGTTTCTACAACTGAAGACAGTTTCTTGGACGCTAGTGGCTTTTCAATGGAAATCCTGATTGGTGATGTATATTTGCCCAGAATGTGGGTAGAAAAACATCCAGATGAAAATAGCGAGGTGATTTTTAAAAATTATTTAAAAATAATACTATGATATATAATTGTGTCTATTTTGAGGACCAAATTGGACATTTTATTAAGTATGTATTTGCATTTAAAAGTTTGTATGTATTTGAAGGGTGTGCGTGAGAGGATGATAATTAGTGAAGTCAAAGAGGAACAAGCCCTTTCTTTGCTGATGGGCTCCCTGATGAAAATCTGTCTTCTGATATGTCTTCAATACAGGTAGTCCTCGATTTACAACAGTTCATTTAGTGACAGTTTGAAGTTACAGCGGCACGAAACAAATGACTTGCAACCATTTTTCACCTAGATGACCGTTGCAGCATCCTGACGGTCACGTGATTTATGTTCGGATGCTTAACAATTGGTTCCTACTTGTGATGGTTGCAATGGTCATGCGAGCATCTTTTGCGACCGTCTGACAAGCTAGGTCAGTGGGGAAGCCAGATTCACTTAACAACCGTGTTACTAATTTAACAATTAGTGTTGTGATTCACTTAACAAAGGTGGCAAGAAAAGTCGTGAAATGGAACAAAACTCTCTTAACAAATTTCTCACTCAGTAACATAAATTCTGGGTTCCATTGTGGTTGTAAGTCGAAGACTGCCTGTACGGCTAGCTTTTTACTGATTAGAAAAACCTGTAAGTCCAACTTGGATACAGTGCCATCTGCAAGAAACTCTAATTCCCTCCAAGAATTCCTAGACAACTGGTATACAACGATAAGCGAGACAGTATTAGTTCGTTAAGTCACCAGTCCTCCGTATATTGCCTATTTCAATTGCATACAAATAGTCCTTGATTTATGACTGTTCATTAAATGACTGTTTGGACTTACAGTGGCTTCAGAAAGGATCTTTATGGCTTGCAAAGCATTTCCAGCTATCATAAAATGTGTCATTTTATATGTGTTCATGTGAATGTATTTCAGGCACTTGGCAACTGGCTCACATTTACAACTAGTTGTAGCAACCCATGGTTGAATGATTGTGATTTGCAATGCTTTTTGCTGGTTTCCAGCATTTTTTTGCTGATTTCCTGACAAAAACACTCATTTGGGAGAGTTGATTCAGATTTACCACCTCATGGTAACAACCATGGTAAAAATGGTTGAAAACTCCAGTCTAGTCATCTGGTGCCTCAATTTACAACCACAGTGAGTTACAACTGGTCCCAGTTGTGGTTGTAAGTTGAGGACTTCCTGACTTCAGACAAATTTTCAGGATGCTGAATTCGTGACACTCCAAGGCAGAGTTTTGACAAATCACTTGTCTATCTCTGAACCAGAACAAATGCCAGATTTTGTAACCTGTGATGAGTCTTTTGCCTTGGCTGACATCTGCCTGTCATTTAAGATGAAAGCTTTTGAGTGATATCGCCCCCCCCCCCATTTCCTTCCTTTTAGGCCTGTATGCTTGTGTTTCAACCAGAGTTTGAAGTTCCATATGATCATTTAAGCCTCCAAGGTGAAGCTGTCATTTGCCTAGATTGCTCCAATTCCATGGCAGGTTCAGCAATCCAGCAAGCCAAGGAGATTGCATTACAGGCTCTAAACTCGTGTCATTTGACAAGAAAAATAAGTGTACTCAAATTTGGGACAAGTAAGACTTCTTTATGGAATTATGTAACCTTTTCTGTTCTTCGCTTTGGTACAGGTAGTCTTCTACTTAGTGACTGTTCACAGTTACCACAGCCCTGAGAAAAGTGACTTTTTTTCAAGCTTATGACCATTTCAGTATCCCTATGGTCACATGATCAAAACTCGGACGGTAGGCAACTGGCATGTGTTTATAATGATCGCAGTGTCCCAGGGTCAAGTGATCACTTTTTGTGACCTTCTGACAAGCAAAGTCAATGGGGAAGCCAGATTTACTTAACAACCATGTAACTAACTAAACAACTGCAGTGATTCACTTAACCATTGGGGCAAGAAGGGTCACAAAACTCACTTAACAACGGTCTTCCTTATCAACAGAAATTTTGGGCTCAACTGTGGTCATAATTTGAAGGCTACCTATATATTCTTTAGAGCTCTGTCCAGTTTCCATGCAGATTTTGCAGAATTCTCATTTGATCATCCTACAATTACCCAGGACTAAGCTCTATGTGATCAATGAAACTTACTTTTGAATTATGGGATTATGCTCTGATTTTTGCAGCTGTAATTATAACTTATGTCTAATAAAGATATATTATTTATATATTAATATATGTAACGTTTTTTTGTCCTTCTATAGATTTTGTAGAACTTTGTTCCGATCTTGATGATTCCACTATGGATTCCATAGCTTTGAAAGAATTTATCACAGTAAGTGAATTATTAGAGAAGGATGCCTTTGAATACCAATTGTCTAGTATCCCAAGGCTGGGATATAGTTCCATAAAATTACAATCCTAAAGTTCCCGTTATGGTGTCAGGTTCCAAGTAACTGACATATGGTCAGTTATGGGATTTGAGGTTTGACACATCTGGGAGAGGATGGTTTTAATTTAGCTTTTATTTTTAATTTTTAGTCATCTTCAGCTACAATGGGAGATTCAAACTTATGGAAGGTACTGCATTATCTGAGTTTGCTCTACCCTACTAAAAGCAAGCGCAATATTATTCTTATATCTGATGGACATATTCAGAATGAAGGCATGACCCTGCAGGTGGTGAAGAAAAATGCACTGCACACCCGAATATTCACATGTGGAGTGGGGTAAGTGCAAAGTCGGTGAAAACTGACATCCAAACAGAATTACATAGCATATTTGACCTGGCAAATAATAGGGCAGTGTTCCTGTGTCTCAACTGTTTTAGGATGTGTGGAATTCAGCTATCAGAATTCCCCAGCCAGCATCCCCTAACTAGTCTGAGAATTGAAATCTATGCATTTTAAAGTTGCTGAGGTTGAGAAACATTGCTATAGGACAGGGGTGTCAAACTTGATTTCATTGAGGGCCGCATCAAGGTTGTGTTTGACTTCAGGGAGGCCTGACCAGCTTGATGTCACTCATGGGGGTGCCTGTGGTGACCTGAGTGCTCTGCCAGCGAAAGCGGGCTGCCGAGTTCTGTTTTCAGCTGAGACAGCCTCCTGAAACCTTCTGCTAGTGAAAATGGGGGGGGGGGCGCAGGTGGCCTTCCCCAGCTCCATTTTCACTGGCAGAAGCACCACAGGCCGGTCCTTTGGTCTTTCTAGGGTGGCCCTGTGGACCAGATCTAAGCACCCCATGGTTTCCACAATCATGTAGCCAATGTGACATCATGCTGTAGGGCAGAGTGTGCGGCAATACATAAGGCACTGTAACTATGTGCAATATATATTGCATATAACATTGATGTAAAAGTAACCTGCCGACCTAGCAGTTCAAAAGCACGTAAAAAATACAAGTAGGAAAATAGGGACCACATTTGGTGAGAAGGTAACAGCATTCTGTGCAACTCTGGCATTTAGTCATGCTGGCCACATGACCACGAAGACGTCTTCAGACAGCGCTGGCTCTTCGGCTTTGAAACGGAGATGAGCACCGCCCTCTAGAGTCGGGAACGACTAGCACATATGTGCGAAGGGAACCTTTACCTTTAACATTCATGTAGAATATAGAATAACAAGAGTTGGAAGGGACCTTGGAAGTCTTCTAGTTCAACCCCCTGCTTAGGCAGGAAACCCCACACCACTTCAGACAAATGGTTATCCAATCTCTTCTTAAAAACTTCCAGTGTTGGAGCATTTACAACTTCTGGAGGCAAGTTGTTCCACAGTTGTTCTAACTGTCAGGAAATTTCTCCTTAGTTGCTCCTCTCCTTGATTAGTTTCCATCCATTGCTTCTTGTCCTGCCCTCAGGTGCTTTGGAGAATAGTTTGATTCCCTCTTCTTTGTGGCAGCCACTGAGATATCAGAACACTGCTATCATGTCACCTCAGGCCTTCTTTTCATAAGACTAAGACATATCTAGTTCCAGCAACTGTTCTTTATATGTTTTAGCCACCAGTCCCCTAATCATCTTTGTTGCTCTTATCTGCACTCTTTCTAGTGTTTCCACTTCTTTTTTACATTGTGGAAACCAAACCTGGATGCAGTATTCCAAATGTGGCCTTACCAAGGCATTATAAAGTGGCACTAACACTTCACGTGATCTTGATTCTATCCCTCTGTTTATGCGGCCTAGAACTGTGTTGACTTTTTTGGCAGCTGCAGCATACTGCTGGCTCATATTTAAGCAATTGTCGACTAGGACTCTAAGATCCCTCTCACAATCAGTGTTTTCCTGCTCAGATTTATTCTCTATTCCAGATTTTTATATATTGTAAACCTTTTTCAAATCTTCTTAGTCCTACAGCAAATCGTCACATGCTGAGATCTTTATCCCACTATGGAGCTGGAACTTTTGAATATTTCGATGTGAAATCAAAATATAACTGGGAGAGAAAGGCAAGTATATTTTAGTGTTTTTTATAAGCAGCAATCAGTTGGGGAATGGGTTGCATTACTTAATATAATTACTTACTTTTCAGGACGCATCCATAGTATAGCGTTCCCTTTCCTTAGCCCCACAGACCAATTTGATGGCAACCTACTATCATTTTTTGGGAAGCAGCCTGCTATCATTTTAATGTTAGTCCTTCAAAGTCAGAGGACAGGCAGGAACATCATAAGCCAAATCTTGCTCTTCCAGCTGATCAGCAGTGTCCCATCTAGAATAGTACAATCCTAGAATGCAATAATATATCAACCCTATCCATGGTGGGGGGGGGAAATCAATTGCAACTCTAATTTTACATTTCTACATTGTAGTTGCATCATTGTTTGAAAAAAAATATTAGCATTTCTCATTTAAAAAAAAAAACAATTGCAAAGTACCAAGACATTATTACTCTATTGCAGTTCAGCCTGGCCTCTTTCACACAGTTGTTGTGGGTATAAGATGACAGGAGAACTCCATATGTCCTATCTGAAATGACCACAAAAAAAGGGAACATAAATAAACAACTCTTGATGGTTAAACTTGATGGCATTCTGACATTTTTTGTTACCAGAGTTTTTCCCAATATAGGTAGTCCTTACTTAATGATCACAGCTGGAACTGGCAAATGATTCACTAAGCAATGAGGTCATTAAGTGAGACATCAGTAACCATGACTTGTGGTTTTACTGCTCTTTTCCATTGAGTCTGTTTGTCAGATGTCAATTGTGAAGTGTACAAATAGCATCCCAAAGATGCTTTTTCAAGAGGCAACTGGACCTCAGTTTGAGATAACAGACAACACAGAGCCATCCTCAACAGCCTGTGCCTGTCTTCAACAGTGAAGAGACACAGGGCAGAAAACATCCTGCAGCCAAGAAGGCTCCACATCCATTTGCACCATTCAGGTGATCCTGAGGACACAGATGAACCTCCAAGTGGCCTCAACGACTCTCTAAAAAGAATGCAAATGGCCAGCGGTCTGCAGAGAATATAAATCTTTCCATTCCCCACCATCCAGTCAGAGCTGAAGAAGCTTCTTGGATGAGAAGTGAAATGTCTTCAAAAGAAAAAAAAAACAAGAAAGTCCAGTTGCCTCCTGAAAAAGCACCTTTGGGACAACCATGACCTGGATAACTGAGAATATCCATAGACTTGTACAAAAGGCAAACATCGGCTAGCAGTCAGAAGACATGATGAAAACTCCTTAATGTCATAACACATAGACAGTAGTTTCAGCTGGGAAACAGAGATGAAGCTAAATCCAAAAATACTACAGAATTCCTGGAAGTTTGGTGCTCAGACAAATCAGCCATCAACAGGCACACAGAGATAAACAATATTTACACAACATTCAAAAGAGACAATAAAAAAACTTTAAAAAGGAAAAAAACAGTATCACAGCTCCTCACCAACAATCAATGCTCCGATAACTAGGGATTTCTTGGGATAGCTGAATGCTATCTCTACCCAACGAGAAGGAACATATCAGGTAAGACCAACGCCCCTTTCACCAGGCAATCAAACGGAAAACAATAATCAAGGAACTACCAAGGAGACAATCAAGCAGATAAATATTACCCCAATTAAGGAATTATCAAGATGAAAACCTGATGGGTTTTGAGAAGGCAAGCTATTCTTAAATTAACAAAAAGTAATCCCTACTCCCTTCTAACACTGAAATGTTACATAACCAGGGAACAAAACATCGGCAACCAACCAAGCTCAAAAGAGCACCAAAGGGTTCTCTGGAAAAAATAATTTTAGCCCTTTGCATGTTTTACAATTTATTTCATCAAGTTCAAGACTCTAGACTAATTAATCTAAAAAAATATGGTTGTATATTTACTGTTCTATGTAAAATGATTTAACCAATGGAAAAAATACTAATTTTCTGTTTCCATCTCTATGCAGGTGAAAAGCCAGACAACTAGAATGTTTTCTCCACAGTGCAGTTCTATTTCCATTGAATGGCAGACTTATGATATACACAATCCTAATCTTAGCTTTTCTCCTGCTCAGATACATGCTCTGTTTAACCACGAGCGTCTTCTAGTCTATGGATTTATCCTCAATTGCACAGAGGTAAAAAGCTGTCCAAAGAAGCTTCTCTCTTCTTCCCAGTTTGAAAATTTATATATTGCAAGTATCTCTTTCATATGAATGAATAATGCATTTAATTTAAATAATAATTTAATTTAATTTAATTTAATTTAAAAGATACATATAATTTAAATCATGGATTTATTTATTTTTTAAAAAAGAACCAATTAGAAAACCAATAAAGGATTTTCTAAGGTCAGAAAGGCAATAGAAACAGGAATAGGAAAACAGAAAAATTACAAAGGCTATGAATATAACACTTTCCAGACCTCCACTGAGTTGGAGAGGGCTATAAAGATAAATTAATCCAATCTCCTACGATATGGAAGAAAACCAAATTTAAATCATCTTCAAGAATATAAATGCAAAAAAAAAAGAAGTAATTGTCCAGAGACGTAGACTATTTCATTATTATACACATTTACCATCTGGAAGTTTTACCTTATATTTAAAAAAATCCATGCATGCAAATTATACTTATTATGATCCTAGTTTCTGTAACAACAGAAAATTGTTTCTGATTAACACCTGTAAAAGGTAAAGGTAAAGGTTCCCCTCGCACATACGTGCTAGTCGTTGCCAACTCTAGGGGGCGGTGCTCATCTCCATTTCAAAGCTGAAGAGCCAGCGCTGTCCAAAGACGTCTCCGTGGTCATGTGGCCGGCATGACTCAACGCCAAAGGCACACAGAACACTGTTACCTTCCCACCAAAGGTGGTCCCTATTTTTTCTACTTGCATTTTTACGTGCTTTCAAAACTGCTAGGTTGGCAGAAGCTGGGACAAGTAATGGGAGCTCACCCTGTTACACAGCAGCACTAGGGATTCGAACCGCTGAGCTGCCGACCTTTCGATCGACAAGCTCAACGTCCTAGCCCCTGAGCCACCACATCCCTTACCCCTGTATGGTACCTTTTTATGCAGTATGTCCAAACACTGATATTATGACTCCCCTCAATCTACTTTTCTGTAGAGTAAAAATCCTAACTTCCTTCAGCTTATCCTCATAGAACATAGCCTCAAATTTGTATATTGTATTTGTAGGCTTCCTCTGAAGCTGTTCTAACCCATCAAAATCGTTCTCAGAATATGCCTGGAAATCTACACAGTACCCCAGCTGTCATCTCAACTGTGCAGAGCAAAGGAGAATAAGGAATTTGCACATCTTAAAATGTTGTGAACAAATTAGATTGCTTGTATAGTAAACCTTTTTAATATTGTAAGCCACCCAGAGTTACCCTGTAGTAAGATGGGCAGCTAATAAAGTGTACAAATAATAAATAAAACCATATAATTGCAAATAACAGCTGTTATTACATGGCTTAGCATTATCACATGCTGATTATGTCCATGAGCTGCATTAAGCAAAATAGTAGATCGAGCATAGAACAAAACTTGCAATTCCTGAAGCAACGGGAAACTGTGGAAAATGTTGTATTTTCTATTGCAACGCTCACCCTGAAAAGGCTCTTCTACCTGTTACCATAACAATTTAATTCATGGTGATGTCAGCCACTGATTTGAGCTTCAGAATGTATCAGATTTAAGGTAGCTTTGAATTTACACGTTTCAGCTGCTTTCGTTCTTTGTGCTCTGGCCGCCTCTACAGCAGTATATGACTTAAAACAGCAGTATATGTTAGAGCGTTTCTTTAAAAATAGACATTAGACTAAGCTATAGCTAATGCAAAGTCTGCTTCAAAATTCCATACTAACCATAATTTTATATTTTAGCATGCCCAACGATGTCAAATCTTAATAAATTAAACAGCATTATATTGCACTAGGGTTAAAGCTTTTTAAAAATTGTTTGGTGTATTCTCATAATTAAGTCACAACAAATGTTCCATTCTACCAGCAGATGTGTCTGTATTAGCATCACCCTCTCTGTAAACAGGAAGAGATACCTAAAAATAATTTTATTAAAGGTTGCATGGAGCTTATATTTTAAATAGAAGCAGTTGCTTTTCCGTAAAGTAATAGATAAACATACTGTTACCATGATGTGTATGCCACCGTTCTTAATTTAAAAAATAATAAATTAAGATGAATATTCTAGGGTTTTTTTCTCTTTCAGGCCATTTTAAAGGCACAAGTAAATAATCAGGAATTGTATACACTGGTTTCTACATCTGAACTGCAGAAGACAACAGGAACTGTGAGTTAGGCATTGATTGCTCAAACCATAAACTTGCCTCAAGCTCTTGATTTAATATTTTAAAATGAAGCACTTAGGTCCCTTCTGCTGATGAATATTTTTCTAGTTACAGTGCAGTCATAAAAGACATTTTAAAGGGTAAGCCCCACTGGACATAGGCAGTACACATGAGAATAACAGAATAACACAGTTGGAAGGGACCTTGGAGGTCTTCTAGTCCAACCCTCAGCTCAAGCAGGAAACCCTATATCATTTCAGACAAGTGGTTGACAAATCTCTTCTTAAAAACCTCCAGTGTTGGAGCACCCACAAATTCTGGAGGCAAGTCGTTCCATAGATTAATTGTTCTAACTGTCAGAAAGAAAGCAGATGTGGAATAAACCTAGAGCAGAAGAGCCATAGTAACAGGTTGGGTTAATAGGAATAAATCAGTTGAAACTGACTGCTATACACAGATTTGGTCATCTGGAAATTTAAATAAAGAAGTTTTCTGAGATCAGATAGGGTTCCAGCACTGGGTTGCTCTCACTTGAAGTGTTTTTGCTCCAACAGCTAGATTGTTTGCATCCAGCAGAATTACTTGGAAGTGGGGACTTTTTCCTCAGTAATCCTTCTATTCTGAAAGAAACTCTCATTCCAAGTTAAATCAAATCTTTATTATGGTGATTGACCAGCATAGAAAACATAAAATCAAAACTGTTAATAATATTAAAAGCTAAAAATATGTAAAATAGACAGTGACAAAATATTTAAAAAAACAAACATTTTAAAAAACTATATAAAAAGATTAAAATATTAAGTAAATATATTAAAAACCGTAACAGTTTATATAAGTATTGAGTCTGACTGTTATGATTCCGGGTGCTTCCAGGAGCCTTATCTTGAGAGGGTGTCTCCATTCTAATACTGCAAGCATACCGAAGAGCTCTTCAGCAGATTTGGGAAGTTTGGAGAATAAGAAAGATTACCTTGATGGAGATATGCTGGAGCTGTTGCCTAGGCAACAACATCTGCATATCTACATCAAGATCATCTTCCTTACTCTCTACAGGAAAGAAGGTACATGCATGGGTGCATCGGTCATTCAGCCAAAGGCAATTTAGCACATGGCTTCAGGATGAAATGAAGGCCATGTCATTGAGACATGACATGGTTACATGCAATTGGACAATCAGTTAAATGGGATCTATGAAGACCATGATGTCTATTTTTCTCCTGCTGCAGTCTTTGACTCTGAACTGGGAGCTTTGGAAGCTATATATGGCCAAGAAATGAGAAAAGCAATATAGAACCAATTGCGTCACTGATATTGCCAGTCCAGAGGTCCAGATGATGCTTTGATACAGAGGCAAAAAAGATGCTTTAAAACATTTGTCTGCACAAGTGCAGCCTCATTTCTGATGATATAAGGAGAATAATTCTTTTCCACTACACTATTTACACTTGGAGGCAAACTGCTCAATATACATTTGACAAGGCCAATCTATTTAATCATTGCTTTAATATTACTGATTGTGATGTCTTCTTTTGTACCTGGTACAGATACTCCACAAACTTGCAGCAAGAGCCTTTATTAGAGACTATGAACAAGGGATGCTTGATGAGAACGAAACAGAGCATGAGGTGCGTTCCCAAGAAAATAAAAATTGTGTAACACTGTATTTTATTATCCATTTTAATTATGATCACCACCTTAAAATAGAATAGAATAGAATAGAATAGAATGGAATAGGAATAGGAATAGGAATAGGAATAGGAATAGGAATAGGAATAGGAATAGGAATAGGAATAGGAATAGAATAGAATAACTTATTGGCCAAGTGTGATTGGACATACAAGGAATTTATCTTTGGTGCATATGCTCTCGGTGTACATAAAAGAAAAGATAATTCATCAAGAATCATAAGGTACAACACTTAATGATAGACATAGAGTACAAATAAGCAATCAAATGATATTAGGAAACAGTCAATATAAATCCTAAGGGTACAAACAAAAAGGTTACAGTCATACAGTCATAAGTGGGAGGAGATGGGTGATAAGAACGATGAGAAGATTAATAGTAGTGCAGACTTAGTAAATAGTTCGACAGTGTTGAGGGAATTATTTGTTTAGTAGAGTGATGGCATTCGGGAAAAACTGTTCTTGTATGTAGTTGTTCTGGTTTGCAGTGCTCTATAGCGTCGTTTTGAGTGTAAGGGTTGAAACAATTTATGTCCAGGATGTGAGGGGTCTGTAAATATTTAATATTAATGTTATTAATAATTATATATTTATAATATTATATCATCATATTATGTAATATATAATATAATAATACAATATTATATAATAATATAATAAAAGAATATTAATATTTAAGAAAACATGATGGTGGACTAGACTTTGGGCTTTTTATGTATTCTTAGTTTCAGATTAAATGACTGCTATAGGACTATGATTCTCTTACGGAATTAAATTAAATGTTCTCCTATAAGCCTGGGATTTTTCATGTTTTTATTTTTATTTATGTTGAGTATTTCTTGCATTTACATTTAATTCTCATTATGTTTGTAAGCCATTGAGGGGTTTGGGTTTTTTTGATGAGTGACTGTCCAAATTTGCTAAATAAATAAATAGAGTAAGTTTGGAACAAAATACATAGTGCTGAGGCTCCTTCCCCACACAATGGCTGTGATGATCTGACAATGGCTCTGTATTGCTATGTCCCTAACATGTTATGAGATTTATGGATATATTTGCTAGTTAAGCTGATTAATATTTGATTGAGAAAACAATGGGAAGACATTTACAGAGTTTTTTCTAGGATTGTACAGTGGGATAGTTGGCAGGAATTCCTACCTCATTCTATCTTCTGGCACTTCAGAGGACCTCCTCTTCCTGTCTGCAGAGGGGTGCTGTTGTGCCTTGCCAATCACTCTTGTCCTTCCCCATCAGTCTGAGGGGGCAGATCTTCTATATAGTGGCCAGGTTCTTCACTTTGGAAACATGTATGGCAAGAGGAAAAGAGAGATGCAGTTTTCTGGCTGCATCTCAACTTTTCCTACTGAAGAAATTTATTCAACAGCAAGTTAAGGACATTCATAAGATGGCAGAAGGGTGATTGTGTGAGTTGGGGGGAAAGTGCACTTGATATTCCCTTTCTGTCACCATAAAACAGGTAGCTGATAGGATGGTTAACTGCTCCAAGAATTGCAAATCTTAGATACAATAAAGTGAATGCTCCAGAGGTGTGTTTCCAATATTCTTACCACCGGTTCGCTGTGCACGCACCCGGCCTTCCACACATGCGCTTTGCTCACGCACATGCCTTCCGTGCCTGCGTCCGGCCTCAAAAACATGGCTAAATAGGATGGCATTACACCAGGGTGGATGGGCAGGCCCACCCGCAGTTGCCACTACCGGTTTGCCTGAACCTGTCTGAACCCTCTGAATACCATCTCTGCAATGCTCCATATGGCCAATGAGTCTAGATTTATTTATTTGATTTATATCCTGCGCTTTGCAGTGGAACTCAAGTACTGTATATAGTTCTTCCTTCTCGTATTTTTATGAGCAGCAACTTGTGAGATAGGTAGAGCTGAGAGAAACTGATAGTCGAAGGCCACCCAAGAGTTTCCATAGCTAAGAGTGGATTAGGATCTGTATCTCACCATTCCTATGCCACAGTTTAACCATTACACCATACTGGTTCTCAGTTTACTCTCTAATCTGATTTAATGCATGAACTAACAGCTTTGTGCATTTAACAATAGTGGTTTTAATTGTAGAAGGATTCATAGTTTAGCTATGCTAAACCTTATCAAACACCTAGCTGGCATGGATGTAGCCATCCAGTCATAATTTACTTTTCCACTTCCTTCCTAACGTTATAACTGATAACGATAGTTTTCTTTTTGTGGAATCTCACATTTTATAATATCTTAATAGCATACAAAGAAAGTGATCCTATGCTTTATTTTGTTTTGTTTTATGATATTGTGCTTTAATGAACAAAATACATTGGAGTATAACATAGTAATGACAATATGATTTAAAACATGCTTGAAAATATATATTAAAAGCTATAAATGAAATGTTGGAGATCTGTCACTTCAGGAACTAAACCAACTTGTATATAAGTTACTGCTATGGCAGAAATCTGGATGAAATACTCCACTAGCCTGGGTCCGGTTAGTTCATGTCGGAGGCACCGTTTAAGGCACTTCTGGATTGAAAGGGTTAACTAGTGACATCACTGGTGCTCAGGAGTTCACCCCACCACGGAGCAGCACTTGAGTCTTAAACACCTCTTGCTAATCTCCGACTTGGCATCCTAACGATGTGAGCCACCTGCTAGCTGAGCTGTATATCACTGATAAAAATTATAGCCAAAGCAGGAAGTAAAAGGATGCCCTTTAGATATTTTTCAGAATAATTCCTGAACTCCTATAAATGTAGCCCATTGGCTATGGTGGCTGGAGTTTATAAGATTTGTAGTCCAAAATATCTGGTAGATATCAGGTTGCTTGTCCCTGCAGACTCTTTAACATTTGCTTGGGCCTTACTATTTAGATGAAAAGAGAACAGCTGAAGTCCAGCATCATTGAACTCAGCCTGAAGCACTCCATTGTGACCCAGTTTACAAGTTTTGTGGCAATTGAAAAAAGGGTATGTATGGTCATCTTCAAACCATCCTTTCCCCATTTTTTCCCCAAGGTAGTACTGAATTATGAAATCTGGAAGGCATCAGAACATGTAGTCTAAATTATCTTAATTTCAATGAAAATTAGAGCTTAGGTGAAGACTGACTATGCACTAGAATGGGTAGATTCATTAAAGTACAAGTAATTAGTGATTAATCCTTGCTTTGTTGCACTTGATGCTTCATTTAGAACCAATAAAAATCCAGAATAGTGGTGCAAGGATGGCAGCCATATTAACCAGTACTGCTGGAAAACAAAGCTTTGAGGAAGTCGCAGGATGCCAGCCATCAGAGACACATACTGAAGAAAATGATACCTCAGATTATGAATGGGGGAGTGAAGCAAATTAGAAAGAGTAAAGGATGGGAGAGAATATCAAGGGCCTCTGGTGGCTCAACAGGCTAATGCAGTCTGTTATTAACACAGCTGCTTGCAATTACTGCAAGTTCAAGTCCCACCAGGCCCAAGGTTGACTCAGCCTTCCATCCTTTATAAGGTAGGTAAAATGAGGACCCAGATTGTTGGGGGCAATAAAAGTTGACTTTGTATATAATATACAAATGGATGAGACTATTGCTTAACACAATGTAAGCCGCACTGAGTCTTCGGAGAAGGGTGGGATATAAATTCAAATTAAAAAAAATGTGTCAATGATGAATGCTAAGGAGAAGAAGAGTACGCTTTCTTCGTTTATGGGCTTGAAAATATATGACCCAGAGAAAAATGTAATAGAATATAGAATAGAGTAATAACAGTAAATTATAAAACCTGAGTTTAGTGGTGATGAGTAAAGTTCCAGTAGGCCACAATCAATGCTAGGAAATATTCAGGTGTGAACTGGAATGCAATGATAAATTCGTTTTGAGCAATCTGATCAACAAATGAGAAATTGTTTTAGCGGGAAAACATTTTTCTGTTGAACTTCAGGAATATGTTTTGTTTCTAACTGCTTGCTTGCAAAGCAAGAAGGTAGCCATTTTTTCTAAACGGACTGCAGATTGGTTGCCACCAGAAAGAGAATTATTTCAGAAATCATTATTTCCTTCAGTCTAGTTGTATACTGTACCACTTTTCATTCAAAGAAACCCACAATGGCTATTGTTTGCTACTCTTTAGTAAACAAAGCATATGAACAAATAGCTGAGAAAAGTAAGCCCTTTATACCCAATCTTTAATGAAAGAATAACTTGGTTAATAAACAGTATAAAACAGTATAAAACCTATTATAATTTTTATAAACAATTGAGGAATAATAAAATAAAATTCAATATTATTTTCATTTACACAGTTATATAATAGGTAGTCCTCAACTTACAACAGTTCATTTACCGCAGTGATTCACTTAACAACTGAGAAAAGAAAGGTCATAAAATGGGACAAAATTCACTTAATGAATGTCTCACTTAACAACAGAAGTTTTGGGCTCAATTCTGGTCATAAGTTGATGACTTCCTATACTCCTACCAACAGAACAACCTTTCAGAATTTCTCAACCAGCGAGACATTTGAAGTCTTGAAGTTCATACATGTGGATGGAGCTCAGATTAGGGTAGGCCTATCATCTAAAACTGGCCATCCAGTTTGTGTGGGACCAGCAAACTTAAGGAACCTGAGAGTTGTAACTTCAACAGAAATGAGGATAGAGAAGCTGATTCTAAGAGAACTATTTTTAGCTTTTCAGATTAATTCCAAGGCACTGCTATTATTCTTAGCTTTGAATATTTAACAGTATTGATTCCTTCTCATGTATTCTTTTGGTACTTCTCCATTAGCAGGCAGATGAAGACCAAAGTGGTGATACTTCAGATCACTTGGAGCCTGTAGCTACACATGATGTCGATATTTTACCCTACATAGAATATTCAACAGAAGAAATTGTGGACAATGAAAGTATGGTATGTATATTGTCTGTCCGTCCCCCTCTTTAATGTAATGTGATTTAATGTTACTTTTTTGGTAAAGATAAGACACCTTCCATGTATACTGGGACTCAAATTCTCAAAAATTTTACTAAGGCCTGCGGCAGTACAATTTTAACACTTGTGGAGGATAGCCTTTTAGAGAAGAAAAAGGTAAGTTTCTTTCACATTTTTTCCTCGGAAGATATTGAGATTGCATGAAGATTTTTGATTTGTTGGAGTTGAAACCAGATCATTCAGAATAAGAACAGAGTGGTCATGATGTGTTCCTTTGGCTGTGTGGCAGAGGAGGGGAAACAAAATCGATTTGCCTGAACTACACATACTTTTGTGATGTATGACTGACTAATTACTATAGATGCACAGATAGGAGATGAACTTCACCAGCAATTGATGCAGAATATTCTTTATGGTGTAAAACTCCCAGTGACCCTGGTGTTACGGAAAGCTGTATTGCTATGCTTGCATAGGGACAGATTCCTAGAAATACAGTTCAGAAGGACAGTAAGATATCACAGTGTTCTAAGTTTTCCCAGCACGCTTTTCATCTCTTTTATTAGTTCTAGAGAAATAAAGGATCATAAATTTGGAAGGAGCTATTTGGGCTGAATTATACCCTTCATTATTGCAGGAATTCAAATTAAAGCATCCCTGACAAATCTTTATATAGCCTGTGTTTTTTTTTAACATACCTGGATAAGGAAAGTTCATCTTCCGCAATAACTGGTTCCAATGCCAAACTGTTCGTAGCATTAGAAAGTTTTTTCTAACCATCAGCCAGAAAAGGAATTTTTTCAATCTTGAAATACAGTCTATATAAATTCACTTACAACAGTCAATATCATTTAAGCAGAAGTGAAATATTTTATGCTGGGAGGTATTGTTTCTCCTAAAAAACAGATGCAGAAGCCATAAAGTATTGAGGGATTGTTTAAACAGTATAAAAGAGTTTATTGTGTGAGTGATATGTTCATTTTCATTCCACAAGTATTTAATATTGGGAAAAGAAAAAGAACACTGAGAGATTTTATTTATGATTAGAAGCCAACATCCATCTTCTATTGACATAAAAGAACCCTGCTTCATGTCTTCAGTTTTGTTTCTGATTACCTTATCCTTGTAAACAGCATTGCGAGCAGTTATGGACATGCCATGGTGTTCCCATGTAACACTGCTTCTTCAATGAGCTGTATTGATTATCAGGTTGCTTCTGAATGCAATTCAGGGTGCTGATTATAACTTACAAAGCCCTACACAGCATTGGGTCTGGCTGTTTGATAGATTTCCTCTCTCCAGTATCTATCTAGCAGATACCTTTGGACTAAAAGGATGGCCATATTTCATCTCACTTCAATTAAACTTGTCATCTTTTGAGGCTCTAGAACAGGGCTGTCAAACTCCCGACCCCGGGCCGGATGTGTCACGCGCTGGCCATGACCACGGCCGGTTTAGCAAAGGGGAAAAAAGTCCCGATACATCACGTGATGTCATCATGACGACATGAGTTTGACACCCCTGCTCTAGAACCGTGCCTTTTCTGTCACAGCACCTACCCCCTGGACAGGGGTGAAACCAAGCTGCTTCTGACAGGTTCTAGAGAACCTGTAGCAGAAATTTTGAGCAGTTCGGAGAACCGGTAGTGGAAATTTTGAATAGTTCAGAAAACCGGCAAATACCACTTCTGGCTGGCTCTAGAGTGGGGTGGGAATTAAGATTTTGCAGTATCCTTCCCCTGCCATACCCATCAAGCTATGCCCACCAAGCCATGCCCACAGAACCAGTAGTAAAAAAAATTGGATTTCACCACTGCCCCTGGAATGTTGTACGTCCTATTGTACGTTCAGGTAGGCCTTAAGGATCTGGGTCTTCTCCCAGACTTCGAACTATGGTGGATGGACCCTCCCCGCCCTGCCCCGCCCCCGCCAAATGCCATTAGGGTGGAAGCCATGTGGATTTCAGGGAGAACCTCATTCCAGAGGGCAGATGCCACTATAGAAAAGGCACAATTCTGGGGTCCTGTTAGATGGCACTTTTTAATTGAAGGAACTCAGAAGAGGCTAATTCTGCCAGATTAGATTGACCAGGCAGTTACTGTGGGAGACAGGCATAATTAACCAGGTCCTACACCTTTGTTCCACAAATACAACAACATTCCTGATTTTGATTCTGGAGAATATAAATAATTGCAACAGTATTGTCTCTTACAGAGTAATTCAAAGATAAAATTACTTGGAACAAAATTGTAGTTGTAAACAAAGAACATTAAATGTGTATTATTTATGATATCTCATTTATGTACATATACAAATAAATCAGGGGTCTCTAAACTTGGCATCTTTAAGAATTCCAGAATTCCCCAACCAGCATGGCTGCTAAGGAATTTTGGCATCAAAGTACACAAATCTTAAATTTGCCTACTTCGGAGATCCTTGAAATAAATGATTAAAGATATTTGTCACATTTTTGTAAAATAGAAATTGGAGTGTCTTTTAAACTTTATGACAAACATTCCAGAAAAAAAATGTTTTGAGAAACCAGGTAACTTGAATCTTTTAAGCAACTTATCTGCTCTTCTGAACAATAATTTAGAATTTATGTTTATAAATCTAATCTAAACTTAACAAATATTTATTTAACAGTTGGAGCATGACTTTATATCTGATCATCTTAACTTTGCACCATTTGAGGTCAGTAGTTAATTTAAAAGTTGTTAGTGAATATTCTGTTTTCTTACCAATCTTGTCAAACACCGAACTGTGATCAACTATTATCTTTAGGCAAATCTGTTAAGACAGTATTTTTTCTATAATTTAGATTGAAAGAGGAGGAGGTTATATATTTCCTGGGTTTAAGACAGCTTTTGGGTTTGTAAAATAGAAATTCAGGGGACTTTTGACAGGCTGCAGCTTCATTCAGAAAAAGGCTTAAATATTCAAGAGTTGGCAAAGGGCTTTACTATGATGATGAAGACAAAAACAGAACAAAAGTTTTTTTTTTTAACTCCACAGATATTTGACTTCTGCGCCACACCTGCCAATTACTCTTATTCTGCGGGTGCTACTTTAGACCCTGGTATTCCAGTTCAGGTCAGTACTCAGATAAGGGGGGGGGGGAAACACAATGGGCCATCAGATATAACCATCTTATATTTCAGTCAAAGTGCCAGTGTCTTTACAAACTTGCTTTTGATTTTCAGGAAGTGTCTGGAGTCTTGTGCAAGTCAGTCAGGGAAGAAATTGCTTTTGAACAACCTCACAGACCCCTTGTTTGTAAAACTGTTTCACCCAAAAAAAAGAAAGCCGTTCCTAAGCATCTGCTTGCCTTTCATTCAGAAGGAGAAATATTAAAACCTTCAAAAAAAGTGAAGCGATCTGCTTCTTATAAAAGAAAGACAGCTGCTTCTGAAACGAAATTAAAGACAACTCATTATGCAGCTAAGTCTTCAGAAGAGAATTCATGCCAGGTAAATTGTAATACATATTTAATACAGTTATTTCTAATATGGATGTCCTTATATGCTTTGTTTATATGAGAGCTGAATGAAAAGTAACGTATCCACCTCCATAACTTTAGTTTAAATAGGGATATTTTAAGAAATGAAACAGGAGTCCTTGAAATGAACTCTATTGCTATTGTATTTATTTCTTCACATAATTACCACCATTTGCTGCACACATTTGTCAACGATGGACAAGCTTCTTAACACCATCATGAAAGAATCCCATACTTTATATCCTCATCCGACTCCTGACAGTCCTTTCCACCAGTCAGTTGTCCAAAAATTCTGTCCATTTTGGGAAAAGGTATAAATCCTAATGCACCAGGATTGGGGTATATGATGGATAGAATAAGACAGATCCAATGCCACAGTTTGCCTTTTGGATGGCTTCCGCTCCACAAGCCGCCAGTTTGGCACCCCTGCTTTAGTGGTATGAAGAAGTTAGCAAATTATGCATATTCCTCTGATCACTTGAAGATTATTCTGCAAAATTGTTTATGTTAAATATTTTTAATCCTCTTCCTTCAAAATCTGTTGTTTTGTACTTTGACTTTCTACATTCCTATGAATTTACAGGATAGAGTTCCGAGATCATTTAAGGTACCCTTAAGTTCTGTTGACTGGCCTCAGCTCTTCAAGCTTCAAAATCAGGTACTACTTTGTATTTAAGGAAAAAAATAGGGTTCAGTTTTGAATAAGCGTGTGTATATATATATATATATATATATATGTAGATCTTTGGTTATTCGGGTTTTCTCCCGCGTAAAATTGGAAGTGTCTTGGCGACGTTTCGACGAAGTCTCATTCGTCATCTTCAGGCTTCAGCTTCGTGCTTCTGGGAGCAATGTGTGATTGCAGCTGTTTCTTCCTTTTTAACTGCTGATTGCAGCTGTTTCTTCCTTTTTAACTGGCAGTTAAAAAGGAAGCCTGTTATTAGAACACAATAGCCTGCAATTACTGCAGGTTCAAGCCCGGCCCAAGGTTGACTCAGCTTTCCATCCTTTATAAGGTAGGTAAAATGAGGACCCAGATTGTTGGGGGGGCAATAAGTTGACTTTGTAAATATACAAATAGAATGAGACTATTGCCTTATACACTGTAAGCCGCCCTGAGTCTTCGGAGAAGGGCGGGATATAAATGTAAATAAAAATAAAAAAATAAAAAAAATAAAATAAATAAACTTTTTATAAAAACATAAGTACAATTCTTTCAAATTTTGAGATTGGTATTTTATTTTATATAGGATGGATTTTGGCAACTTACCTTTGAGCTTGGGATGTTTTTAGATCTTGATGTGCATCATTTAATTAATGTTTCACTTGCAAAAAATGGAATTCAGTCACTTGGTAAGGACATTTTCAATCATTTTAACCATATACTTGTACTTTCCAATATATCCAGGAAAAATAGGCTATTCAGATTCTCTGAGAAGATAGGATTACTTGTCAAATTTGATATCAATTAATACTTCTTCCTAGTGTGAAAAGTTAGCTATGGTCCAAAGTTTGCAATGGACAGCTAATTTGCTCTGGATTGAAACCATAATACTTACAATGGACTTATTGGAAAAGACCCTGATGATGGGAAAGATTGAAGGAAAAAGGAGAAGGGGATGGCTGATGATGAGATGGTTAGATAGTGTCATCTAACTATGAGTTTGGGCAGACTCCAGAAGACATTGGAGACTCCAGACTCCAGAAGACATTGGAGAACAGGGGGCCTGGGATGCTATGGTGATTTAGAATCTCTACAGGCATAACTCCATTGTTTCATTTTTCCCCCCCTCTAGGTCCAAAAGGAAAAGAGAAACTGTTGCAGCTGATTGCTACCCTTCTAGTGCTCCAGGCTATATATTTCAAACAACTGGGAGGTCTTATCTTCAAATCTCTAATGAAATTGAAAGAGTCTCCTCCATCATGGTATACTTGGGAACAAAACACAAAATAACATTCAGGCTGTTTTAGAAACATGACTTTTAAAGAGTTATACCATTCATCTGTAGCTCCTGTAAGAAAAATATATCAATTCAAAAGCCATATAAAAATGACCACTAAATTCATAATCTCCCCTAAATTTAAAAACTGAGGGATTTTAAGAAATTCCTCCTTTGGCACCAAATTCTCTGCTCCACTACATTATTATTATTATTTATTTATTTAAAGAGCAGGAAGCTAGCAGCGTTCAGATGAAAGGCCTAATCCGCAGTGGCATTTGTCTGTCTCACAACTCCTTTGATGGCCATTGGGCATTTTAAGAAAATCAACGGTTGATGAAAAGTTTTGTTTGCAAGTGTGTTCAAGAAAAAGACAAAGATCAGCTGGGGTAGTAGATGGCATTCATGTGAGCCAGAAGAAGGTAGCATGAAGCATCTGTATCAGTTACCTTTCTGGTAATGTTACGTGACTATGATCAGTGTGGCTACTAGTCTGAACAGATACTCCTGCGTAACCTGTTCTCCCCCCCCCCCCAATAACAGACAATTCTTAAAATCCAAGGGTGCCTATTAGCCTGCAAAATTTAACTATTCTCAATACAAGCTGATAGGTAGAAAGTGGTTTTTCAGGTAAACTAGTTCTAAGTCAATCAATCCTTCAAATGTTAAAAGCATTGAAATTGGATCCTAAAATGTTCTGTATCCACTATATTGGGCATTTCTATACTTTGATTTAAATGTGAATCCTGTTTGGAGGCGTACAAGCCTTAGAATAATTTTTTAATACAATTAGAATAATTTTTTAATACAATCTGCACATCATACTTTTCATTATTTATTTATTTATCATATTACATTACATATTACATTACAGGTGGTCCTCGACTTACAACCATTCATTTAGTGACTGAAGTTACAATGGCACACACAAAAAGTGACTTATGTCCATTTGTCACATTAACGACCATTGCAGCATCCCCATGGTCACGTGATCAAAATTCGGATGCTTGGCAACTGGCATGTATTTATGGCAGCCAAGTCAAAATTATTAATTTAACCACCATGTTATTTAACATAACAACTGTGGTTGTTAAGAAGGTTTGTAAAGTGGGGCAAAATTCAGTTGACAAATACCTTGCTTAGCAATGGACATTTAGGGCTCAGTTGTGGTCATAAGCCGAGGACTACCTGTATCCAGATTGGAGTAATTGAATAAATTATACAGGAGTCTATTTTGCTGTTGCTGTTTTGCAATGAATGTTCTTACCTATTTTTCTGTCTTTCACCACTGTTTACAGGGTACTTAATCCAGTAAGGAAAGCAACTGAGTGGGCAAACAAAACGAACCGTGAATTTCCAGATATTTGCCAGCGTCTTCAGCTTGGAAAAGACTGGGATGATGCCACTAAAAAGCTCCTGGGTATTTAAGTAATGAACACAACATACTTCATGCTTCTCTTAATAATTGAACACTACTAAGTTTGTTCTTCTCTTACTGATGAACATGACACACAATAAAAGCACACTATCACTGATTTCCTTATTTAAGATTATAATTATGCTGATATTCAATTTAGTACTTTTTGTTATCTTTATATATTTCATTATGTGTCCATGGTGTAATCAAGAATATTATTTTAACATTCAGTCACTGTGACTTTATAGGCACATGGTCTACATGCTGCCCTGTCAAGCACAGCTTCTTTCAGTTGTTGGATGTTTATCTTTGTCTAAGATAAAGACTAAGAGCCACAGTGGCGCAATGGTTAGAGTGCAGTACTGCAGGCTACTTCTGCTGATCACCAGTTGCCAGAAGTTTGGCAGATCAAATCTCACCAGGCTCAAGGTTGACTCAGCCTTCCATCCTTCCGAGGTGGGTAAAATGAGGACCCAGATTGTTGGGGGCAATATGCTGACTCTGTAAACTGCTTAGAGTGGGCTGTAAAGCACCGTGAAGCAGTATATAAATCTAAGTGCTATTGCTTTGTATCAATTCTTATGTTATCAAGCCAGCATGTTCTTTGCTTGCCCCTTCTTATTCCATTAACCATTCCTAGCATCATTGACTTGTCCAATGAATTGCATGCATGACATGACCAAAGTAAATCAGACATCACCTTGTGATTTTGGCTTCTAATGATATGTCTGGTTTTATATAAGCAGTCAAGAATATACTTGTATAAATAATATGCATGTATTCTAGAAACACTATTTAAACAACACTATTTTTCTTCTTCCTCTCGCGCTCTAAATACAATTATTTTGTTTAGTTTTCAGAAATACTGCTTGCTTTATTAAAGTTTTGAAATTTTGATTTCTATTAAGCACAAATGATTTCATAAAAATCAAGTGATTGATACAATTGAAAAAGAAATTATTGAAGACTTGCCCATTCTTATGTTCATTTATATTTAAGGGAAGATTGAAGCACAGAAAAGCAACAAAATGCAAATGAGAAAAATATCCAGTAAGGGAACTTACAACTAATTTTCAACAGTCTAAATTTTAGAAAAAGTAATTATTTGGCAAATTTATCTAATCACCCAACTCACATATGTCACTTTGAGTAATATACATAGTTTTTTAAAAAACACAAAACAATACAACAAAATAATCAAAAACATAATCTTTAAAAACGTTTTTAAAAATCTATGACAGCACACTCAAGTTTCCCTAGCAATGCAACCACTTGGCAGGCTGTACCCACATGATAGGATCCCCACCCCCCAGATGGCAAAGCCATATTTTCAGCGTCGGGAGATAAAATTCCAAAGGTTGGGCAAAGGATCTCCTGGGTTCAGATGACATTCCTTTGTGAACTGAATCTGTAATGTGTCCTTCCTGCCAGACCTGATGAGACAGATAAATTGGATTGGGTGGGGGGACAATCCCTCAAATTATTTGTCCCCATGCCATGTGAATTTGGAATTCAAAATATATTTTTTACAAGCAATACAGCATGTTATTTTACAGTGGGGTTGGCCAATTTCCCTGATCAGAAAATGGCATTCTGCTCCAGCTTGCCGGCTTCCTGCAGCTAAATTCAACCTTTTGAGAGCACGCTTCTTCCTCATTCAGATGCAGATGGATTTCAGTACAGGTAGTCCTCGACTTATGACCACAACTGAGGCCAAATTTTTTGATGTTAAATGAGACATTGTGAAGTTGCCCCATTTTACGAGTTTTTTTGCAGTTGATTAGTTAGCAACCCGGTTGTTAAGTGAATCTGGCTTCCCCATTGACTTTGCTTGTCTTTTTGGTGGAAAAAAGTGATTGGGATGCTGTAACTGCCATAAATATGAACCAGTTGCCAAGCATCTGAATTTTGATCACATGATTATGGGGATGGCGCAAAGGTCATAACTGTAAAAAATGGTCGTAAGTCACTTTTTTCAGTGCCATTTTAACTTTGAACGGTCACTAAACGAACTGTTGTAAGTGGAGGACTACCTGTATAAGGTGGGAAATTCGTTTAAGCTGGAGGGGAGGGGAAGCGTATCTTAAAGCCCTCAGCTACCCAAAATTCAAGGCATGCCGTTCTTATGTGTTACAGCAGATCTGGAAAAATCCAGACTCGCTACTCGGATAGAAAAATCACAGGCTGTAAACTAGATCGGGATTTTTTTTGTTTTTTTTTTTTTGCTGCCCAAAGAGCCCACTGGGGCTCCATGCAAAACTCAAAGGTGGCTTGCTCCGCCCCGCGTTTTTTTTCCCGTCGCGTTTTCTGATTGGCTGCTTTCCGCCCTTGCGTGCGCGTGCACGTTTCCGATCCTTTGTTCTGATTGGCGGCCGTTCCGCTTACCTCACCGGCATCGCGAGGAGGTGATTTGTAGCTAAGGCCAAGCGCCACTCTCTCAGCAACCAATCGGGGCCTTCAGCTGCCTCCACACGCGGGGCGGGGAAAGGAGATGTTGTCATTAAAGGTTCGCCCCCAACATGGCGGCGGCCGTGAGCGGGGCTGAAGAAGGAGAGGGGGCGATGGCGGCGAAATTGCCGGCGGATGGCCGGGTGGGAGAAAGCGGTATGGATCCGGGGAAGGCGACCGTGGCAACGGGTGCCGGTGGAGGAACCGGCGGCGACAGCGAGGACGAGGAGGAGAGCAACGTCTACGAGGTGGAGAAGATCTTGGATATGAAAACGGAAGATGTAAGTCCGGTGAGGGGCGGGTTTTGTAAAGGCAAAGCGGAGTTGATGGCTGCAGGATATATATATATAGATATATAGATATAGGCAGCCAAGAAAGCAAACAAACGAATCACAGAACAAGTCAACCAGAATTCTCATCTGAGACACAAAATGACTCGGCTCATTTCATTGTACTTGGGACACATTATGGAAAGACCCATAAGAGGGAGAGGCGAGGAAAGCGGGACAAGAAGACTCCGGGGCGAAGGGAGAGAAAGAGAGGGAATACCATGAGGAAAGAAAAAGGCTTTCCTGCCGTTTCCCGCCTCGGTTTCTCTCTCTTTCTCTCTTGCTGTAGTTAATACAATAATGAAGGAAACGCGGGGTCGTCTTGCAGCTGAGAGGAAGACTTGGCTTCATGACTCTAAATTCGGGAGACGGCTTTCTCCCCAAAAAAGAGAGGAAAGCTGCAAAAAAAAAAAAAAAAAAGAGGAAAGTTAAAGTGATAATACCACTTTATAATGCCTTGGGAAGGCCACACTTGGAATAATGCGTTCAGTTTTGGTCGCCAGGATGTAAAAAGGATGTGGAGACTAGAAAGAGTGCAGAGAAAAGCCACAAAGATGATTAGGGGACTGGAGGCTAAAGCATATAAAGAACAGCTGCAGGAACTGGGTAAGTCTAGTCTTGTGAAAAGAAGGACTAGGAGTGACATGATAGCAGTGTATCTCAGGGGTTGCCACAAAGAAGAGGGAGTCAAGCTATTGTCCAAAGCACCTGAGGGCAGGACAAGAAGCAATGGATGGAATTAATTAGGAGGAATTAAATTGATGTTCAACTTTCCCACCCTCTAGGCTGATATGATAGTTTCTTGATATGAAACTAATGAGTTGAAAATAGAACATTTCCTCACATAACTCTTGTTACTGATATTGAAAAATAATTTCAGCTATATGGTTGTGGCAGTAGGCAGCATGTTTAAAATTTGAAGAAATTGCTCCAATCTTTCTGGGAGTTCTGATTATCTGAGCATGATCAAACTTTGAAACAGTTCTTTTTCTGATTCAAATCAGAAATTGCCAAAACATATTCAAAACTTTTCTTCAACAATTTTCCATAATAATGGAACAAATATGTTCAACCTGAACCGTTCTGAATTCAAAACTTTCACCAAAACTGTACCACACTATAGTATGGAATATTTTTCTGTTGTTAAATATTTTGTTTGCTATTCACTTTTTAACCATTTCTCTCTCCATTGCCAGGATTAATTAAAATATTTATATGGCCATCCACCTTAAAATACAATTTGGGCAAGTTTCAACCACAATAAAATTTAGAACTATAAAAATCATAAAACCAAATCAAAACCCATTTCCTTAGTCATTCTCTTGGGATGCCTCACAATTAACTCCAAACATCCTTACTTTATGCTATCATTGGAGTAGAAAGCCAGAACCTGGTGGCCATCCAAAAGGCTAAAGGGGTAGGAGACTACTGAATCTTTGAGGGAAGATGTTTCATAAGGTAGGGGCAGCCATGGAAAAAGGCAGGCTTTCAAGATCCAGCTTAAATGGCAAGATTTCAGGGAAGGGGCCTGAATAAATCCATGTGTTCATTGCGACCTACTAATTTATTATTCTTTATTCTACTCAATGGGATGGCATGGTTATTATGCACATATATAACTATTTTTCTTCTGACAGGGAGAAGTGAAATATAAAGTACGGTGGAAAGGCTATGCACCAGATGATGATACATGGGAACCTGAGGAACATTTAAAAGACTGTAAAGAAGTTCTTCTTGAGTTTCGAAAGAAAATGCTGGATAATAAACCTAAGCCTATTAAAAAGGAGATACAGGTATGTTTGGTTTCAGACCATTCACTCCATTTGTTTCAACCTATTTTTCCTAATCACAGATCCGACTCATTGCAAAGTTTCATCACCAACAACAACCCACTCATCCTTGAAGCTCTTCTTTCCCTATTGTTTTTTTCCCCCTGAAGTGTATCTCATACCGGCTGGATAGTCCTTATTTATTTATTTATTTTATTTTATTTTATTTTATTTTATTTTATTTATTTATTTATTTATTTATTTATTTATAATTTAATTTCTATACCACCCTTCTCCCGAAGAGAGCGGTTTACAGCCATCTTAAAAACACAGAATATACATAATATAAATTAAAAATTTAAAAACAAATATTTAATAGGCCTAATTAACTAAAACGGTCGTAGACCGACATAAAACCCTTTAAAATTTAAAATTAGAATTAAAATGCACTTAGACCAGTCCCGCACGATTAAATAGTAAAGTCTTCAATTCCCGCTTGAAGGTTCGGAGGTCGGGGAGTTGGTGTAACCCCAGAGGTAACTCGTTCCAAAGGGCCGGTGCTGCCACAGAGAAGGCTGTCCCCCTGGGGGCCGCCAGCCAACATTGTTTGGTCGACGGCACCCTGAGCAGGCCCACTCTGTGGGAGCGCACAGGTCGTTGGGAGGCTATCGGTGGCAGAAGGCAGTCTCGTAAGTAACCCGGTCCTAAGCCATGGAGCGCTTTGAAGGTGGTCACTAACACCTTGAATTGCACCCGGAAGGCTACCGGCAGCCAGTACAGGCCACGCAGGATAGGTGTTACATGGGAGCAACATGGTGCTCCCTCTATTACCCGCGCAGCTGCATTCTGGACTAGCTGGAGCCTCCTGGTGCTCTTCAAGGGGAGCCCCATGTAGAGAGCATTGCAATAGTCCAGGCGAGAAGTAACGAGGGCGTGAGTGACTGTGCGTAAGGAGTCCCGGTCAAGGAAGGGGCGCAACTGGCGAATCAGGCGAACCTGATAAAATGTTCCCCTGGCGACGGCCATCAGATGTTCTTCTAGGGACAGCTGGTCGTCCAGGAGAACGCCCAAGTTGTGCACCCTACCCCTGGGGGCCAACACTTCACCCCCAACAGTCAGCAAAGGCGTAAGCTGACTGTACCTGGATGCCGGAACCCACAGCCACTCTGTCTTGGTCGGGTTGAGCTGGAGCCTGTTCCTCCTCATCCAGACCCGCACGGCCTCAAGACACCAGACCATCACCTCGACAGCTTCGTTGGTGTGGTTCGGGGTGGAAATGTACAGCTGAGTATCATCCGCGTACAGATGATAATCCACCCCGAAACCACGGATAACCTCACCCAGCGGCTTCATGTAGATGTTGAACAGGAGAGGCGAGAGAACCGACCCCTGAGGCACCACACAAGTGAGGCACCTAGATGGGATTTACCAATCACTTGTTCAGTAACCGTTCACAGTCATGATGGTGTTGAAGAAGTGGTATTTAGAACCAGTCATTGAAGTTGGGAATGACCTTGGTAGTTTGGCAACTTGAATTTAGAAGGTTGCAGCATCCTATAGTCATGGGATCACTGTTTGCAATCTTCTCTGCTGTCTTCCACAAGCAAAGTCAGTGGGGAAGAAAGGTTGAAAGTTGCTCTGACAAGTCACTCCTGCTCCTACTGCTCTTTCTCCCAAAAAAGAGAAAAGCATATGGGCAAACGTGGCAACGGCCCAACCTGTCTCCACTCAAGCCACACAATATCCCCCCTTCTGTATTTGTGCCATGTGCCCATTGCCTCACTGCACTTGCACTCTGCATCCCCTGGCCTTGCTGCATTCCCTCCACATTGCAGCCCCCCCCCCCTGTTTTCTTTGCCAGAGCGCTTGGGCTACCACGGGCACTCCCAACATGAGTGATGTCCAGCTGGCCAGGCCTAACCTGACCACACATACTCTGCCCCCGAGGTCAAACCCAACCCTGATGCGGCCCTAATGAAATCGAGTTTGACACCCCTGGTATAATGCATTCCAAACTGCTTCTAATTAAGAAAATAACATTGTGCCTATTTTTATTATGCTGCAGTTATGGACTTGGAATTATTTAATTGATCTTTTTTCTTATACTTTTGATTTTTAATATTGCTAATTTTAAATGTGATTTTTATGTTGTTGTGCAAAAAAATTAGTGTTTCAGTCCAAAACCTTTTAATATCAACAGGTGGATGCAGTTTGGACTTTTCACTTGAGTTAATTCAGTGATAACTTCCCTCAGTCATGTGGCAACTCTCAAAAAATAAAGGAAGCCTTCAAAAATGTGTATATGATTGGTCAAAGGAAAAAAAGTTATTTAATAAAGTGTTGGAGGAAATAGACTGATAATTTGATCTCAGATTTATTTATTTTTTATTTATTTTGTCAAACACAACGGTATATTTAAGTGTAAGCATGACATAATCATACAAATTGGATACAATCAAGGGGAACAATTGGCCAGGAATGTTAGGACGCTGGTGCTCTTATGCACGCCCCTTACAGACCTCATATGAATGGGGTGAGGTCAATAATAGATAGTCTTTGGTTAAAGCTTTGGGGATTATGAAGAGACCACAGAGTCAGGTAGTGCATTCCAGGCATTAACAACTCTGTTACTGAAGTCATATTTTCTGCAATCAAGATTGGAACGGTTCACATTAAGTTTAAATCTATTGTGTGCTCGTGTATTGTTGTGATTGAAGCTGAAGTAGTCTTCGACAGAAAGGACATTGTAGGATCCTTGATTTTATCTTCCTCTATATAAAGATCAAATTTGAAACAATTTTTGAATAGACTAATGTTACTGTAAGATCCTATGCTATCATATCCTGTCCTATCTGATCTGATCCTAGTCTATTCTATATTCAATGTTTTAAGTGTCCCTTCTTTTTCTCCCTTTTGTAGAAACTGCCTTTAAATGATGATCTTTTTGAAGCAGATTCTGAAGCAGATAGCGATTGGCAAAGTGATACAAAAGGGGACCGATCACCAAAGAAGAAAAAGAAAAAATCTAAAGACAAAGAAGATAAAAACCAAGAAGAAATGCAAAAGAAAAAACATAAACTTGGCAAAATTAAAGAAAAGCCATTTTTAGAATGTGAAAATTCTTCTGACAGTTTGGCTTCAGATTCAAAACCAAAGAAAAGAACTTCGGAGTCAAAGGAAGAAATTAAAGATTCCAAAAAACAAAGGCGAGAGGATATAAAAGATAACAGTAAAAAAAAAGAAAGCAAAGATGGAAAGAAAAAAATGAAAGAGGAAAGCAAAGAAAATAAGCATATGCAAAAGGGGAGACACAGTATTAATCATTTAGACGGTGAATCTAGCATGCAAGATGATTCTTTTTCTCAAGCTGCAGATTTTGAAAGTGAAGATTTGGATTCTGATAGCAGTGAGGAAAAACGTAAGACGCCTTCTGGCAAACACTGGTTAGAAGAGTTTTCAGTTCACCAGCCCAGTAGTACTTCAAGCACAGATGACAGTTCTGAAATAAGGGTTAAAAAGAAGAAAAAGAAACGCAAAAAGTCTGCGGAGTTAGACGAAAACAGAAAAGTAGATAAACATTTGGAGAAAAAGAGCACCTTGAAAAAGCAGAAGACTCCAGAAATAACAAAAGCTGCTCCTGAGCTTGAAAGTAAGAGGCCATTTATATCTCCTCCAGCACAGAAGCCTTTGAAATTGTCGGTTGATGAACGAGGATGCAGGCCCAGTGATACAGGCGGAGAGGGGAGCAATAACACGAAATGGAAAAGCAAAGAGGCAAAGCCAGTCCAATCTCATGGTGGGAATGTGCTTCAAAAAGCAGCCATTCCTGAAAGCAAAGCAAAAAATATAAATTGGAGAAGTGATGAGGAGAAAATAAAAGAGAAGCCGCCTCAGCATTCTCTAGGGGAGAATCTTTTTGAAAAATTTATCATGGACATGGAATCCAGTAAAGGAGGGAGCGTGGTTGCCAAGAAGAATCTCTCCAAAATTGAACTGAATGTTGAAGAAATCCCAAAGGAAAGAAGCATTTTACCTAAGGTAATCAGTATTGGATGACACAGAATTAGGATTTATTTACCAGACCTTGTCCCCGCCCCCCGCCCCCAAAATCTTCATTTAATCATGTGTACCAGGAACTTCATTTTTTCTTTTCTATTCTAGGCATTTCCATTCATCTTTTCCCCCTACTTTTAGTGTTTTTTTAAGAGTCAAAATAAATCATTTTGAGGCAGTTTGAATTGAAATAGCACCTAAATTTCCTATCCTATCTGTTCTGTGTATTCTGCCATATTATACTATTTCCACTCCCCAGATTATGTAAATAATCTCAAAGCAATTTGTTTAATGCAAGATAATCAGACTTGCTGTGTAAGACTTGGTTGAAATGATTCTGCTATTTTTACTCTAGTAAAATGTGTACGGGCTAAATCTGCATTAATCTACAATTTTATCCTTTATGAGTAAAAGGGTTCGGTTACCAGCTTGTTGATTTATCTGTGAGTAAGTTAACATTTTTTATGAAATCCATTGATTATATAGTACTAGAATTCTCTTGTCTGTTTGTAACCATCAGCTGGGCGAAATTGGAAGGCATAGGGCAGCAATTACTGAACCAAGGTAACTTAAATGGGCTATTTTAATAATATGCTGTGACCCATGACCCCCATGCATATGAAATTTTGGGGAGTTGTAGTGTTTCAGCATCCCCACAGTCATGTGAACCTCATTTTCAGCAGTCCCTGACAAACTGCTCAGAAGTTACTGGGGAAACTGGTAAGAACTTGAAAGTGGACCATGGTTGCTGAGCCTTCCTACCACCTTCCCATTAGCAAAGTCTTTGCTTGTGGAGAGAAAATCAACGGGGAAGCTGGCAGGGAACATTGCAAGTTGAGTAAACCTACCTACCTATGCACCCTCCCTCTGTTCTTATTCACTCATGCCAGCCACTTGTGCGCCCATTCTCTCCCTCCACCCCCCCAGTAGCAGCTATGTAGTGGGAGGGAGAGAGGGAGGAAAAAAGAAAGAAATGAGGAAGCCAATTTGGAAGTTGCTCCTCCTCCCACTGTTACTTTGATGTTTTTTTGCCCACCTGTGGTCATTCTGTCTAGATAAGGAAATATCACTGAAATGATGACTCATTGGGTCACAGGTTGTCTAGTTTGTTATAGAACTGAAAGTACTTTAGACAAAAAATCCAATGAAATATGTATGTGTCCAAAGGTTTGGGGAATTTAATTTTCTGAGTGTACGTCATTCCATTTCATTCCAAAGACAGAAAGCTGCTTTTATAATAAAGGTATGTACTTAAATGCTGAAGAAAATACTGTTGCATATGTTTAATGCCTCTTACACACCCAATTTTTTTTTTATGTCCTGGACTTCGCATTCATTTTAGTGTGGTTTATATTGCCCTTATGTCCATGCATTTGCTCTGTAACTGGCTAACTATTATTTCACTATGTTTTGCTCTTCTTTAGACTATATGGAAATTAATGCCAATTCTTAATACTTTTGTAATAAATTGAACAGAAGAACAAGTTTATATATTAAGTTGTGTTAGCTTTTATTGCTATCTACATCCAGAATACTCTTGCTTATGTTTATTTTTCACTTCTAGGAAAAGGAAACCAAAAAAAGTGAAATAAAAGAAAAACTCCAGAAGAAATTAGACTCTGAAAAGGAAGAAAAAATCAGAAAAGAACAAAGACCGTTTAAAAGTAAGGTTGAAATAATAAATTATAAAACAATTTTTTGGGAATGCCAGTGTAATTTTGCTTCAGTCTTTATGGTACAATATGTACTATTGTTAAAAAACTGGTGATTTTTTTCGTCATGATTACCATTAGCCATATTTGGCACTAATGTTTGATTCTCATAGGTTGAATTCAAATGTCAGTGAATGCAGGGGAGCAAGCAAAAGCTCTTTTATGTGGTATTATATTACAAATGCTTCACAACATGGTTCATAAGACCATGTTGAATGAAAAAGATTGTGTTAATGTTACTGATAGAAAAAAGTAGGAATCACTGCATGAATTTGACTTTTAAAGGTTGCCCACTAAAATATAGTATGATGCTCACATTAAACTGATAAATTTCTTTCTATATCTTGAGAAAAGTTAAGCATCTGTTCACATAGAGATGAATTACATCTTAATTTAATTGCTATAATATATAAATGCTGTTTTGGGCATAAATCCATGTAGATAAATCTGCTTTCCCCTCTCCTTTTATATAAATTTAAATCTTGATTTATGCAAGATAGTCTTGTCTAATATTCTAAACTGCTGAAACTTAGTAAAATGGTTGCATGGTATTTCAGTTTCAGTTCCTAGTAGGCTGAAAAATTGATTATGATTTTAGCTTGATGAAAACATCTTTGGAAGTAGCGTATTTGAGAAGTTACAGTTTTATAATTAAACCTATCCAGGCAGTGATTTAAAGAACTAAATCATCTAGAAATGGTTTAAAATATTCTAAGGCACAGATTCATGCTGACACCAAAGCATCAGTAGATCACTTCGAATACTACTGTAGACCATATGATTTTTCCCCCCTTTGATTGCTTTCCTGAATGAAATAAGGGAACGTGCCTTTTGGATCTTCAGAAGCAAGGGATTCATGCACAGAGGCAGAAATGCTCTCTTTCTGCACCTTTCCTCCTCCTAGTCTCATTAGATGGTGGTGAATTTTAAGTATGCCTCTTTGAGTTGATCACACTGGATGGCTTAGTTCTCCTTAAAGTAGGCAGACTGAAGGTGCTTACAATGTGGGGGGTTTATCCTGTAACTCAACAAGACATATGGCAATTTATTTAAAATCAACGGAACAAAATTATCTCCTTTGCTTAGGAAGTGAACTCATAACAAATGTTCCTCTTAAAAATCTGTAACGTGATGTTTTGCTAGTTCTTTCCACTTCTAAGGAATCATCGAAGACCTGTCAAAAGCTTAAAATTCCCTTGCCTCTGCAAGGCTTTTGTAGATGCCCCCTTTAAATAGAAATTGCGTTATATTAACCTTAAAAGTAATCACTATATCCCATTCTTGCTATATAGTCCACAAAATAATGATTTGTTTCGTTCTAGGTTTGAAAGAGGTCAGGAGTGCATTTGATGTGTTTAGCATCTGTTCAGAAGAAAAAAATGAGTATTTGGACAGTCGAAAAAAAGAGGAGTCAGCACACGAGTCTAGATCCACAGATGAATTTAGATTAAAAGATAAGCAAGTACATAGCAGGACCAGCAGAGATGAGACCGATACTTGGGCATATATTGCAGCAGAGGGTGACCACGATATAACTGAGGACAGTTCTGGTAAGTCAAGTAGGTGCCACTGAAGACAAAAACTCATTTCAGATGGCTATATACGGCTATCCACAAATAAGTAAGGGGTCCAGCGTAGTGGTCTTAAAGTGACCTTTGAAGAATCCTTATCTATTTAATTCTTGGAAGCTCAGTATCCACTCTCCATTGCATTAAGTATTGGTTGTAAGTCACATGTTCCCTAGAACAGGGGTCCCCAACCCCCTGACCACAGCCCAGTGCTGGGCCATAGCCGATTAGGAACTGGGCTGCAGAATGGACGGGTGACTGCACGTGTGCGTGAAGCTGATTTATGAAAGCGGTGCGCACACACAAAACTATCCTCTCTCCATGCCTCCGCCAGTCTGCCAAGCTGGCGACTGCTGCCCTAAAGCTAGATGAAAATCCTCTATAGACCTTTATGTATATTTTGAATACTATTGAGAAAAGGTTTACAACAGTATGTTGAAATTCTTTTAGAATTTTTTACTGAATTGTGTAATTTGATTAATGATAAATTTGAGATTATGGAGGAAGGCATAAAACATCTCAATCCTGAATCAGTAGAGCCAAAAATGTTATGATCAATTTCCAAAAATAAATATGTCCATTAGGAAATACAATATACATTGATTTATCACTGAATCTGACTCTAGCATGTTTGAGCTATGTTTATTCCACAGAGGATTCAAATACTGTCAGTGTTATAATTGAATTTACAGAGATGATAAACAGAATGTGAATTCAAACTATTTCATCTATAAAACACTTCATTTCGAATTCAGAACAATACTTTTGAGTATGAGGCAAGTGGCTTATGATCTGTTCCAATCACTTAGGATATATGTCAGATTCAAATTTTTGGAAGGTTTGAAATAGCTATTCTGCCTCCAAAATTCAAAGTGGTTCTTGTACACCAGTAGTGAGAAGGAAGGATGTCTGCAGAGATAATTGATTTGATGATGGGAAGATTTAACTTTTTTTCTTTTCTTCTAAAAATCCAAACATTATAGATACAAGGCAACAGACCATGAATTTAGGTATGGACATGCAATTAGAATGGCTATCACTAGAGGACTTTCAGAAACATCTTGATGGAGAAGATGAAGAGCACCTGACAAATGACGTGATATCTTCAGGTGAGAAACACGCAGAGACTGAGCAGCTGCATATCTCCATTTCTTAAACATATTAATTCCTGTTGAATGCTTCTTTTCTAGTTCAGCTGCGAGATGCTGTTAAAAATGGGAACTATGCTATGGTAAAGATGGCACTTAATTCAAGCGAAGAATATAATCTCGATCAGGAGGTATGTTTCAATAGAATACATTATTTTATATAATCATACAAAAGGAATTTAATCTTCCGAAGTATACTATTTAAAAATATAAAAAAAATATTTTTATTGGTAACCAACATTATAAATCACTGTTGCAGGATTCTAGTGGAATGACTCTGGTGATGCTGGCTGCTGCAGGCGGTCACGACGACATTCTTCGACTTCTTATCCGGAAAGGAGCTAAAGTTAATTGCAGACAAAAGAATGGCACAACTGCATTGATTCATGCAGCTGAAAAGGTCTGTTTCCTGCCACCTGTTTTATGTTTATTCTTTCTTCTAAAATTATGCCAATTGGCTTTTGGGGAAGATTTGGGGCCACCTTGGAAACAGCGAAGGACTGGCCTGCAGTGCCTCTGCTGGCAGAGGGTTGCAGGAGGCCATTGCAGCTGAAACTGAGCTCGGGAGCCATGCCCACTCTGGCCCCCCAAGTTAAACACAACCTTTATGCAACCCTCAATGAAATCGAGTTTGACACTCCTGGCTTAGATTATTGGTTCAACTCTACCATTTATCTCTTTTTCTACTGCTTTTCCATAGTATGCCAAACTCATAGGTGTTCTCAAGAATAGTACCTTGCTTCAAGACATAATACTATTTAAAGAGTCATGCAAATATGTAGCATGTTTCTTACATGTAGTGATTGAGAGAGAAATTAAAACAGGCTAGCAACAATTCATATGGGAATTAATTATAGCTGTAAGCAGAAATTCTTGAAATGGGTGGCGTAAATCTGCTTTGAAGGAACTGAAAGTAATTTGTATGTGTAGCATATACTGATCTGGTAGTCTTGTATGTGTTGTTGCTTTTTTTTTTTTTTTTTGTTTACATTTATACCCCGCCCTTCTCCGAAGACTCAGGGCGGCTTACAGTGTATAAGGCAATAGTCTCATTCTATTTGTATATTTTTTACAAAGTCAACTTATTGCCCCCCCAACAATCTGGGTCCTCATTTTACCTACCTTATAAAGGATGGAAGGCTGAGTCAACCTTGGGCCGGGCTCGAACCTGCAGTAATTGCAGGCTTTGTGTTCTTAATAACAGGCTGTTCTTAATAACAGGCCTTACCAGCCTGCGCCATTCACTTGGCAGCACATTCCATCATAGTTTTACTACATAGTTTTATTATGTTGTGTACTTTCTGCAGTATTTACCTTTTTAACCAGAATTAACAGAATTGGAAGGGACCACCAACCCCCTGCTCAAGCAGCAGACCTTATCCTATTTCAGACAAACAATTGTCCAATCTCTTCTTAAAAACCTCCAGTGATGGAGCACCCACAACTTCTGAAGGCAAATCATTCCATTGATTAATTGTTCTGACTTTCCTTAAATTTGAGCACTTTATCAAGAAAGTAGTACCATGCCACCTTATACTAAATCATGACATTGAGTGTGAAATATAGATAAATACTCATACCTTCCTATACTGTGCAGCTCCTTCTCCATTTTCAGACATTTTTTACAAGTCCAAGTAGACATGAATAAGAAGCTTGAGATTAAATCTGGTATCTTCTACATCTAGCATCAGAGATTCATTAAGTGACAGTGTTCTTTTCATCTTGAAATCATTAACCAATATTGTATAGAAAATAGAAGTGGATTTACCTATAAGAGTAGGGAGATAGAGATTTGATCTTTTTTAGCCAATATTTACTTTAGCATAGTTGATTAGTATTTTTTTTGCCAGCTAACAGTACAATTTTGTATTATTTGAAGTACATGCTGCACAAATCATGCTTATTCCAGCATTGCTGATTCTAACATTTGCACATTTAAGAAAAAAAAATATTATTTAAAGAAATGAATGTTAGGACCTAATTATTTGTAGTAAAAGTAACCCTTGATTAACGACCAATAATTTAACAACAGTTCAAAGTTACAGTGACCTCAGAAAAAGAGATTTATGATCTGTTACGGCCATTGAACCACCCTTGCAGTCACATGATCACAATTTGTGAGGCTTGGCAACCAGGTCACATTTACCACCTGTGATAATGTGATCCTAATTTTCAACCAGTCAGTTTCAGACATGAAACATCAATTGGAGGAGCTGGATTCACTTAACAGCTATGGTGATTCGCTTAACCACAATAAAAATGGTCATAAAATTGGGTCCACTCATGTGATGACTTGCTTAGCAATTAAAACTCTGATCCCAATTATGTTACTAAGTTGATGTCTACCTGTAGTTCTGGTGATAACCAATCTAGTTTGCGGTCCCCAAACTTTGTAGTTAGGCGCAGCTTGGTGGGGGACGGGGAGAACTAGGATGAACAAGTGGCAGGCACACATGTGCATGCAGACCAACATGCCCAAATGCCCATCGGTCCGCTGCTTGTCCAAGTTGAGCTGCGCGCATGCTGGCCAGTCATTCGTGTGGCCCAGTTCTGAATAGGCCACAGCCTGGTAGTGGGAGCCCTGATCTAGATACCATTGCTGCAAAGAGAGGGGCGCTCCTTTTACAAATAGGAAAGGAATTGCTGGTTACTTTGAGTTCCACTTTGAAAGAAAATGCAAATATATACATATATATACAGTATCTAACAATATTTTTAATATATAATGTCTAGTTTGCAACCGTAAGCTATGTTCTTTGAGTAATATGAGAATTCTTCATTAAAGGAGGTTAGTATAAGAAACCTTTGTATAGATCTTTGATTCATTATTTTCAATTCTCTTAGGTTCAGAATATTCATGTGTGAATCATTTTGTTTTTGTAGAACAATCTAACTACTGTAGCCCTTCTCTTGGAAGCTGGTGCATATGTGAATGTGCAGCAAAAGAATGGTGAAACTGCACTAATGAAGGTATTTTTTGTTAACTTGAGTAAACTTGAAAAACAATGGTAAATCTGGATATATTATTTTCATCTAGACAAGTTATTTTCTTTAAAAATTCTAAAACATTAGTCAAAAATTTAATTCAGTGACAAATTAAATGCTAATTCATAAGTACAAGAAATGTTCATATTTGGGAATAAAACATAATGAACTGTAATGTTATGAAAACATGATGTGTTGAAGATTATGGACTTGCTTGTTGCATTGAGTTAATGTTTATTAACTTAAGCTCAGACCTGAGGGAATTGATCCTGTATGATCTCACCATATGGACAGATGAATGTGGGAGAAGATGGTCCCTTAGTAAACCTGGTTTGGAAATATGTAGGGCTTTCCAAGGAGACAAGCACACCCAGAAGCCAACTGGCAAGCAGTGTAGCTCCTAGAGCAAAGTATATCAGTAGGCTACTGCATTTTGTATTACTGTAGCTGCTGAATTATTTCCAGGACCACCAATACAGAACCCAGTAAATTTATGAAATCCCGTGCTACTAGCATCTACCCCAAAATATGCATGTACTTTAACTGCCTTTTCATAATATCTTTTGGTAAACTCTCACATGTAGGCTTGTAAGAGAGGAAATTACGATATCGTCCGTCTTATGATTGAAAATGGAGCTGATTGCAATATTTCATCAAAGCATCAGAGCAATGCTCTTCACTTTGCAAAACAGTGTAATAATTTATCGGTATCTGAACTCCTCAGGAGTCACCTGGCTATGTAAGTCCTTGCATTGGAGGTGGTTCAGTTTCCTTAGTGAATCGGGAAACATTGATGTCAATTTTTTTCTTGGAAGATTGTATTTCTTTGTTATTTTAATATAACTCTTAGTTAGATGATTCCTTTCATGGTTATTTTCCTGACTGTTAGCTTTTAGGAAGATACTGCCTTTATTAATAGCTTCTGTCTGAGAGATTTTTAGGCCTCTTCAAGTTTGAAGGATTTTTAATGTTTCATGCGAGCCAAAACTTGGCTTACATTTCAAATCCAGAAAATCCTAAAGTTATTTTTTATTTTTATTTGCTTCAGTACTTTTTTTCTTGTGAATGGATATGTATTTACATGTCTTCTTATAAACAAGTAATAATAAATATGTAATAAACTATTTTAGTTGAATTTTTAATAAAAGGAAGTTTTATCCAGGCGTTGCTCTTTTATATGAATAACCTTTTCTTATAAAGCCTGTTGTTTAATTTTTTAAATCTTTATTTAATTAGTATATTTATAGTGATTAATATATTTACATATTACAACGAGTATTGGCAGTTTACAAAATTAAAACAATTATGTCAACCAAACCGTCCAGAATACAGTATAATAAAAATATCACATTAACAATATCAAAAAAGAAAACTAACTCCATCCATGCATTCTCTGTAGAATTCAGCTTTGATAGTTTAAATCCAGAATCTCAGTGGGCAGGGTAAATTGTATTCTGCTTAATGATGATATGATTAAGATACCGATGTAGTCACTTTCTGGAAACAATTTGTGTAAAATGGTACATTCATGTAAAATGGGCTTTTACATGAAAAAAAAAACTAAGAGAAATATGATGGAAGGAGAGAATTTTGCTTATCTGCTGTACAGAAAAGAAGCTATTATGCAGAAAAGATTCTTTAAAAATGAATTAGTGGGACTGTTTGAGACAGAGACTTTTATTGAAGTTATTTTTCTAGCCATCTTCAATTGCTCATTGCTTTTGTTCATTTATACTTAATATTATTTTTATAAGAGGTAAATGAAAGAAAAGGACTTAGCTTATAAAAAGTCTCAATTTCATCCCTTTGAAGGCAGAGTCTTTAGAGTTTTGGGAAATAAATGTAATTCAGTTCTAAATACTGAATCCAGAAGTAGATTGGCTTTGCAGTAGGGGCTCTAGCAGTCTGAAAGGTGGGTGGGAGGGCTTCTCCACACATTTTTTTCTGACCTGCTTTGTTCTTTCTATTTATTGATATTTTGGGGTGCTTTGTGAATAGAAGGAGGTCATCAACAGGCAAAATATTATTCATTGAGAGTAAACTATGACCCTTTTTCTAGTACAATTACAAATTCTAATTTTGCTTGATTTTAGGCTAACCCGAGTGGCAGAAGAGACCATCAGGGAATACTTTGAAGCCCGTCTTAGTCTGATGGAACCAATATTTGATATTGCATGTCATCTGCTTTGTGAGGGACCAGATTATTCTTCTGAGTTCACCTATAAGGCCCCACAGAATGTGCCTGAAGGTTGTATTTGGAGACAAGTTTGATCAAACAGTGAAATGAAAATCCAGATATTTAAGAGTGTGATATTTACCTAATGGCTATCAGCCAGTTGGGATATTTAAATAAAACATGTGTAACTAAAATAATATGCTAATGATAATAGGTAGCATTTTTTTTTAAAAAAAAGTATTGAGATTCATAGGTTGTATTGCTTAGAGAATTTTTTTTTTGAGAAAGAGAGAGAGACAATATAGTATATTTAATAGTGATGTTAAATTAATCTGAATCTTCCAAGTGAATAGAAATTGGGTTATGAGAGAAAAAACAGGTAAGAATTTTTTCAGAATTATAATCCTAAAAATTGGATTTTCCAAAGTTAAAATATCTGATTTTATTTAACAATACTTTACATTAGAATTGTATATTAATGAGTTCTTTATTTAATAATCCTACATACAAAATGTAAAAAGAAATTAATCTTTAAGAGTCCCAAATCAATTTATGTTTCTTTAAGCATTTACTTTCCAGACTTCTTTCTGAATCAGACTTGGGCATTTGTTATGAAAGAAGGGATCTGATTTGCAGTTACATGGCTTAAGAACTTTGAAATAAAATCTGTAGAGCTACTTTTTAATATTCAAGGTATAATTCAATCTGCCATCTATTTGTGAATAGAATAGAATAGAATAGAATAGAATAGAATAGAATAGAATAGAATAGAATAGAATAGAATAGAATAGAATAGAACAGAACAGAACAGAACAGAATAGAATAGAATAGAATAGAATAGAATAGAATAGAATAGAATAGAATTCTTTATTGGCCAAGTGTGATTGGACACACAAGGAATTTGTCTTGGTGTGCATATGCTCTCAATGTACATAAAATAAAAGATACGTTCATCAAGAATCATAAGGTACAACACTTATTGATAGTCATAATAAGCAATCAGGAAACAATAAATATAAATCGTAAGGATACAAGCAGCAAAGTTAGTCATACAGTCATAAGTGGAAAGAGATGGGTGATGGGAACAATGAGAAAATTAATAGTGCAGACTTAGTAAATAGTTTGACAGTGTTAAGGAAATTATTTGTTTAGCAGAGTGATGACGTTTGGGAAAAAACTGCTCTTGTGTCTAGTTGTTCTGGTGTGCAGTGCTCTAGGGCGTCATTTTAAGGGTAGGAGTTGAAACAGTTTATGTCCAGGATGTGAGGGGTCTGTAAATATTTTCACAGCCCTCTTTTTGACTTGTGCAGTATACAGGTCCTCAATGGAAGGCAGGTTGGTAGCAATTGTTTTTTCTGCAGTTCTAACTAACCTCTGAAGTCTGTGTCTGTCTTGTTGGGTTGCAGGAACTAGTTTATAATTGGTTAATCACTTTTTCGTAAAGAGATGGCAGTTCTTTATTCTTGTATGCTCTCGAAATGAGTGTTCATTGTTTTTCCACAGGATCTGGGATTCTTTTATTCATTTTCCACGCAAACTTTTTGGGGAATAATGTCATTGCTCGGCTTTGTGGACCATGCAGTGTGCAAGCTGTGGTTTTGAATGACAAATTCCAGCTGCCTGTGTTTTTGGTAATTTTTTTCATCGCTTTGCTTACTTATATCATCTTTAGAAATGTATGCATTTTTTTATTTCTAAGAGTTAACAATTCATCCTTTTAACGCAGGAATTAAGACTCGTTTTAAACTTAATCTTGTATTATGGGGAATACCTTCAGGTTTTTGAAAATTTGAAAAACCTGTATTTGAACTCATATTTTGCACACAAATATTCTGTTTCAATCCTTGATATCTCCTATTTGTTGTGAAAGATTTGCCTGTCTGCTGTTTGCATATATAGTTTAAACATGGTTTATTTCATGTGTATCTTAAAATGGTTATATCTACATTTATGGGCCCAGTAAAGGCAACAGTTTACATTTTTAGCTGTGAACTTCTATCATTCCAAGAAGAATGTGTCAGTCCTGCTAGTTATATAGTACATCTTTCTTTGCTTAGGATCTAAAACAATTTCAGAATGGGATATGGAAGATCATCAAAGTTAAATAATTTTGCTTACTGGTCAAAATATATAGTTGTATCTACATTTTTGGTAAATATTATTGATCGGTGCACTAAGCGTACTCAGTAGCTCTCTTTCTCCCCACCCAGCAAATACCAAACAAGCATATTTGTGTACATATGCCCATCACATAGATTCAATCTTTTTTTATACAGCAATTATTTATTGTGGTTGTCCCAGCATTCCTTGCTTCTTTTTTTTGCACATAACAGGCAGTAGTCTGTTACGTAACTTTGTTACATAAACCCTAGATTTCACCTTAAGGCTATAAGCTGTAGCTCTTTGCTTTCCAACATCAGGCTTTGTCATTGCTTCCCTTCTCATTCTCATTTACGGTAGTTTAATAGTCAGCTAGTAATGATTTTCAACATATATGAAAGTTTGCATGTTCTTTAATTGGCTAAACTAGATTTACTACTACCCTTATTTTTTTGCTGAGTAGCTTAACTTATCTTTCTGTGAGAAAGGGATGGAATTTGGTATGCAAATACCAAGTAAATATTTCCTTCTTATTAAAAAAAAAATCTCTAAAACAGGGGTCTCCAACCTTGGCAACTTTAAGACTTGTGGACTTCAACTCCCAGAATTCCTCAGCCAGCAAAGCTCTGGGAGTTCAAGTCCACAAGTCTGAACTCTGGGAGTTGAAGTCCAAAAGTCTTAAAATTGCCAAGATTGGAGACCCCTGCTCTAAAATACATAGAGAGACTCTTCGTCTACCTTTAATAGATTTTGCAGAGAAGCTAGTGTGATAGTAGATAGCAGTTTTATTTAGCAATGTGTAGTTAAATATCCTATGTACTTGTGTATAGGATAGACAGAATACACTTTGAGCAGGGATGGGCAAACTGTAGCCCTTGGGCAAATTTTGCACTGCCTTTGGCCTAATTTCAGAATCTCTGTGCAAGAGAGTTCTGTCTGTCCCACCCTGCAATTGGGAGTCAAGAGAGGAGGAGGAGGGAGGTGTCTGAAGGAGGAGGGTGGTCAGAGAGCACATGGGTATTCCCATTGCCATTCCCTTTTGGCTCTGGCCCTGCCTACTGCTTGCTTCAGTCCCACCTACAATATGACCTGCAACCAGGGTAGTGGTGGTAGGAGAGGGGGAGAGATTGCCCACTCCTGCTTTAGAAGCTTTGCAAGTGATCTGTTGATGAAAGATAAGCCAGAAACAGTCAGAAGAATGCTCTGCCTTCAGACAGTACTTGAAGGTGCTGCTGGTACCTGTTATTTGGCTCCAAGTAGAGAGTAGAGAGGTACCCTTTGCCTTCATCTCATCCTTTCCCCTCCCTCCCAGCCCAACAGAGCCTGCCAGCCTGCCCAGACAGAGCAGCTTACTCAGCGGATCTTACAGGTGAGTGGCTAGGCTAATATATGTTAGGGCATTCGTGCCAATCTTATCCAGCCATATGCTCTCCCTGCCTTATTTTACTGGGAGCTACACATCCATTTCCTCTACTAGTCTCTGCCCATGCCAGACCTCATGCCTACTTTTGGGCACTTCCAAACATCTTAAGTTGCTTTCCAGTGATTAAAAATACTAAGGTAAGGCTTGCTGGATTATATCCAAAGTTCATATAGAATAGTGCTTTAAAAAACAACTGGTTTAATTTCAAGATTTCTGTGTTTCTTTTCCTGTTCTTTTTATTTTATTTTTATATCTGCCTCCTAGAAGCTGCATGTGTTTTTAGTTGTGCTGTAGCTTTTATGGTTGGCATTAGGTTTTTTTGCCATGCAAATCGGTAACAGGCTTAATTGGTAAACAAGAGTTAAATGCATTAAAAGGTATTTTTGGGGGGGCTTTATATTTTGTCTGGCTTGTGAGAGATGTTACATCTGTGAAATGGATTCATTTCTTTTTCCTCCTTATTTTAGGATAGTCACTTTATTTATTCCTTCAGTCCTATTCAAGGCCTTAACAAACTCTTCATACGTTTAGCAGAAGCCCCAACAGCAAAGGTGAGAATTGGAAATAAATGCCATTATTCAAATGGATATATAAAAGTTCCCCAAAAGCAGTTTTGACCTTATTAAAATGTTAAGAAATGCCTAGTGTCATCCATATTCTGACTATTTATAAACCACTAGTAAAGATATAAAAACATATCCCGTGGATTTTCTAAAATGTCTTTTCTTATGAAAATGTGTAAAAACATGCCTCTAAAATATATTGAATGTATGAAATGCTCTATTTTATGAGATACCGTTAGTCTGTGTGAATTTATTTAGAACCTACTATGCTTTCTCTCATGTACTTCATACAGTGAGATGGAAAGATTTTGTGACTTTTTGTTCCTTACAGGTTAAGCTGCTGATAGCTGCCTATAGAGTGCAATTACAGTGACTTAATGAATGATGCAATTTTAGTGGACTCTTTTCCTCATTTGATTCTCGAGAAGTATGGAATTCCTGGTGCATTCAGTGTTTAATCTCACTTCATTTTGTTTGAATGCTATTTACGTGTGAAACTTTCCATTAAGTAGCAAATACACTGCTTTAAAACATTGCGAGAGATTTATTTTGTAGACGTACGTAGCTGTATTTGTGTCAATGACTGTAATTCAACTTGTAAGGCTCAGCGTAACATTTCCACAATGTGGAATGATAGTTTTCAAGAGCAAGTATTTTGGTTGTGTATAAATCCTCATATTTTTCCCTGATTTTGATGTTTATATTTAAGTTTATTAAAAAAAAAAAACCAGCTATAAATTTCTATTGATGTTATAAAAAAAACTTAATAAAGAACTTCTGTGACTAATTTATCTGAGCAGAAGTTTAATATAAGAAAATTTAGGATGGCTCATTTAGAATGTATGAACAAAATTTGTACCAAAAGATATGGTAATGTAATAATGGGTAGTGTTTTATTCTTTAGGTTTAATAGGTACAGAAGAAAATAGTTTTTCAGATACATTTGGGATATTTTTTTTAAGGCAGATTATATTTATAGATTTATGCTGAACTCTGGCCATGCAATGCTCCCCAAATGATTGAACTATTGCCCTGATCTAATCTATACTGGTTCTGAGATAAAAATGTAAGATGTGCATAAATCCTATTTGGGTGTAAAAATTAAAGTTTTGTTAGTCAAACTTCAGCTTACATCTTCTGCTATTTATTGTTAGTGTCACTGTATTAAAATAGAGTAATGGTAAATTAAATATTAGTAGATTTAATCTTAAACTGCTAAATGGCAACGCAAACATTAAGGTCGGCATTGGGCACATCAAATTCTCTTAACATAAAGGAAAGATTCTGCAAAAATTCCTTCTACTTAAGATACACAGCATCTTATGGCAATATTCCCTCATTCTGCCCAAATCACTGGAGGTTTTCTGTGAGGTAATACTTTCTTTATGCTATCTAATGCTGATACTATAGCCACCATTCCTTTTTTTAGGAGCCAATGACTGGAAATAAAAAACAATGCAGATTTTAGGGTGTCCTTTTAAGCACTGTGAATACAATATAAAATATACATATACAACTGTAATAGTTGTAATTCATTATAGTGTACCGGTATTTGAAACTTTTTGAATAATTTGACTAAGACAGTTGCTTTTAAAATTGAAGTTTCTTGAGCTTTCCCATACTTTCTTTATGCTGATCCCACTTGGCCATCACTGCCTTTGAAAAGAAGTCATAGAATGAAATATTTGATACCTTGAAATAGATGGGCCTGATTCGTTACAAAAATAAACTGTAAAGATTATCTTCAAATCTCTGCTCAGATGAATATAAAATAGTATTTGTGGCTATCAACAAGTACATACAAGGGTTCTTCCACTCTGGAAATGCAAGGAAATATAACCTACAGCCACTTTTCAAAGCAGTAGTCTGTGCACTCTGAATATCATTTTTTCCAGTGGTAGGCAATCAAAAGCCTAGTAATAGCTTAGAATTATCAGTTGAGACATCTCCACTTGCTTCTTGAACTAACCTTATTTTTAAAATTAAAAAAAAACTGAAGGGTGGCAAATTTATTTTATTAAATATATTTGTAGCCTGCCCCAAGGAGAAAAAGCAAAAAATCACAATGGCAAACTAAAGCAAAAAGCCCCAACCAATACAAGCAAACATTCCTATGGTATAGGCCATTCAGTAAACTAGGGAAACAAATGGGAATAGCAAGGCGTTACTTCCTTGCAAAATGCAGAATGTGTTGGGGGTCATACTCTTATCTCTGGAAAGTCAGTAAAGGAGGAAGCTACCAGTGTGAAGGGCTGTAAAGTATGCATGCATCTCCTGAGAAGTGTGGTAGGGTTCAGAGAATGGATTCTCAGCAGGCCTTCACTAGATATTCAGGCTACGTTGAGAGATTCAATTCTAGCAAGAAACTGGCTGATTTATTCCAGCACTGTATTATATAGGGCTATAAAACAATAATCAACACTTTAGTTAGGGCCTCAAAACTTGATAACCAATGCAGCGACTTCAAAATTGGGGCTACTGTATACTGGCAGATTGTTTTCCCCCAGCAATCTAGAGGTCCGAATTACTACATGTAATTCAGCTAGGTCACTGATGAATCTAGGACACATTTGACATGGCATGTTTTGGATGAAATGCCAACATTCACTAACACTCAACACGTGTTCTCAAAAGCACGCTCTGTTCATACATGATTTTCAGAGGCTGTGGAATGGGATATATTTTCACATGGACTCTGGAGCCTCCAGCAGTCACATAAGGGCTGTGCTCTTGCATGGCATCCAAAAAGCATGAGAGAATAAGATGTGGTTTTGCATGGTTTGCAGACGCAGCAGAACAGCATACTCCAAAGCCACTTCCCAAAAAGCCTTTTGTGACCAAATGCATCCTCTGGTATGCATGGGCCTGTCAACAGAGAATACCATCTGATCGCACTATTCCCCAAGCTTTGTGCACTTTGGAAAACAGCAAGGCAGCAAGAACTGAAGTTGTGTTCAGGGTGGCCCAGTAGGGAGGGAAGCATGGACAATTTGAGATGTTTGGCATCACTAAGCTGAGTAATAATTGGGGCATGTTAATATCAAGGTAGCATTATCTAGGTAGAGTCTTACCTGGTGCATTAACTAAAATTGGGTGAAGTACTTACCGCCATAAAGTTCACTTGATGCATAAACAGCATCCTAGATCTCCATGTCACAAAACTCTTCAACAATGGCACTCAGAATATATTGGATTGCCACATTGTTTATTGACAAATTGCAATTCCATCTCTGTAGTATTTGAGCTTGTTTGACCTTATCCAAACCCTCATAGGTCCAAAGACAAAGTTCAGGATCTCTAAATATTAGTTTTCCCAATCTTTCATGCAGATGTTTATAAACATAGAGTGAGGACATCGAGTTCTAATGTCTCCAATTTGAGTATTTGTGGATAAAAGCTGTCCTCCCTATATCTACTAGTGAACTACATAGAACCATTCAGCATCCCAACTTTGCTGGTGGTCCAGAAAAAAAAAATTATGTTTAATGGTACTGAATGCCAAGTGTCAAATGCCAACCCTAACCCTAACCCACCTATCCTCCACTCCCCAAGTCCTGATGCTGATTCACAAGACTAATTAGAGTAGTTTCAGTCCCATAACTGGGCCTAACTGGGACCATTTAAAATATTCAGTTTTCTGCAATTGGTTCCCTAAAAAGGGAAAGTTGGAGACTGGTTGAAAGTTATCCATCAGCTGAATCAAAGGAAGACCAAGAAAAGGCACACTACTGCTTCTTTCAAAGAAAACAGCATCTTTTTTCTTCCCTCTGAAGCCAACTAATCACCAGCTAGTCATCCAAAGGAACCAGGCAAGTGTAAATCAAGCCGACAGATGGGACTGCTTGAAGTACAAAGAACATTGTCCACTAATTTGATTTCTGTGTATGAATTGTACGTTATTGTGACTATTGTACATTATTGTGCAGTTGTTTTTAATAACCAAGAGGAAAAAAAACAACAACCCAGCACTGGCAAGGCAAGCTACTGAATTTAAACAGAGCGCAAATCCCATACTAGCGCTGATTAAGTTACCTAGTTAGGTAATGAAACATCTGTAAGCAAAACAACCACGCTCAGCACCAAGGGCTCTATTATATAGAGATCCTTGCACTAGCACTGTGATGGCAAACCTGTGGCACGCATGCCGGAAGTGGTACACAGAGCTATCTTTCCGGGCATGCCAGCCATTGTCTGCTGCTCTTCTGGGTTCCGGCGCACAGATGGTCTTTGCGCGCGGGGGAGTGCCAGAAACAAAGAACAGTTCCCTGGCGTGCATGTACATGCCAGGAAGCTGAGCTTCCATTTTCTGGCATGTGCATGCATGCCGGTCACCTGGTCTTCTGGTGCGCATGCGCGTGAGAAAAGAAGCTGGCCGGCACACATGCGCACGCCAGAAATCGGAAGTTCAGCTTCCTGGCATGGACATCTGTGCCAGCACTTTTCCACCTGCACGCTCCCATTTCAGCACTCAGTGCCAAAAAGGTGCCAACACTGCACTATCACAAACCTATTCCTTTAAGGCTGAGACTGCTGGCTACTACGATTTTGGGAGCTAGGGACACACAAGACAGTAACTTGTGAGTAAAATGGAAACAGTAATTACTTTCTTCCAAGGTTACTCCTACAATGGGATTTGTAAAATGTGACCTATAATATAGAAATCACTATTTTAATGCTAACAAACAAAATGAAAATGAAGGAGCAAGCATAAACTAATTTTGGAATCATTTAATGACTGAAAATTTACATAGTTATCACAAATACTCAATTCAAGCATTGTTCTTATGTAGATATAGGTTTCCACTTCAGTTTCACAGGAGCAATATATTTGATCAAATAATGTGGGGCTCTCTTAAGTTTCAAGATGGATTCTTCAATCAAAAGCTGAATGAAGTTTTGAAGCTGTACTCCAACCTTTAAAAACAAATAGTCCAAATAAAATATATGTCAATTTGCGAAGCTTTCCCAACCTGACAATATAACTGAATAACTTCTAATATGATTACATCTTCAATACATTTTGTTCTGATGAATGTATACTTTGATTTGGTAGTTGAAATAGTTTGAGAAATGCTTTGTGTGCAGGGCCTAGACCAATGGATTCAACTGGTGGCCCAATGGCCAGATGAGTCACACTCAGGCCACACCCACCCCAGCTCCACGAAGGGGAAAACATCGTGAAACATTACATGACAGCAACATGACATGGCGAGTTTGACACCTGTGGCCTGGACATTTGTTTAGCCCCACGTTACAACTTTCTGAAGCATAAAGTGATTAGAAATAAACATGAAACTATAATTGGAATATGTACTTTAGGGCTAGTCTCTTTCATGTGGTTAATATGATATACCAAAATCTGATATTATCTCCCATCTCAGACATCTGAATCAATTTTTCTCAGAGATCTTTCTACACATTTTTAAAAAAATTTCAGTAGGGTTTTATACTCCCTTTTTTTTTCTGCTCCCAAAGATTTCAGGAATTGCAGACAGCCTTTACTTTTACATAATTTAAAATATTCAATTATGGAGTACTACCCTGTTTCTAAAACCCAAAATTTCAAGTTAAAAGATTATCAAGGAACATGCTAAAAGAGACAGGGTTGTATAAATAACTTTCAATCAATGGGGGAAGAGAGAAAAAATATGCAGCGACTAAAAGCAGTAGAACAACAATAAAATTGCTGTTCTAGCATCTGGGATTTCATCAGACCAGGTTTTTCTCCACTGTTCATTCCTTTCTCAACCTGGTTTGGCTACATTTCCCACCATCCCTATTCAGCATGGCTGTTTTCAGTTTAAAGACATAGGAATTTGGAGTAGCAAAATTCTCCTTAAATGCCATACTTCTCCCTTTAAACATTGTTACATGGAAAATCACTCTTAATGAAAAAAAAAATGACTGGCATTTTTATGCCATAGAACTCTCATTCCTAATTGAATAGATAGTTACTTCAAAGTTTTAAAATGGTGTCCTCGTTGTAGTCCTGGTTGCTTTAATGATTACTGTTCTTAAGATGATTCCTCTTTGTCAATTCAACCCCAAGATCACAATTGCTTGCTTAATTCTGCATGGTGCAACTGTCCTGAAAAACATTCAACATGTCGTTATTACATTTCAACCATGATAACCTTCATAAATCTGATGGGATTTGTGGGTGTTTGACTGGCTTGGGTGGTGGGGGTGGTGGAGAGAATAACTCCATTCCTTTTTATTTGGCTTTGTCCTGATGGTGCTATTGAAGGCTCTCTACTGTTAAAACTCAGACATGGATACCAAAATTAATATTACATTAAGACTTTCATCTTCTCCCTCACGATGTTCAACATTTACATGAAACTGCTGAGGAGTTAAGCTAAAACTTTCCAGGGAACATCATCAGTATACAGAGATTCCTAAATCTACTGCACTATGTTATCTAACATCAAAAAAAGTGACTGAATATTCCTGGAGTGATGATTGGTTGAGATGAGGAAGAAGTTAAAATCTAGGCCAAATGGATGTGATGTTATTAAATAGGAAACTACATTAGGATGAAGTTTAGCGGACTTCCGGTGGCGCCGTAGGCATTGAAGACGATCCTTCAGGATCGCCAGCCCCATGATTGCGTTAAAGCCGCCTAGGCAGCGAAAATCAGCTGTCAGGCGGCTTGAAAACCTTTCCCTCAGGAGAAGAGGGAAAGGCGAGCAGTCGGGTGAAGGTAGAGCTCCCTGAAAGCCCCAGGAGCAATTCTAGGGGCTTGAAGGGTGAGAGCTCCCTGGAAAGCCCGACAGAGCTCCGGATCCGGGACGCTTCTGCTTTTAAGCAGAACAAAACGCCGCAACCACCTCTGCAATCAACATGAAACTTCAATCTGACTTCAAAGCAGACAGAGCAAAGACAGGAGTGCTGGCAATTATAAGTACTAAACCTTAACTCTGTGTTTATATTGTTCCCTGTTGAAACAATTTAAGAAGAAAAGAGTAAAGGAAATGGCGCCTGTGCTTTAAGAGGGCGTGAAAGCGAAAGCGAAGAAAGTTTTTTGTTAAAGTTGTTAGCGCCCTTAGCACTGTTTAAGGCTGTTGGAAAGCTGTATTCTATAGCTACGCGAAGAGACTTAAAAGTGAAAAGGATTATAGAATCTAAAGACTTAAGGAGAATTGGATGTATTGAATTTATTGCTGCAAGCTATAAACTTAAAGCAAGAAATGGCCCCTAAGCAAATTAAACCTGGTGTTCTCAAAAGCGCTGGAGATTTGTCAGCTCAAACACACAAGCCACAACTTCTGGCTGATCCACAAGTACTGAATTTTGAAGTTTTACAAGAATCTTTGAAGGAATTTTTAAAGGAATCCTTAAAGGAAGCTTTAGAGTTGCAAACTGTTGGTATGGAGGGAAAATTTAGGCAAATTGTAGAAGAGATTTTGGAAATTAAAGATGTTGTTGAAGCTCGAAACAAAGATATAACAGAAGACATGGTATGGTGTTAGCATTTCGAAGTTTGGCAAACAATATGATTCAGCTGGATGAAAGGGTGGAAGAAATTAATCAATCTAATTTGAATTTGGAAAATAAAATGGAGGAGATACAGACTAAGCTGGAGAAGGCAGACGAAGAAGTTGTCTTATTACAATATAGATTGATGGAATTTGCCTTGAGAGTGAGAGGATTGAAAGAAAATAATCGAGAGAACTTAAAAGAGATCCTTGTAGAGGCTTTTGCACAGATGATTGGAGAGCAACCAGCAGATCTTGTAATTCAAATTGATAAAATTTATCGAGTTAGCTCCTGGGTTGCCAGATAGATACAGTTGCCAAGAGATGTTGTGATTTATTTCACAACTAGGAGGATCAGAAATGAAATTTTACAAGAATCCTGTAAAAATAAAATCCAAATAGAAGGACAAGAGGTATTAGGTTGAAAGAAATTCCTCCTAAGATGTTAAGAAACAGAAAGGAGTTTGCCTTTTTGGTGGATGAACTTAAAAACTGACAGATAAGAGTTTAGATGGGATGTTCCAGCTGGACTAATAGTGACTTATACAGGAAAAAGAAATCGTCTTAACACAATCTGGAAGGAAAGAGATTTTTATACCGATGTATTAAAGGCTGGGAATCTACCATCGCCAGAAGCCAGGCGGAGAAGAGAAGGGGAGATGGCAAGAAAGTGGCAGAAGGAAGGAAAGCAGTCACAAGTTCAAGTAGGGGCTGTAATTATTGAAGAAGATTCACTGCAACTTCTAGATAGTTTCCAAAGCCAAGAACCACTGGAAAAAACAGGAAATGTAAAGGAGCAAAGAATGACTCGAGCAGTCATTAAACGTAAAGAAAAAGAAATAATTGTAAAGAAAAAGATGCAACAATCACAAGTGATAATTTGAGAAATTAATAAAGTAGAAGCTGTCGGGGGGTTAGGCCGAAGAGGAAGAAATAGTAATTAGATTCTCAACTTGGAAATGTTAACGGCTTAAACTCACCACAGAAGAGAATTAAGATATTTTATTATTTGTAATTCAAGAATGATGTGATTTGTTCGCAGGAAACATATATTAGAATATTAGATTAAAAATATGATTCTTTTTTCAGATTAGGAAAAGAGAGTTTAGAGATTTTGGAGGTTAAATGGAAATTTGTTTAGATATGAAGAGATTGTAAAAGAAGGCAAAAGACAAATGAAAGAATTTTCTGTTATGAATATGTATAGGGGTACATCTAGGGAATTGGTTTGGGATGTAAGCAAAGCATATATGAGGGGAATTTTAATACAAATAAATAATAAATATGGACTTAGACTGCAGAAGAAGTGGATGGGAAACTTGGGAAAAAATTTGGGCTAGAAATGTTAAATTTATGTAAGTATAAAAAGTATGGTAATAGAGAGTAAATTATTCACAAGAAAGATACATATTGGAATGGAGAGGATGGTTTGATTATATTCAAAAAGTATCAGACTAAAGAGTATCAAGTGGTTTATGAGTGAATAGAATGTAAGAATTGTATTAGTAATTTTTTTCATGTAAAAAGGGAGTTAAGGTTCTAGGAAAGTGTTGGGAGCTTATGGATAGTTAGCTTAGTTTAGCTTATATTTGTTAGATGTTATACCCTGTATTTTGCTCTGGGAAGTCGAGGGGGGGGATGGGTGAAGATGGGTGGGGGAGGGGGAGAGGGTGGGGGAGGGGTGGAGGGAGGAGGAGGGGAATTATTTGTAAAAAACTTTCTTTTTGTAAAACTTTTTAATAAAAAAAAGATGAAGTTTAGCATGCACTGAAAGAGGTTTCACTGCTCCAAAGAAATATACCGACAGCCTAAGTATGCCCTTACATTCTCAGTATTCCAGTAAATTTAAAAATAATTTAGGAGATTAAAAACTCTTGCCCCAAATACTCCCATATTTATTATTAAATTTATATGCCGTCCATCTCCCCTACAAGATAACTGGGCTTCCTTCACGGTGTATATGCAGGATATGGTTTAAAAAGTCAAGATGGAAGCAACAATGGTGCAACTGAAGCTATTCCTTATGGGTCACATGAGCAATGCAATTAAAAAAACAGAGAGCACCATTTATACCATTGGTGGCCATTTTGACTTTTCTGATGATGCCCCCTGGATATTTCTGTTCCTTTCAAATATGTTTTCCAATTGGACCCCGATATATTATGGATCTTGTTCCTTCATTCAGCTGGTCACCCTTACCAGTGAGGAGTTTATACCAGCTTCCTGCAGAAAAATGATTGCTTCTGAGCATAAATTGAGCATTAAGAAGCCTCCACATACCATTGGTTAGTAAGAGATGTTAAGAAAAAACAAAGGTTACCTGAAATATTATAAAGAATTCATCCTTCCCAGGTGATTTTGCATCTTCAGCCGTACTTCAGAATCTTAACAGCTTCCTAGAAAGATATTTAATTACACCTGGTTAAATAAAGTATTCTCATTGTACTTTGTTGACTATACACACTTTACTGTAATCTTCAGTTATTTCTCAAGGTTCATCTAAGAATTATCTATTGCAAATGAAATTAATCCTTCTGAGAGGTGGAGTATACAGATTTATGTAAAACTGAAAACCCATTTCTATCCCAAATAAAAATATAATTTTTCTTCTTCTAAACACTAGGACTTCAACAGTGAAAATCAGCTTACCACTTTCTTTATAATTTGGGAACGCTCTACATACTTTTCAATTCATTAATTTCCCCACCATCACCCTTCCCGTGTATACCTGAAAAGCTGACAAGGTTCTCCTCAAACATATTTAGAAAAACTGATATACCTCACACGTTCTGCTCAAAAAAGAGGATTGCATTAAGACATTCAAAAATAGGATTATATAAAATTGGAAGACAGATAAAAAGTAGTATTTTGTATTGTAATAGTGCTTTTCTTCTAATAATAAATGACTAGGAAAAAGATAAGTTAAAACATTCCATTGAATTTGGCTTAGCATGCTGATCTTGGAAGCTGAGTGGGAGTGTCCAGGGCACTGGAATTTCTAAAACAATTGTTGTGTAATGCTGCCAAAGCACTTGGTTACAGTTGTCAAGAACTGAGCTCAACTCAAGGATCTCTTTAAAAAGCTCTATGTATTCTGTTCAAAACTATATAGGCTGCAGAATTTAATAAAACTAATTCTCAATTTCTAGAATATTTCACTGAAAAGAGAAGTTTGAAAATGTATGGGAAAGAATAGTGATCATTGGCTCAGAAAGCAGGATGCTGCCCAGATACAACATTAGCAAAAGCAGATTTCAGTAAAATAATTGAATATATATATCTAATTTAAAATGTAATTATATATTAAGCACTGAATCCAGCTTTTCTAACCACAGAATCAATGTTTAAGTAATACATATAGCCCCAGTTCAAGTAATATAAACTTCCTACACTTCTTTTACAACCACAATTTTTGGATTTTTATTTCCAGTCCAGAGTACAATTAGGAATTTTACTTGCAAATAAGATTCACAATTAAAGCAATGTTATTAGATAAAAAAATTGAATAAACAGATTTTGTAATTTAAAGAGAAAACTAAATTTGCTGTTTTTATGAAACTTAAAATTATTATTTTAGATCGAGTATAATAAATGTTTAAATTTTTAATTTAACAATATTAATTGGCAAAATTATGAACAAAGATCCATTATTCATTAAACAATTTTTAAGATTTTACCCTGAAACATTGGGTACAGTCTATGATGTCAATATTTGAAAATACCAATTTAAACACAAATAAAATAATCAAAGCTGTTTAAAAGAGCTCCACTTTAAAAGCAGCAGGAACACTAAACAGAAATCAAATCTGAGGTGTTTAATCTGTGTCAGTATGAAAGGGGGCTCTTTGGCAAATATTAGCCCAAGGTTAAAATAGTAAGGATTCAGTGCAGTTACCATTAGGGTGGTAACTACAAATCTCAGAGCCTGTTCATTCAGAGCAAGACATACGCTACTGCATTAAAAAGTATTCCCTCCCCCCATACTGTACTCCCAAAATGTCTTAACATTATCGCCATGGGTTTTATGTATGTATTCATGAGTGCATAGTATGTATATATGTAATTGTGTAACTTTCAAATATAACAGAAAGGATAGGTTTTCCATTGTGATCTGGTGCGGGGACGAAATCCCACCAATACCATTGAAACTGTCTGAAAAATGCTGTAACTTACTTAGATACTACTTATCTAAGTGTTGGATTTGTTCAGTTGAGGCGAGTATCCAGCAAATCAAAATGAGGCAAATATGTCCCTGCTTCACAACCAATAATCATGTGTTATTTAATTTTGCTTACAATGGGGTTCCAACAATCCTACCTAATAAGATACATGGTAAACTCAATTAAGAGGAAAACTGAGACAATAACCAATCTACAGTTAACAAAGTTTCTTCAATGAACTCTGTATGTTCCTTAATTGCTAATTCAGATACAATATTAAATTAAGGCAACTGAATTTTTTAATAAATTCTGCTATTTTATATATTCATATTTTTAAATTGCATTTATAATTTACCGTTTGTTCTTATTGAAATGTAATAAATAGCATTGATGATCTGATACTGCATTATGGTTAGATAACCCGGCTGAGAAATGCTAGTTCACATCTTTCTTGAATCATAAATGATAAACTGAGACCAACTATAATAACAATCCCAGCTCCCTACATGTGATATGCTAATAATACATAAGTTTCATAATGTAATCAACAGAAAGCATATTCAGTATATTATCATGTTTGACTTTTTAAAAAGTTTTTGCAATATCACTCCATTTGACAGTAATCTCCAATATTCTAAATATAGAGTCTCTTCCTTCCTCATTTTAAGATTCATAATCGGAAAGCTATCTGGCATCCTTTCTCATTCTTATATCAATCCATTAAAATTGTTACCTTTTACTTGTAGCATTTCAAGCAACTGTATCCCCATTATGTCCTTTCCCGTCCACACTTTTCAACTTTATTTAAGGAGGATGGCGTATTTGACTTAAGTCAAAAGACTTGCTGAAAGAGAGATATAGTCTGTTGCATGGTATTCCCTTTTGGACCAAATCATATTTTTTATGAAGAAAGGGAACAAAATTGATTGGATACAATTATTTGTCATATTTCCACAAATTTCAAGTACATGTAGATGACAATTTCTTTAATTTTATTGCAGCAGGTATTTTCACTTTCTGTCAATAGTACTCTGCAAAATATTCAAATTCTTTCCTTTTTAAAAAATAGTAAACAAGTATGCATAATATTACCTATTTATTAAAGATATTTCCATTCCAGTTCTATATATATATATATCCCCATCGCAGTACTCCCCTTTCAGGATTAGCAACAAGATACAGAGATGCAAAGTAGTGTTAAGAAGCACAAAAAATTTAAATGAGACGGAAGAGGAAATGAAACATATCTAAAATTAGCTTCCACCAATATCACTGATTTTTTGCAAACCAGTGTACTTCCACATTTCTGTACGCTACTTCTTATACTACTTGCTCTTACTATACCTCCCAAGGTTTCTATATTCTATTTTAGATTTCCCACAATTTTTTCTCCTCTACTGAACCCTTTCATGCTTCCTTCAAATATTTGTTTTCCAATTTAGTCCTCATTCAAATCTCTTTATATGCCCAAACCATTTAGCATATTTCTCATATAATGGTTCATTTTTATATTCTGTAAATACATACATACCAGTTCCACACATGGTCATTTATTCTTGGGTCTTCAATGGTCTAATTACCTACTATGTATTTCTTTTCTTGTCCCTACCCATCCATTCATATCCCCTAGCAGAACAATTGTTCTCTTGGATTGATTTCAGCACAGAGTAAGCACGTTTTTCCAACATTAAAATGTATCTATCATCAGTTCATGGATTCCTATTTGCATATATGATTTACACTGTGGTGAATATGTGTGTGTGCACGCTTGCGTATTTGTGTGTGTGTGTATGTTCATGTTCACCACAATGTAAATCACATACATTCTTACTTTCTGACCTCTGGTTCAGCCTTTTCATTCATATTTAAACTGCATTTTACCCTTTGTTAAGTTTTACACCTTCTCTTTTCTTTCCATTGCATAGATTTAAATGCATTGCTTTTTTCATTTATTTCCATGTTTATGATTGTAGAACATCCCAAAACAATTTACAGTAAACATAACAACTTTCAAATAAAAAAAGATAAAAACAAAGTAAAACAGAATATCTCTGTATTGGTACACCTTGGTACCTCGTCATATCACAATGCAGGCCTCCATCTAGAGAAAGTCTAGTTGTGTATTGTTGCCAGACAGGCAAGCTAAGGAAGCAAGCGAGAAAACACTACGTTATCTAGAAAGAAGTAACCTGACTCCAGATATGAACAGTGAATCATGAGGAACAGTTAAGGCAAACCTATAGATTAGGGAATGAGAAAAGTTAACTGTATGCCTAAATGGGAGATGCTTTCATGTGGATTCCTTCACTGAGCAAGGGATGGCATAAATGGCCCTTTATAATCTTTAAGCTTCTGTGAAATGAGAAATATGCTCACTTAAGTCTAATATGCATTTAATATACAGAATATGGTAAGAACATCTGAAATTCTCTTATTCTTTCTGATATGCTTTAGACGAAAACAGAACTATTCTATATATGTAATGGCAAAGTTTGAGGGTAAGTTATAGCGCAACCTTCCATATGCTAGAAACTTGCTGAATTGTATATTTGTAAAAGATATATTTTATTTACACTGCTTATTCCTTTATTGTGTACTAGTTATACAACTATCTAATGCTGTGGCCTTTATCTGTGGTCCTCTATTTTGAGAAAATACTTAAGAGTGCTTATCACAGCAGTTATGACCTGGTCACCAATGTACCAAAAAGAAACTCATGGGATTTTTTTTTTGCCATTGTATTTCTACCAATTCAGTTTCATTTCATTTCTGTTTTAGAAATAAAGCAGTGAACTGCAGCCATTCATATGAAATAGGCATTCTAGGAGGGGAGGGGGAGAAAGAATCTGGAAAATGGGGATATACCACTTTTCAATAATTTTCCTCAAAATTAAGATTAAAAAAAGTAAATCTGGAAAATGGGTATATACAGGTAGTCTTCGGTTTAATTATTGTTCAAAGTTACAATGATACTAAAAACAGTGACTTATGACCAGTATTCACACTTATGACCACCGAAATATCCCCATGGTCACGGGTTTAAACCAGGTGTTTGCCAATTGGCATGTATTTATGACAATTACACTGTCCCAGGATCATATGATCATCATTTGCAACTTTCCCAGCCAGTTTCCAAAAAGCGGCCAATGAGTGAAGTCAGATTTGCTTAATAACTGCAGGATTCACTTATCAACTGCAGTTATTTGTTAAATAAAAATGTCATAAAATGGGGCAAAACTCACTTAACTGTCTTGCTACCTGTAGCACTTTCTTACAATTTTCTTCAAAACTAAAATAAACTTTAAATATTAAAAATAAGAGAGGGGGAGGGTTTGCAAGGAGGTGTCTGCAAACCAGTGGTATTAAGTTTTACCTTAAGAAACATTGCTGAAATATTATGAAAAAATATGTTGTTATGTAAGAGACTTAAATCTCTGAATCCCTAAACAAAGTTATTATTCCCTAAACAGACTGCCCTATTTTAAAATTTCAGAAAAGATTTTTCCTATACCAATATATTCAATATTGTCAATTTCAAATCTCATCTGATTATTTTAAAATGTACAAAGAATTATCTAATACTGTATAACAGCAGAGCAAAAAACATTTCTACTGTTGTGGACTCTGTAACAGAAGAAAGAAGTACTTTATAAACTGGAAATATACATACATACTTTTTTACATGGAAAGGAACACTTGTATACTCCCACTTTAATTAAGTAAAGAAAAAATTGTATGAGGCTCAAAGAAAAATGACCTTAAGTTTACTGCATGTGCTTTTTAAAACTAAATTATCAATAATGAGCAAAAGCACTCATTCAAATTTGCATAATGTATAATCAACTTACAACAGATGTTCAAGTGCCAAATACAGAAGCAGCTTTTGGAATGCTTAACCAAAAGCAAGAAAAGCAAGTATGGTCCATGAGTCAGTATTATCTCCCTTCTCTTGCTTTATAACACAGTAACTGCAGATAATTTCAGCTCATGGTAATAGAACATATGCTGGGCCAGTATTTTGCAACTAGAAGTTGGCTTTTATTTTGGAAATTATCCTAATTAATTGAGTTGAAGGAAACACATGAATTCATCTCAGCATAATTTGTATTCTATAAGTAAAGAAGAACATAGTGCAATTTCAAATATCAAAAACATCAGTAAAAATGTATGAGTAGCACAGTCAAAACTGTGTTTCAAAAATAACACAGGCCATGAAATAACATTTTACAAAACAGCATTTCAAAAATAATGTTTTACAACATGAAAAAAATAATTGTGCATTAGTTGGTAAATATATTTATATTTATATATATGTGCCCTTTACACTAAAATCCCTTGTTCCACAAAATAGCAACTGCAAAGTATAAATTAGGCAAGAAAAAACATCTGATACAATGTTATATCTTCTACCCTGTTTCCCCCAAAATAAGACATCTCCTGATGATAAGCCCAATCGGGCTTTGAGTGCATGACAAGGCTTATTTCAGGGTTCAAAAAAAAATAAGACAGAGTCTTATTTTCGGGGAAACACGGTAATGAATCATAAATTACTTAAGATACCTGGATTAGGAATGCCATTATAACAAGTACTGTATTCAGTGTCTCAGCAAGGCTGTATTTACAGATAACAGAATCAATTTAGTCACTGTTGGACTAAATAAAGAAATGCTCTTACTCTCAAGAACATTTATATTTCAATAGTTTAAGTTTTTTCTGTGATTTCTTTGAATTAGGTACCATAGATTGGGCAGTCTATCAATATTATTTATAATTAAATGTTAATGTAAATACATTTGTAAATTAGAAAATAATTAAAAATAACATTGTTTTCAGATTCTCACCTGTCTACATATCATAAAGATGTATAAAAAAAATTAAAGAACCATTTTACCAAATGCTTTGCTTAAAAAGTGTATCAACATAAAAGCAGAGATCTGAAGAACCCATCTACAACTTAATAAAGCAAGTATATCCAGCAACAAAAATATGACTTAAGAAACTTGAATTATATTGTTAATCCTAGAAAAACAAGAATATTTGTGAGTCCAACCTATATGTTCAGAAAGTACAGGTAGTCCTCAACTTACAACTACTACTAAACCCAAAATTTCTGTTGTTAAATGAGACAGTTGTTCAGTGAGTTTTGCCCCATTTTACCATCTTTCTTTCCATAGTTTGTTAAGTGACTCACTGCAATTGTTAAGTTGATAACACAATTAAATGAATCCGGTTTCCACATTGACTTTGCTTGTCAAAAGGTCACAAAAGGTGATCACATGACTCATTCATTGCAACTGTCATTAATGAGTCAGTTGCCAAGCATCTGAATTTTGATCACATGACCATGAGGCTTCTGCAACACTCATAAGTGTGAAAAAAGTGTTGTGACTTCGAACAGTCACTAAATGAACTGTTGTAACTCGAGGACTACCTGTGAAGACATTTAGGACCCTTTTTGGATGCTTCCAAAAATTCCTAATGGGAAATAAAATTCTGCCCTTAAACATTTCACTAATTCTATCTCCTACCAGAACCACCTGCCCACCATTTTGCTCACTGTTCCTTAATGACACTCAAAATGGGAAATGAAAACATCAGAAGACAGCATTACACAAATAGTAGTCTACCAATTCTTGTCTCAATTCAATAAGAAAATAAGAAATTTTCTGATATATCACATGTTCATAGTTATTGGATTTTTAAATGAAATAAAAGTTCTATTTATTCACAATACCTATTATGTACCATTTGTATTTTTCATGTTAAAATTTTTTTTAAAAAGCATAAAATGTATTTTTCCTTGAATGTTGATAAATTGCATGTTGAAAGTAAACTGCAAACTTTGGAAGAAACTCCCTCAAATGGTGCCACATAAATCACTTATCAGTAAAGCACCTGATTTAGAAAATTAATTTAAACAACCACATGAGTTTTGCATTTCAGTGAACATTTGAAAGACCTGGGTATATTCTAACATGAGCTCACACCTTCAATATATTTTACTTACAATTCTTGATATTATTGTATTTTATTTATACTATTTGATAATTCTACTTATAGAACTATAACAAAGAATAGAATCAAATGACACACAGAGTTAAGGGAACTTAATATTCATACTCCCCTAAAATTCTCGTATATAATATAGGTGCAGTACAGTTTTCCAACTGAGATGAAAATTAATTAAAAATGAACCCTATGGGTTATTATTGAAACAGTCAAATTGTAACAGTGCAAAGAAATCATGTCTCAGTGTTACAAAAACAGATAGGTAAATCCAACAATACCTAATGACTTATAGACAGGATAATTGTAGGGAAACAAAATGCAATCTTTAAATCTTCCTATCAACATTTAAACAATTTTCCAAGCAGTAGAAATACTGGAAGTCTTTTTATGTCCATGGAATCTTACCTTTCATTTCAGCAGAAACTGGGATAAGCCTAATTCCACTTCCAAAACAGAGACAGCAGGTTTAAAAGTCTTTCTGGAGCTTTAACTTCTTAAGCCACGCCATACATGTGCAAGAATGTCAGGGGAAGAGAGGCTGTTTGCCATTGCAGAAAGTTATGGATTAGTTTTTTTCATATTGTATTCCTATACTCTATAGTCCTCTGTTAAAAGAATATCTAATAAGAATAAATTTATGGTTTAATTCATAAGTATTTGAACATAGGATAATAGTATAAAAATATTATATTTTGAGCTTTTCACTTAATATGCAAAGAAAGGAATGTCAGAGAGCATCTAAAGATTTGTGACACCAGTTTGAATACAAATGATACGTTAAAATATCTAATAAGCTAGCATGACAGAGAAATATAAATTATTGCACTAAGCTGTATCCTCTGTGAAGCATTCTTGGCTAAACATTAAACAATCTTTGCACGGGATATGATAAACTATTATTTTGGCTAAAATAGCAAATACAATAGATTTCCTTAAATTCTATAATCCATTCATATCATCTTCAGAACTATGCATGCTTAAATATGCATAATACTTATTATTTCCTTACAAGATATCACTTGAATTGTTAACTATGTTCACAATAAGAATACATTTAATAGCTTCCTGGTCAATATTTTTGATTCTCTGTTTTTTAAACATATCAAAATGCTGAAACTCTTTTAGTCATCTAATGCTCTAAGGTGCAGTTTTCAGCCTTTCAAAAAGTCTGTGTATAGTGATAAAAGAAACTCTTCAGAACTCTATGATTTTGCAATACCACAGTCTACAATGTATCAGCCTCATTTAAAACCCCTTAATACATTTCGCTAAGTAACTACAAAACAGGGTACTGTGTCATATCATTTATAAGCCAACATTTAATGACTTATGTTGGAAAAATATAAGCCACAGCTTTAGCTATATTAAATAATTACTCCTTTAGCTAATACTCCTGTCCTTCAACTCAGTTATTTCTAGATGGTCCTAGATAACTTGTTCATATCATAATATTTCAATTGAGTTAAGGACAGGAATTTGGCTTGGCCATTTAAAAATGTGAAACTTAACTCGACTTTAGCCATTCTACCATAGATTTGTGAGATCTGATGATTTCTTGTAGAATCTGTTGTACAATCCAAATTCCATATTCCTGTTATTATTATAAGGTGGCTTCTGAGGTTGAAAAACACCCTGATATTTACATCACCATGCTTTTCAGTAAACATAATGTTCTGTTGTTGGAATACAATCTTGTCCCCAAATACAGCATCTCTCATTCAAGGCAATTTTTTTCACTTTATTCTCATCTGCTCAAGGAATACATTCCAATAGCCTTGCTGAATCATGCAGATAGATTTTGATAAATGTGAGGTGCATGACAACATGCTTCCTGACTAGCAATGTTTTTCATCAACATCCTCCCGTACACTTCACTCTCATTCAGTCATTACCTTGTGTTGAACTTCTGACCAATGACATGAGTGGCCAGTAAATATCTGCCATTAGCAGGTGATATTTGGTGGGTGACCCACTCTTGGGAACGAAAACAGTAATTGGACATACCCTCCGATTACACACTATCAGATTGATGATGGATTGGTGAGAGGCTTTTGGTGATGGTTCTGTTAGTACTTTTACAAAAAACTTCTTCTCTGAGATGAGCAGAGATCCCCTTCGATCACAACATGATTTAGTTTCACAATACTGTATCACGAACAGCATCAGACCACTGATGTAGGTATTTTTTATGGGGATGGGCTCTCAATATCAGCCCTGACTCATTAGTGTCTTAAAGTATCTTAAAATTTCATAAATTTTCCAATAAAGAATTCATTTAATTAAGGCTTCTCTATAGTATATTTTTCAGGAGTTTGATCAGAATCTCTTTACCTTTTAACGGGAATCAGATGAAGCTCAGATCACGCTGAATATCACAGTACTTCAGGAATACAGATCACTCTAAATTTCTCTCACCAACTGTAACTTAAACAGACATCCTGCTGCTTCATCAGATGCTGACATCTCACAACTTTTTATTCAGATCATAAACAGCCATAACTTCATAATATTTTAAAATTTAAAACAAAAATGACTGAATAAACTGAAATAAGACTTTATATAACTTGAGATCTATTTCAATACCTCAAAAAAACGGTAGGCCATATTCTTTATATTCAGCATGGTATAAATACGAGTTTTTCAGAAAGCTACCTTATGCAGAATCAAAGAGAACTTGGCTACCTAACTCAATTATTATACGATCTGCTTTGCAACAGCTCTCCTGAATTTCCACAGGAACTCATTCCTGCTTCTAGAAAATGATGCTGAAAATTAACCTTGTTATCTTTTACATGGAAAACGTAAATCCAATTTGGTGTAGTGGCTAAGATGCTGGCCCAGAAACCAGAAGACTGTGAGTTCTAGTCCTGCCTTAGCCATGAAAGCTGGCTAGGCAATTTTTGATTCTCTCTCAGCCAAACCCGTCTCACAGGGTTGTTGTTATGGGGAAGAGAGGTGATGGAAAGATTATTGTTTCCCACCTGAAGTTACTTATACTGTAAAAAAGATGGAATAAAAATCTAATAAAGAAACAAGTAAATTAGCCTTTAAGCTTTGCTTTTCTGAATCACCAATTTTGCTGAAACTAGACTTTTTCACCCACCTAAATTTCAAAAGCAACTAAAATTGCTCAACAAGTTTTTAAAATATACAGTTTACATGTTTCTGCATAATAAAGGTTAAAAAATAGTTTAAAATACATTCTGTAAGATTTATCACAGTGCAGACTATCTGTAGAAACTCATCAGGATCTGCTGAAGAGCTAAATGGAGCAATGCAGATCAATATATGCAACTAGTCCTCACTTACCAATCACTTGGTGAGCGAAAAAAAGACTTATGGCTGGTACTCAAGTTGCAGCCATCGCAGGATCCTTGTTGTAACACGATTATGATTCATGTGTTTGGCAACTGGCACACTTCTATAAGAGTTTGCAGTATCCCAAAGTCACCTGATCACCATTTGTCACCCTCACAGTTGGGTTCTAACCAGCAGGAAGTCACAATTTTCAGCCACATGATACTGTACTCAGCAACCCACAGTGATTCACTTAACAAATGCAGTCAGAACTGATAGTCAATCATGGTCATGTAACTTTTCATTTTACAACTGCACGCTTAGTGACAAGAGTTGCTGGTCTCAACTATAATTGGTAAGTGAGGGCTATCTGCAATAGTACTTAAGACTTATATACCGCTTCGTAGTGCTTTGCAGCACTCTGAGTGGTTTACAAATGTCAACATATTGCCTCCAAGAATCTGGGTCCTCATTTTACCGACCTCAGGATGGAAGACTGAGTTAACCTTGAGCCGATCAGGATTGAGCTGCAGGCTGTGGGCAGAGTTGAGCCTGCAGTACAGCATTCTAACTGCACCTCCACAAAGCAATCCCTGCTGCTTCCATATTTTTGTAATTATAGTTTATAAGATAATGTACAGTAAATAAAACAAATTCTATAGTTACATTTTGTAACAGATATATATAGGAAGTTTATTCAAAGATAAGCTGCCTGAGACATCCATGTTTTAAGTGATCACAGAATACCGTCAGTCACTTACAACTCACAACAGAATAGTTAGGAAATATTTAACGTGAGAATCTGTTTTATTGCAGTATCAAAAATAATCATCAGATATAGTGAAATCTAACTGCGAAGATATTCTAGACAAAATTGTTATACAGTAAGTAAAATTACATATATACTTTCCAAAATCTAAATTTAAATATTCAAAAATAAGTTTCCATTACCCACTTTAACCACAGTTCCTTGTTACAAGTTTAATTATAGCTAGTTTAAAAGATATTCATTTCCTCCTGCACAAATAGAAATGGAAAACAATTTTTGGTTTTAACATCTTGAGACTACCATTGTTTTTATAAACTGTCCATCTCTGAAAAAATGAAGATAAGTTAAAACATCTTCACCCAAGATGAAAACAAGATTCTAGAATTTGTTTTGATGGCAAAAAGTGTATTCAAACCAATTCAAGTTTTTAAGTCAGTTTACTTAAGCAGTAAGATTTCTTATGTATTTCCTTTTCTCAAACTACACCTCACTTCCTATGAATTTCTTCACATCAGAAATAATTTGATGTTAATGATATATAATTTAAATTATTTTATCCAGTTCATAGTTCTTTTTCCTATGACTAGTATGAAAATTACACAAAATGTCATTCTATGGTTTTTTCTTCTTGTGGAATTGGATTGATAAAATCTGTTGTTCCCTAGGAATTTTTACTGGAAGTTGTCCATCCTGAAGAGGAGCAGAATAATAATATTTCAGCAAAAGTATTTTAAATTCCTGTTCAAACACGAGAAAATAGTTGAAATTCTGACACTGGGGATAATGGTAATAATGCCATCATGATCAGGTTTACTTTATTAGCCAACATTGAAAAAAGTTCATTTTCAAACCAACATAAAGCTTATATTCAAGAGTTTGATTAAAAATTATTTAGTTCTTCTAGTCTTGCCTTAGGCATGAAAGCCAGCTGGGTGACTTTGGACCAGTCACTCTTTCAGCTCACAATGTCAGATTTGGGTAACAAACCAGTCAGTCAATTCCTGTTGCAATCAACAGATGAATACACACTTGATGGAGGGGGGAAGAACAGACCCTGTACTTGGGGAAAACACTAGGAAGAAAAAACTAGATTTATTGATTAGAGATGTCATATCTCTAGAAATCAAGTTCCAAACTACAGGTAGTCCTCAACGTACAACCACAGTTAAGTCCAACATTTGTTGCTAAGCAAGACAGTTGTTAAATGGGTTTTGCCCATTTTACAAATTTTCTTGCCACAGTTGTTAAGTGAATCACTGCAATTGTTATGTTAATAACATAGTAATAAAGGAAATCTGGCTTCTCTATTGACTTTGTCAGAAGGTAACAAAGTGATCATATGACCCTGGAACACTGCAACAGTCATAAATATGAGTCAGTTGCCAAGTGTTTGAATTTTGATCACATGAGCGAGAAGATGCTGCAAAGATGAAAGTATGAAAAACGATGAATCACTTTTTCAGGGCCATTATAAATTTGAATGTTCACTAAATGATCTGCTGCAAGTCAAGGACTACCTGTGGTCCAATGTAATTTATATATATGATTTTACTTTTCATGAATGCTGGATCTGTATCCTAGATATTTGATTTAAAAATTCATTTAAATTTGAGCAACCTCTGACAAAAAAAATCTTCAACTTGTTTTTATGAATATGACATCACCAATATTTTAAACTTCAGATAGTAGAAAAATACTCTTCAGTTTTTTCAATTATCAATTCATGCAGTGCTCTACAAAGCTGGTTGTGATTACATTGATAAAATCAATTATCCAAGCCAAAAAATAAGACTCAAGACCAAGGGTATTTGAATATTAATATGGTTTTAAAATGTTCCAACTTTTTATTGCATTATCCTGCGCCAATCTATGTTTGGGATATTTTTGGACATGCTTTCCCTAAAGGATTTATTAATAAACTCAAGTTTTTGTTTTTATCTTACATTTTATGAATTTTTCTAATAGGTGGTTATGCATGTTTTGTATCAACATATGCATTTTCATACCAGATAGATATGCATATGCTCATTTTTCTCTATTATATTTAATCTGTACTGTTGCCAGAATCACACTGAAAAATATGAACACTGAAGATTGTTTTTTCATTTTCTTATTCGTCTATGTATGTAAGCCATTTTGGTGTTTTTTTTTGTTTTATTTTGACCCCAACTATGTAAACCAGCAATTAAATCAATCATTATACCACAATCAGAAATTGTATTATGAATGCCTACAGTCAAATCCTGATATTTAAACAATTTAATTGCTGATTGGAGTTATGAAAATTTTAATCTAACACACATGGACAATGCCAAGCTCAGAAAGATCAGTTTATTATATAAGAGCAAAACTAGATAATGAATACTGGTTTTATAAACCATTGTAAAATATATATTTACTCCATGATAAATACATCTAAAAATAGGCATAACAAATACTGACAATTTGCTTGACTGAGAAGTAAAGTAAATGAAAAGTAAATCATGTTTCATTCAATAGAACCCTTTCCAAAAGCAAAAGTGATTATGTGGTATCATAGCATAATGATGGCAGCAGAAAGAAGGAACTTTCATTGAAGCTAAAGCACAACAGTCAAAGATCATGATGTGAATGTGTCCATTCCATTAGAATATAGCCTAAATTTATTCCTGAAATTAAAATATATATATATATTACTTTGCATTATCCATTTCCTCTAAACAATGGTCAAAGAAATAAAAGTACAACAGAGTTGGAAGGGACCAATCTCCCTGCTCAAGCAGGAAACTCTATACCATTTCTGACAAATGTTTATCCACTCTCATCTTAAAAGCCTCCAGTGTTGGAGCACCCACAACGTCCACTAATTATTTGGAACTGTCAAAAAAATTATCCTTAGTTCTAGATTGCTTTCTCTCCTTGATTAGTTTCCATCCATTACTTCTTGTCCTGCTTTCAGGTCCTTTGGTTGACTCCCTCTTCCTTGTAGCAGCCCCACAGATATTGAAACACTGCTAGCATGTCACCCCTAGTCCTTCTTTTCTTTAGATGGGACATACCCAACCACATTTTGGCTTCCAGTCCCCTAATCATCTTTGTTGTTTTTCTCTGAACTCTTTCTAGAGCAGTGGTAGTCAACCTGGTCCCTACTGCCCACTATTGGCCATTCCAGCTTTCATGGTGGGCGGTAGGGGTTTTGTCCGATACTGAAGCACTTTCTTTTTTTTTTATTTAATTGACTTTTTAAAAAAAATTCATAGCATTATTTAAAAATATTTTCATTAGGTTTTCATAAAATTCCCCGTGACAATTTAAATTTCTGAAAATATATTTGTATCACCCGCGCATAAGTTTAGTTCACGTTATGTAAGTGAAACCAAATGGCGCTATAGTGCAACCACAAACAAAACAGCCTCATCCCAGAATAGCTCGCACATCTCCCCACACCACCCAGCTGTAACAGACAAGCAGAGCTGCTAGCCGGTGCCCCCCACCCCCAAACCCAATCCACGATGTGCAAAAGGCATGCCCAGACAACGATACATGGCGCATTACTCTGGAACCGGTGGTTAGAAAATTTTACTACTAACAGAGATACAAAAGTGGGCGGTAGGTATAAAAAGGTTGACTACCCCTGTTCTAGAGTCTCAACATTTTTTTTATATACTTGCGACCAAAACTGGATGCAATATTCCAAGTGTGGTTTTACCAAAGCATTATAAAGCGATACTAAAACTTCACGAGAAAATAAACCTGGAATTAGCTAAAAAAAGTCAGATTACTTGTTTCATTTTTTTCTTGCTTAAGAAACCATTCGCCAAAGAAATCTTGGTTTATTGTTATACGAAAACATATTCTGATAATCCAGTTAAAATCTAAAATGAATATGCGTAACTTAGACTTAAAAAGAAGTTACTTTCTGTCGACAGTGTTTATTTTAAAAATGTTTTTGCTAATCAATTCCAAATATCAGTATTAAAATTAGTACCCGAGGTAATAGACAGGGTAACAGATGTTTTAGAAATCTGGAATTTTAAAAAGTTGAGAAAGAAAATAGTCTATAGTGAATTAACACATTCAGAAAAGTTAATAGTATATCGAAGTATTTAAACAAACTGTTCATTTAAAAAATTCTTTGCGCATCACAAAATTAATGTGCAATCTAGTTATAATTTAAATACATTTCATTTTAAAGATAATAGATGCATGGAAAAAATTGTAAAACTGGTGCTTCTCAAAAGTATTAATACTGCAAACCCTTAAAGCAACTAAATCTTTTCCTGGGATTGAGTAATTTCCATGCATTCTTGGAAAACAAGTTTTCTTTAAAGGTGTTGTGTGCAAATGAATTCAATAAAAGTAACAGAAATCACTCATTAAATTAAACAGCAGTTTCATTTATTTTTTCAATAATCTAAGCTCTTATACATAAGCCGTTCTGTCATTAGGATTTTTACTAGCTTAAGTTCCAGTTCTGTAATAAAATCACATTACCCCTATTCATGGTGCAAATGTTAAAATGTTCAAGGAAGATTAAAAAAAAAACAATCCTTGCAAACAGGCAAGAAAGTGGGGAAGCCATCAGGTAGTTGTAAATGGTAACCAAGTATTGTTATGTTTAACGCTTAACAAGGATAACTGGAATGCTGGAGCTGTCATATGAGATGGCTTGGTCAAGTGACATCACATCATTAACCAAGGACTACCTTCATGTTTCAAACCTACGATTCGGTCAGAATGTTTGAACTTATTATTTAGATTCTGTGACTTAAATATAGCTGAGTGCATGATCTCTTTATTATTTAAGAGTGACATAATGGAAGTATTGAAAATTAGAGCCATATACATATATTTTAATATATAATATAATATATAATATATCAATATATAATATATTGATATTATAATTCTTAAAATGTAAATCTAGGAAGTGTTTCTTTAAACAAATAGCATAATAAATTCTAAGACCCGATAATCTAGTTGTAGTTTCTGCAGCCGATAGAACAAGAAAAACTGAAGTATTCAGTATCAATATAAAGATACTCATTCACCTTTTCATAGATAAAAATATGACCGTGTGGATCTCTTTTAGGAAAACAAGGATACAAATACTGCAAATTACATATTTGCATTAATATTTCACGCAAATAGGTAAGCTGTAGTATTTGTGTAATAACATTGTAAGACCTTTAATCATTTGCTTCACACACTCCCTTATATCCTAGGCAAATCTTTTAGCTTCATATAAATATGGGATCAGAGAAGTCTTCCATCTTGTTTCTTAAAAATAATCTTATCAAATTTGCACTGGCAATAAATATGTTTAACCATATACTTAGTCCACTCCTATAACATGAAATAGCAGTAGCATTTAAGACTTATATACCACTTCATAGTGCTTTACAGCACTCTCGAGGTCAGGGGTGTCTCAATTTAATTCAATTCCATTGAGGGCCTCATCAAGGTTGTGTTTGACCTTGGGAGGGCCAGAGTGGGCATGGCCAAGGTGGGCATGGCCATCTCACTGTCACTTGTGTCGAGGGTGCCAGCGCTCTGCCAGCGAAAACAGGCTCCCGGGCTCCGTTTTCAGCTGCAACGGCCTCCTGAAACCCTCTGCCAGCTAAAACGGAGTTTGTGCACACACACCCCCAAGCTATTTTCATTGGCAGAGGCACCGTGGCCCAGTCCTTCGCTGTTTCCAGAGTGGCCCCGTGGGCCAGATCTAAGCACCCTAACCCTAACCTTGAGTTTGACACCCCTGCTCTAGATGGTTTACAGAATCAGCATATTGCCCTCAACAATCTGGGTCCTCATTTTACTGACCCGAGAAGGTTAGTAGGCTGAGTCAATCTTGAACCGAATCAGAATCAAATTTGATCAGAATCAAATTCCTGGCAGTGTGCAGTGACTTAGCCTAACCATTCTAACCATTGAGTCATCACTGCTCCATGTTATGCTTATGCAGTAACAGCTGTTTCCCGTGTATCTCTAATGTACCTGATTTGCCTATACAGCGGTCAAAATAAAACAAAATAAATATCCAATACAAAATGCTTTCATGATACTATAATTATACAAGTATATATTAAAATCCTGTTACGTTTAACTTGCATTATATAACTGAAGTCCTGGATAGTTTTCTATTCATATTTTTATTTCCAGTTGGCATAGTCTATTTCATCTAGGAAGAATAGAAAAGAATTTACATATTTAAATGAAGTGCAGAACTGAAAATATTTTGCCTACCAAAATTATTAAGTGCTAGTAGTTGCTAGTGTTTCCAGAATTTGTTAAACAAAGCATTTTCTTTAATATTGAAAGACAGGAATCTAGCAAATATTTTTTAAAAAAGAAAATGTGTTTTGGGTGAAAAAGAATACTTTGAATATATTTTATAAATCCACTACAGAGGAAGCACAAATGCAAATAGTAGTAATGATCCATTAAATGATGAAATTTGTTTTCTTTGAAATTATTTCCATACATAATCTAGTTAAGATCATAGGTGAATATTCACTACTTGTACGTTTCCAAGGCTCAAAATGTTTATTTGAACTTGAACACAGGATTACATTACGATAACAATCCCATTGCAAAGAGATTTATACAGGTTGTTGAAAAATAACATATTTGATTAAAAAAACACAAATCTATATTGGCTTACCAATAGTTTCATATTTTCTAAAGCTGCATTAACCCCAACTTTTTCTATGTATTGCAAGCTGCATTTTTATTTTCATACAATTACAATGGATAAAGCAGATCCCCCCCCAAGATAGGCATTGTCAAAGAAAAATAATTATGGATAATTACAATTAAATTTAAAGATAGTATTCATAGCAGTGTTTCAAAATCATTTAAACTGTTATTTTATTGTAAGCATGTAACTCACAAATTTCACAGCATGGTCACATTATATTTTGTGGCAGTCACAAACAACTGATGTACAAAAATGAAGTGCATTATTTCTATACTATCCTAAGCCTATGACTAAATACAAAAAAAAAGTCTATATAGTTTACAAAAAAGGTTAATGTCTATATTAACAGTAAAACCATTCAAAAGTAACAGTTGAAATTATATAGTTAAAACACCAGATAGTCATTCATTCAATTTCACAAGAGTACAAAAATGAATGTTTCAATATCTGCGACGCTTGTTAGGTCCTTCAAAGCTGCCCCCAGGATTTCCTCTACCAAAGCCACTGGGTCCACTATTGACGGCACCTACACCACCCATAGCTGGTTGAGGAGTTTCAGAGCCTGGTCTATTAACCATAGGTGAACCCATCTGTGGTGGGCCTCCTTGAGGAAATCTCTCAGAATGCTACATTAAGTCCATTTAGAACAAACCCCCAATTTGAATTACAATAAATAGGGGAAATATGGCGTTTTCAGGAAGTTCAGCAGATAGTCCAGCAGAATCAGGATGACACATAGAAGGAAGAAAGGAGCAATTAATTTAGTCATTACCTTTAAATGTTGAATGAAAACTAAAAAGTCAAACAATATTGTGACAACCAGCTCATTTAGTTAAAGGAATAGGTAGGCAAAGTGTAACCTTTCTAAAAGGCCTACCGTAATTCTAATAAATGGGTATTTTATATTCTGAATCTTCTGTACAAAATCTAAGTACGCATAAATATTAAGTATGTTAAGTATGTATAAAGTATATCAAAAATATGTATAAAGAAATTAAATTAAAAGTACATTTTAGGAGGTACCTAAAATTAACTTTTAAAGAGAGGCTAAATGCAACCAGGAATCTAGGTTCAAAATTGTTACAAGTGTACCATAGATAGATAGATAGATAGATAGATAGATAGATAGATAGATAGATAGATAGATAGATAGATAGATAGATAGATAGATTGATTTCATGTAATTCACATGAACATTTAGATCCAAATTTATATTTAATGTCTTTAAAATATAAATTGTAACCTAATAGATTAAGGGTGTCCTAATTCAAAATGGTAGAAAAATTATCATATTCTCTTTTGAAACTAGAGAAATGAGATTATTTCATAATCTTGAAAAACTGCTAATTCATTACACTGTTAAGCATTGTTTAAAGTTATATAAATTAATATGAATGTTAAAATGCCTCACTAGGAGATAAATTAAATTAAGATCCCTGAAATGACTTAATAGCCTGTCTAGCCAACTCCAACTTTATGATCCAATTGGGATTAAAAATATGAATGGATATGAATATTGAATATTTGGAGTTATATTTTCTGAAATTTGTATTTCTCCTGCATTGCACACTGTTTCTAAAAGTCCAAAGCCAGCAGCAGCAGATTTTTCAGAGAACAGCAAACTCTGATTCTTGAAATGAATGTAACGCAGAAACTAAGTCACTTATATGAATATTGCTATATTGTTAATTCTAAAAATTATAAAAACCAGCAGTAATTATCTCATTTTCTGGGTCAATTGCTATGTTGATAACTGGTATAAGATTTTATCCTTTTCCTTGAGCCCATTACACTCCCTGCAAATCGGCTCTATCAATTAATGTACTACCTGAGTAGATGAGACGATACTGAGCGAGAAAGCATATAAGTTCTCTGATGTGAAGTTGATGTGAGGATGGAGGTTATTATCCAATTTATTACAAAAACAACAGATACATGTTTAAGGAGAATTAAGCAAATTTAAATGTTTAGCTACGTCTACTTTTTCCTTCAGTAATATAAGAACACTATAGATAAAAATTGAAATATACATGCAATAATATCAGAAATAATCCAAATATACTAGGCTGAAGTGATTTTGAAAAACAAATTCAGCTCTTCCGAAAATCTTCCGTCTAGATCATTTAGTTTTTTTAATGGTTTCCAGTTCTTTTACTGGCAAAGATTAGTATGTCTTCTTAACCATTATTTTCTCTTTATTAGTCACATCATAATACTGTTCATTATTTTCCTCCCTTACAAAGTAGAGAAATGGACTCATCATATGGTTCAATAATATGGACAGGACATGCTGAACCTAGAACTAGGTATATCAGATCACTTTATGAAAAGCGATTTCCTCAGCAAATGACATACAATAATTAAGTTGATTATTCTTTTAAAAAACAACATGATGATCTTACGGAAAATAATACATATATACATACTCCCATATTACATATGCAATACATACATAAGAAAACTGCAGATATAACTAGATTTTTGATTCTTGTTTTACTACAAAAGATTTAGTGTTGAAAACACTGAATACATTTTACTTCACCAACTCCAAAGAACTCCAAACATAGCAAGAAATGCTATAATAGAACCAAGAAGTTAAATATATTAAATGCTGTATAAATATTAGCTAATATCCTTGCCTTGCCCCTTAAAAACTGAATCAGATCTAGCTTTCAGAAAAACTATTAAAAACAGGTCTTACAAAAAGCTTTGTGGTTATAAACTTACTCTGATAAAAATCTGTTAATCAATTAAATTTGCTTTAAAAAATATTCAAAGATAGCTTCACACCATGAATCATTTCAATACACCAAAAATAAAACATGTTTATCGGTAATCCATGTCTATGACCTGGATGCCTGAGAATCTCCATATACATTTAATGTAATTTTTAAATTATTTTTAATAACAATCACCGTATGAAGTTATCCTTGTTAAATAAATTTGCTATGTTGTAGAAAAAAAATAAATGTTTATGATACATTACCACTGTTCCATTATCTGGCATCATTGGGGTTCCAATGTTTGTAGCTCCTTCTGGCCCCAACGAAGGACCTGGCCCCATTGCTGGGCCAGGCATTGTCCCTCTGTTGTTCATAGTCATACTCATCATTGTAGGTGGAGGAGGAGGACCTTGGTTTCCAGCAGGTGCTGGGCTAAAGGCATCTATGTAAAACAGTCTACACTTAGAGCTGTCCTAACTGCATTTTAAAGAATTACAAATTATAATAGTAGAAACATTTGAAAAAAAATGCTTATTGTTTGAGACTGTACATTTACTTTAAGTTTTTGGCATTAAGCAATTATTATTGAACAATACCATTCCAAATAAAGTGTAACATTCTTAATTTCAAGTATTTTTCCATAAGCTAATTCCTATTAATTTTTGAAGATAATGGCATTAACTTTCAAAATGACACCAGTTCTTTTGTGTGCAATGATTTTCTCCCAAAGCATCATTTGCTTAACATACTGTACAAGGCTAATTAAATTATAATTTTATGTCTGTGACTGTGAATGTAGAAAATCTGAGTATTTCCATGTGGAAAATGCAAGAAACTATTTATTTGGAGAAAATCCAAATAAGATTAAAGATTATTTTGTATAGCTTGCAGTAACAGTAGAATGCTTGACTAGAAAAATATTTTTTTAAAGTATACAAGGTAACGATAAAGTCTCTCTTGAGTCTACATAAACTTGGTTATCGTAAGGACTATAATCATACTATCTTCTTAACAACAATACTGAAGTGATTTGCCATTGTCTTTTCTGGTGTTTTTTTTCCAATTTCTCTATCTAGTCTGCAGTCTTGTGATTTTCTGGTGGCCTCCTCTCCAAATGCTAGGCTTTACTAAATGCACTGAATTAGAGCCTTCTTTATAAAATGTTATATTGACAAACAAAAAATATCTAGGAGCACTGTGATCAGATTATATATGTACTGACTTTAGGGAAAAATAATTCCCATGAAATAAATCTGAGACAGCACAGATACAGAAGCAGTGGTTTTTAATTGTCTTGGGTTTTAATTGTAGGTAGGCAATGATGGTGGTAAGTTTTGTAATGCCCAACGTCTACAATAAGAGACGTTGGGCATTTCTCTCAATGCCACCTTCCTGTGTTTCTTTACTTTTTTTTTTTTTTTTTTTTTTTTTTACATTTATACCCCGCCCTTCTCCGAAGACTCAGGGCGGCTTACAGTGTATAAGGCAATAGTCTCATTCTATTTGTATATTTTTACAAAGTCAACTTATTGCCCCCCCAACAATCTGGGTCCTCATTTTACCTACCTTATAAAGGATGGAAGGCTGAGTCAACCTTGGGCCGGGCTCGAACCTGCAGTAATTGCAGGCTACTGTGTTCTTAATAAGCCTTAATAACAGGCTTTACCAGCGTGAGCTAAACCGGCCCTTAATACAGATATCTTCACAGCAGTACAAGAGCTAATCTGCACAGCTCCCTTTTTATTTTACGCATGATTTATCAGTCAATACTGCTAAATTTAATTTACATTTTAAAGATATTTTTTCAACAGGGGCTGAGTAGTTATTACACGTTTCTTTATTCTTGTTACAGTAGAGCTAAATGAAAACACACAGGACTGGGCAAAAGGGGGCAGAATTAACCAATTAAAGAGAGAAAGTTCCTCTGAAAGTATTTTCTGAACTTTAGACTAATTTAAAACAGATGGAAATGAAAACTGGAACTTGCTTTCAGAAGTTTGCCGCAGAAGTTTATACCCAAAGCAACAGTTCCCCAGAAAATGAAAACCCAGATATGAAGGCATTTCCCCCTCCTTTTCCCCATATCAGTTATCTATAAAGGCATCCAAACCAGTTTTAGCTCAAAAGCTGAAATCAAAATGAAAAAGATCTGGATAATAAACTTAATCCAAATGTTATTAGAAATGCCTGGATATCACACTTCTTGAGGAAGCTATCCAAATAAAACAAAGACTAATCTTAGTCACGTACACATAAATATTATTATACCAGAGGGCCCAAAATGCCACAATAAGAAATACCAAAATAATCAATATTAGACATACAAAATAGCTGTTGTTAAAGAAATGTAGAGAATTCTAGTATGAGTGTTCTACTCACTCACTTTAAACTAACATAGAGATCAATACCTCAACTTTGGCATACTGTACAAATATTCACTAGTGTGGGAAAATAGTAACTTTACATGATACTTGGCTACTATTACACAAATATGCATGATTATAATGCAATAAAATAAAATTCTGAAAGACAAAGAACTGATTATTTAAACACTTAATTGTAGTTTGGTCCCATCATTCCCATAAGCACAAGCCTCCAATTAAAAACAACATATTCAAGACCCTGCTATAAATTCTCAATAAGTAAATTAAATCAAACTTACTTGTACTGCGATGTATTTTAATTTTACATTTACTAAGATACAACTTTAGAAAGATTTACAACAAACAGAAATTCATGCTTCTCAGTTGATATTGATAGCTTTTCCTATTATCTTCAATTTTGTAAAATCAAAAATTATGTTTGAAAGAAAAAAAATGAGTCCAGTATATAACAAATTAAAATTTTGGCCAAGATTATTTGCCAATGTCCACAGAAGTAACATGTACAGTCTCAAAGAAATTTTCAAGAACAAGAGCCTTTTGCTTCAGATCCCTACCTCCCATGTTTAATGCTCCACGAGGACCCATATCACCCATTCTCATTTCCTGTTCTCTCTGAAAGTAAACATAATTTGCATCGTCAACCTACCACTTATTATTTTAACATTTTCATTTCTTGGCCAATCATTTTATGAAATAACATAATTTCATGAAATCAAGAAATACCATTACGTCCATTAATAGAAATTTGTACTTTATTCTTTTTTCAAAATTGTGGCCTTTAATATACAAACAATACCAAGATAACCACCCAGAGATCAGCCTCAAGTATACTAACTGGCCCAAAGGAAGAATCAAAATGGACGGCAGTATTTACAGCTGGTTGTATTTGTGCCATATTTAATACTTTTCTGAGATTCAATTATGGAAAAATAATAGAAAATATTCTATAGCATTACAATACCGGTATTAATTACACAGGTCTTAGAATTTTAAAATGTAAATTATTCTTTTTGTAATATAAAATACATATATTAATTTTCAATTATGCTTTAACAGCAAATGCCTGGCAATATATAGTCATCAAACTGTAGCCTGTACTATATAAAAGCATAAACAGACAGTAAATATTCAGCAAAACTGGAAGGTCAGGCTTTTTTCTTTTTAAATAATTTATTTGTAGACGGGTGGAGTAATTGTAGGCAAATGAATTATTGGATTTGTTTTTAAGATTATCACATAGGCATGAAATAAGTATTTCCAATTGGGCTCAGTTAGATTCTGTAAATAGATAAAAAATGCAACTATTAAAGTATCCCTTAAAATCAAAAATAAACATTAGCAAGTATTTATCTAACTCTAATTGTTAAAAACTTAGTAAGCTGCATAGTAACCAGAATTCATAATTTTATTTTTTATTAAAGAAAAGAGAACAACATTGCCATCCTATGTTAAGTAAAAAAGCTGACAGGATATGTATTATTGGTGATGGAACACATGTGAAGTTTCAGAAAATTTCATTGATTGATAATCTGAAGAAATTAGAACAGAATTAATTAAAAACTACAATCTGTAAAGTTCCATGTATTTACTTATTTGATATTATTTTCTTCCAAGAATAAAGCTAAAATCAGCTATATAATGTATACATTAATGTATACAGTAAAAAAGTAAGAGGCAAGATATTCTACAACTCTGAAATGTTCTAATGTAAAATAAATATATCTATAATTTACATATTCACTACCAAAATATTAAAATTACCACAGAATTAGGCAATAATACCATTATTTACAATTAAATTTAAAATTATTCATGAGATCCATGGCAAATGCACTAAAACACACTGCATAAACTCCACCATAAGAACAAGAATTATTAAATATCAAGAGATGAACTATTTCTTTAAAAAAATTATTTTTTCCTTTAAATAGTGCATGTTTGTTATATCAAGTAATACAACATAAACAGAATATGTATTTCAGTTGGGCATCCACTAAAATAATAAATAAAGGACTGATTCACATAGCTAAAAGTCCCAAAGAGTCTTGCTGGATTCTGCACATAAAAATATCATAATCAGAAATTAGCAAAAATAAGTATACAATTGTCATGGTGTCAAATATACCAATATTGTAAGATCTTGTAAGCCCTTTCAATTAATACTTAGTAAAATATATGTTAAGAATAATACTTAAAAGTAAAATTTTCTGCTAAAAAGGAAAACCATAGTAACTTCTCAGGCCAATAGAGCTACGTATGAGCATTAGAGTACAAATATGAACTAGAAATATATGAGTAAAGAAATTAAGTGAACAACAGAAAAGATGCTTTGAATTTTATTTATTCTATGATTTTCTATTTTATCAAACACAATAAAGAATATTTTAAAATAGAACGTCCATTACAAAATTACCCAGCCAAATGTAAAAATACTAGTTATCAACAAAGCCCAAGCAAATGTTTAAACTTATATAAATATTCTAATATTTAAACTCATGTAGATATTTCAATATAGAAATTCATCTAAATATCATCCTTTCCCAAGGTTACAAAGATATTTTTACTAGAAGGTGGTAGCAGTGGAATTCAACATATAAAACTGATATTTTAAAATCTGTGTTTTCAACTGAATAATTAGCATTCCATTCAGGCATCATATAAAATCATGCAATGGCAAGAATCTCAAGCTGACGTGAAGTTTACACTCTTCAAAATAATGTTTAAAATTATATCAATAGCAAGTAAAAGTATCATTTACTAAGCATTTAAATACTTTAGGCATTGTCTCAGTTATTCTACATCTATCCTGCATTGTAAAGCTTATTATCTTCAAATTACAGTTGAGAAGCCATGGCTAGCTGGCAACTATTAAGATTTTTGTTTTATTCTATTTATACTGTTAGAAATAGCATTAAGATTCAAAATTTCAAAGACTATCTTTTGTAGTAAAAAAAATTATCAGATTTCACTAAATTGCCTGGTTTATTAACCTCAGATTTTAACACAAGAAAAAAAATTCAAAGGGGGACTGCACACCAAATAAGTGAGGCAGATAAGAATTTGGTATCCAAAGTACACAAATCATATCTTGTTTCATTGCATAATAGATATGTTAAAGACAGTTTGAATTTCTTTTATATAGTTCCAGTGATTTATGTCCTTTCTTAAACCAATACTGAAATAATTTTTGCCACTAAAATTTAATTTTAGTATATAGTTGATGTGGTATCTCATTTCAAATTCCTTTTAAAATATTAATGTGAAGATTTTGAGATGACAAAAAACTTGCAAAATAATGAAGCACAGTATGCTTCCACTTATTCTCTCCCAAAATGTGTGAAGTATGCATGCATATTTCTACTTAACTATCAACAAAATGTTTATTTTATACACAATTTAAGCATTTACTAGCAAACTCCTTATATAACCTTTGCTTACCTGTACAAATTAAATCTTCAGAAGGCAGCAGTATCCACCATACATTCAATCACTGGATTTGCCCTTATTTTGAAAAATACTAAGCAATTAAATAAACCATGTTTCTCTTTTTCTTACATCACTTTAGCAGAATCTTTAACATAAATATATCATTTAAGTTTGAGGATGTATGTATAAATTCTAGGTTAATAACATTTCAATAGCATCTTTTAATTTTCTAAACAAAAGTACTGAGTTACAGAAAAACAATTAGGAGCTTCATTTATATATACTGAATTTTTGTTTGTTAGTTGGATGCCATTTCTGTTTACATTTGTTTATAATATATTCAAAAATACACACTGATATTATGTAATTCTCATAATTCAGCAATCCATCTTTGCATTTATGACTTTCACAGATCTATAAAACAAAGGAAAGCTGAAGTCAAACTGTAAGCACAGTTATGGCTTCACTTAGCAACCACCTTGCTTGATGATCCAATTGTCATTGCTAAATGAGGTCTATCCATATATGCTTGCATATATCCAGAGAGATAATATCCTAAATGCTGAATAATATGAAAACATATGGTGATACAATATTGTATGAATATCAAAACCCTATAGTGTCATCACTCAAATAGTTAGATTAAAACCCTTACTTACAATGCTTGTATTGTAGTCTAATACAAGCATTGTAAGTAAGGGTTTTAATCTAACTACAATAATGTATCCATCATTAAGGGAAATATACATAATAAATTCACAATATAGAAATAAGTTCTCAGTCACCTACAACTAAAAATATACAGCATAATTTCTTCAATACTAATAACACAAAATGTATTACTGTGTATTGCATTTAATGGCAGAATGACTACAATTTTATAAGACAAAAAAAAAACCTCCATAATTTTCATGAAAAGAAAAATAATGGAAGTATTCTGGTAGTTAAATTTTATTTAACTAAATAAAAATAAATAATGTATTAATTTATCTGAAACAAAATAATCATTAGTTTTGCTATCAATTTAAATGCCAAAATTCTACAATATTAAAAAAATTGAAGGCATCATTAGCTATAACTTCCTAATACTTGTACTTAATCTATATTCACATACATAACAGCTGCCATATGCTAAAATGAAGAATGTTATTGTAAATAGAAACTCAACAGCAACTGTTATTTTTCTGTATATTGGGAAAAAATAACTAAATCAAATAATCAATACATTAAACAGTGATAGGCACATTTTAGCAAATATGCAAAATTAGAGAACTCAAATTGTACATTGCAAATGGATTTACTCTCAAATATGAAGCTTGGTTGGCTAGGAAACAGGAAAAAGTATACACAATGTCATTTTTTTGGAGTCTTAATAAAAAAAAGTACTTAAAAGTACTAAAAGTACTAAACTTCAAGCACAGTGTATTTAAATTGTGAACTCAGAAATAAATTCAACATTTCTTTATAATTAAATTATCAATTGTCAGTTGGAAAAAAATCCAAAAGTACTCGTTCCCAACTCTAGGGGGTGGTGCTCATCTCTGTTTCAAAGCTGAAAAGCCAGCGCTGTCCGAAGACGTCCCCATGGTCATGTGGCCAGCATAACTCAACGCCAAAGGAGCACGGAATGCTGTTACCTTCCCACCAAAGGTGGTCCCTATTTTTCTACTTGCATTTTTTACATGCTTTCGAACTGCTAGGTTGGCAGAAGCTGGGACAAGTAATGGGAGCTCACCTCGTTATGCAGCACTAGGGATTTGAACCGCTGACCTTTTGATCGACAAGCTCAGCATCTTAGCCCCTGAGCCACCGTGTCCCTAGTATAGTTTGTTAGTAAAATTATTGTGAAAGCCAGCCACTAAACAAGATTTAAAAGTATGTGTTCTCTTCATTGGGAAATGAACTTAAAAACTTATTTCTTGCAGATGAATTTGAAGCAAATTTATTGTTGTTAAACAAGAATTGTCAACAGAATACCCCCTCCCCTACATCCTGGGAGAATATTTTGCTATCAGAATAATTTCACTGCTAATTTTTACTAAGACCTCAAATATTTTTCAACGTATTATATGCTAATGCTGATGAAATAATTCTTAATACTTCTTACATTGGATCATTATATTTACAATCTTCATTAAACTACTGAATAGAAAATTAAAGACTAATCAAGTGGGTGAATTAATAAAGTTGCTAATGAGATTCAGCAGGAGGCTAAAGTTACTGGATTTTATTGTTTCCAATATGATGGGAAAGGAGTTTTAAGCAGAGTGTTTTGGGGGGACGGGTATTATTTTAAGAATTAGAAGTGCCTAACAATCCACTTCTATTGTTCCTTACGTGGTATCTTATAAAGGTTGAGACTAATCAAGTATACTTACCATTGTAAAAGCAAATGTATGCAAGAGCTATATAAAATGAAAAGATATCAAGCTTCAGGAATAAAATATTGAATGTTACTTAGAAAAATGTCAAATTATTTTTATTAATTGTGCTACCACTGTATTAGACTGGTACATAATATGTGCATATTTTATATTATGTAACCATTACAATATATTATCAAACCAAATAAACATTCAGTCAATAATGTTCCGATTACACACTACACAAATGAAAAATTTACAAGATAGAACGATACTATAAATTTATATATAGAACTATAAACTTATATATGTATATATATGTACATATATAAACTTATATATGTATATTTGGATCAGGATCATCATCATCCTAGCGTTATTCCCACGGTGTAGAGTCCAGAATATAAACACAATAAATAAAATACATTCCAATTATTACAATCCCCATTGAGGGGGAAATCTACCTTTGAATGAGGTTTCCTTTTAAATTTAAAACAAACACGATATGGAAGGAATAATTCAAGTTACTGAGATATGTATTTTTGAAAAAAATAAAAAATAAAAAGTTGCATCTATACAAGATTTAAAATGTAACAATCAAAAACTCCCTAAATATTGCAACTACATTCAAAATACGAAGTAGGTAAACAAATAAATACAAACAGTATTACAAAACACAAACTGTTCTCACAATACCAAATCTTATGCCACCAATCTGACACTTCAAATCTTGTAACATGAAGCCCATACCCTCTCCAAAATATGTTATTCCTTGTTTGTACCACATTAAGTCAAGCACAATTTCCCAGGAATTGTAGAATTAGTGCATGAGGCCAGGAGGAGAAAATTATTACCCTTAGTGGGTATTGACATGGTATGCATGTCTATACCTTCTCAAAACAATAAACAGATCTAATATTACTAAAAACTATTTTATGATCAGGCTTTCATTTTATTCATTCAAATTAATCCCCAATGCTGCAAAGGGCATGAAAATGATATGGTAGTTACAGAGAGGTCACAGGATTGTTTTTTCTGTTATTATGCTCAAAGCAACATTTATTTTCATCTTTATTTCCAATAAAAGTGCAGAATAATAAGGCATCTTTTGCTGGCAGATCATGGTTAGTGTTCTGAAAGCTGTAAAATTCACAGTGGTGTATATAGCCTGCAAGTTACTTGGTAATGTTTTCATAGAAACATTATAATTATAACACATTATATATAGCTCTTGTGTAAATCCTAAATTAATCTTGGGTTTACATCAGTGGTAGGTTGCCCTGGTTCGGACCAGTTCACAAGAATTGGTAGTAAAACCGGCAGGAGGCTCCGCCCACCGACCCAGACGTCATCAGGAAGTTTCTGTACATATACATAAGCGTGCACGTGCGGTCCCATTGCAAACCGGTACTGAAGGTAAATAAAACCCACCTCTGGTCTACATCCACCAATATCTTATAGTGAACTAAAATATGTCTAAGGAATAAACTTACATCATAAAGTATGAGACCTTGCAAAAACAATTTGCTTCCTAATGTATTATGTTTCATGGAAATAAAGTTGTAAATTATCACTAAGTATTTTGCACATAACACAATTAAAGATAATGTAAATTAAGTTTTGTGTTATGGTTTGTGCCATCTATTAATTTCTTTTTAAAAAAATCTTTAAACAGCAGTAATATTTAATTCCAAAATGCTGGTCCTGAAAAAGAATGTAACAATCCAGCATTGCTAAATAGAATAAAAATCTATCTATCCATAAAGTGCTTCATAGTGTGGACCACTTTCAGAAGTCATAAAAATGGATATGGAAGCTAGTTACAATTAGTTTCATAATGGTATGAATGCATAATTTCATAATGGTAATACTTTATCATCAGGTTTCTTTTGCCATTTAAACTGCAAGTGGATTAATAGCAGGCTTTTCAAATTTTGCTAAACTAAAATTTCCGCAAGCCTAAACCAAGACAAGCCAATAGTAAGGAATAATAATAAGAGTTAAAGTTCAGCAACTCAAATACCCATCACCTCTCCTAGTTTACATTAAGTGGGAGCTGTTTAATTTTCTATCCACTGAATTTACTGTCTGCAAACTGCTTTTGATATTTCTCAATTCCCTTAGCAAGAACAGTGCTACAATGGTCAATTCCTTAGAAAGTTGTCAAGTGTAAAATTACAGGTAGTAATCTTATGACTGGTCACTTAATTCTGGGCTCAGTTATGGTCGAAGTTGAGTAGTTCCTGTAAAAGCACTCAAGAATCCAAGAAAACTACAGATCTCAAAGCGTATATACTGTACATGGGCAAGCTGAGCAATCTGTATATTTACGAGGACTTTGATAGACATGTCACAATTTACAGAAGCTAGCATGGGTTTTTTGCAATTAATGCCAGACTAGCCTTACATGATTCTTTGATAGAACTATTAACTTAAATCAGAAGAATACTTTGTGCATAATTTATCAAGATTTTGGCAAAGTGTTTGACAAGATCTCTCAGAATATTCTCAATGAAGCTGTGAAATAAGGGCTAAGCAATAGCATTGTTAGGGTTGAAGAGCAACAATACATTAATTGCTCAACTCAGTTAAAGGTATTTGAGTAGTCACTCAGAACATTCAGATAGATCAACACAAACTTGAGCAATAAACTGAAAGAAATGCATGGTTGGTAAAATTTCAAACATCTGAAAGGTTCTAAAAACAGAGAGGAATGAACTTATTCTCTATTGTCCCACAACCAAACAAATGGGTTAAAAGTACAATTTTTCAATTCATTTATTGAACTAAACACATATGATCCCAAACTTAAAATAACCTGTAGAACAGGGCTGTCAAACTCTTGGCCGACGGGCCAGATGCATCATGTGCTAGCCATGCCCAGTTTAGCGAAAGGGGAAAAAGTCCTGATACATCATGTGATACCGCCGTGACAATGGTTTGACATCCATGCTGTAGAAGATCTGAATTACCTCCTACTAAAAGGAAATCATGACTGTTTTCTTATAAAAATCATCACATTTCTTACCGATGACTTACTATTTGAAGTTTATTTTAAATTTTAAATTAAAATAGAAACATAAAACCATTTCTCCAAGTCATTTTCCTGTGCTTTGTCTGAATGAGAAACTTTATTATCTGATTAATAATGCAAAATGACTTTTCTCTATAAAGTTTGTTTTAAAATAAATAAAATAATACTCTTAATACCAGTTCTGCAATTCTATGTAACAAAAGTATTACTCAAGTCCAGTGGAGAAATATTCATTTGTATGAAATACAAATAGCAGTGAATTTTGATCTTTCCAGATGCAGAAATTTCCAGAACAGAGTATTAACTGGTGTCAAGGGCAATGAATGGAAGACATTTTTGCAAGACACATTTTTAAATTAAAAAGACTGAGATGTTACAAGATTTTATCATTTTTTTTCAAATGTTAAGACAACCCTGTATGATAAGTAAGAATTATCTATTACTAATATCTGCTACTAATATGCTCAATGAACTAAAGAAGTTTAATCCAATGAACAGGCATATATTATTAACTGTAAGCATGCATAAATACATACACACACATTTTTTTAAAAAAAGATTCTGCTTTCCTTTAGTAACTTCTGAAGATATTGCTGTATTCATGCCATTACAAACCCTATCACTGTGATGGTGAACCTATGGCACGTGTGCCACAGGTGGCACGTGGAGTCATATCTGTGGGCATGTGAGCATTGCCCTAGTTCAGCTCCAGCGCCGGCCAGCTGATTTTTAGCCCTTCCGGAAGTCAGGAAACGGCCTGTTTCCGGGCTCCAGAGGGGTGGGGAAGACCGTTTTCGGGGGGGCACGCTCCTAGAAAGCCTCTGGAGCCTGGGGAGGATGAAAAATGGACCTACCGGGCCCACCAGACCATCACATGCCATACTTCTTTTTATCCATTATTGCTCAACATCATCCTCTTTATGCCATCATCAAGCATACAGTAATTTTATAATATATTGTACATACATACTAATCCAAATAACCAAAACATTAATACTCTTCAATTTGATTGGGGCATTCATTAGATGCCTACTTTTTTTACTTAACCAGGCTGGCCTACTCCTATTACATTATTAAATTGTGACTACCACCACTGTCTTATTTTAAATTAACTATTTTATCCCATTTATTTCTTCTTACATTTGTATATGCTTTTTTGAATTAGTTAAATATTATACAACCATGTAAACACATTTATTTCTCCAAATACGAAGAGCACAATACAATAGATTGCTCCTCCCCTTTGCTTCAGTAGGCAGAACCTGAATTTTAGCCACCCAGATCAAGAAGTCACCATCCAGTTCCAATCCTGCCTAGAACTGCTGTGTAGTATTCATCTAAGATCCATTGCTAGTCATTTTCCTTGTTTACATTTGTAAGGAGAAACAATGGCTGGAAAAAGAGTGGAGAGCCCAGCTCCCAGACAACTCAAAGGATCTTTCTAATATTTGATCTCATCCCTCACCTAAAGACACTGATTTTTCTCTATGCTAGTTTCCATGGATATTCTTAGTCATCCAGATCATAGTTGTTCCAATGTGCTTTTTCAAGAGGCAACTGGACTTGTTTTTCTTTGAAGGTGTTTCACTTCTCATCCAAGAAGCTTCTTCAGTTCTAACTGGATGGGGGGGAATGGAAGGATTTATATTTCTTGCAGACAACTGGTAATTTGCATTCTTTTAGAGTCATTGAGGCCACCTGGAGGTTTATCTGTGTCCTCAGGATCACCCGAGTAGTGCAAATGGGTCCATTCACTGTTGAACACAGGAGCAGCTGTTGGGGATGATTCTATGTCCTTTCAATAGTGAAGGGACAGAGAGCGAAAACATCAAGCAGCCAAGAAGTCTCCATAATGTCACAATTGAAACTATGGTTGAGTTTGTCCATGTGTTGTGAGATTAAGAAGTTTTCATTATGTCTTGTGACTGCTAGTTGGTGTTCATTCAGTTGGTGCTCTGTTAGTCTTCTATTTATCTGTCCTACATAGTGGCTGTTACAGTCTTTACATTGAATGTTGTAGATGACTCCTATTTTTTTCTTCTTGGATTTCTTGGTCTTTTGGTTTAGTTAAGATGTTTTAGAAGGCTTTAATCAGTTTGCATGCAACTGTGGTGCTGTGTGGTTATAATAATGGTAGTTTTTGATGTATGGTAATGTTATCCTTTTCAAAGCTTGGTTTGGTTTTGCTATACCGGATTGAATGGTAGATGCTTCCTGATAAAGTGGCATGGTTACCCATTTGAAGATGTTGCATGGGTGTTCTGTTTCCTCTTTTTGTTGTTTTGGGTTGTGTTTGATTGAATAATGTTCCCTTATCCCTTATGGAAGGTTGGATTGTTACTTTGGTAGTGGAGCACTTGGTTAGTGTTGATTGTTTTTCAATAGGTTTGTGTTTCTAATTTGCTATCATTGCTTCTGCTGATGAGGATATTCAGGATGGATAGTGTGCTGTTTTCTTCATCTCTTGTGAATTTTTTTTTTATTGAAAAAGTTTTAACAATCATCTCTTGTGAATTTTATTTTATTGTTTTATGTGTCTTCTCTAGTTGTTCCTTTTTTATTGTGATGATGTCATCTGCACACTGGATAGATATTTTGGGGAGTTCTACAATTTGTACATGTTGCATTATAGTCTCTGCTATGAGTCCTGAGAGGGGGGATTCTATGGGTGTTCTTCTGATGCAGTGGTATATTTATTTGTCCATCCAGTGAAAGTAGGTGGTGAGGCAGAAGTTGATAAGACACAGGTTGATAAGGTCATCCTAACATTCATGGGAAGTCAGAAGAAGAGTTGTCAATCGCTCTCTTGTCTTTTGGAATCAGTCTTAACATCTGGAATCAATTCCTCACAGAAAAGAACATACAATATTTTTCCAGAAGTAAACAAACTATTCAATAATTCCTAGAATGCTTGAACACAAATCATACGAATCCAACAAGGTTTAAGGGCCCATGATAACCTGCAGAGTTTTAATTTCATGACCAAGAAATCATCTTTAACTCCTATGATACCTCTTTCTGCAACTTCAAAAGTACCACAAAATCTCATGTTTTCTCAGATTCAATCTTCTCTGAAGCAATTCCAAACCTCATGCTTCTCCCCACCCAAAGTCAAAAAGCTGTATGGGTTGAATTTGGGTCTCCAATCAAATTCAAATCACAATAAGTGATTTTCACTCTTAATGTATATAGTGCAAGGCTTACAGTCAGAAAACAGCACAGATAAAGCATCAGTTTCCTAGATCTGATAGCAGCTAAGTTACGGCTACTACATTTCCCTTCTGTTTCTTTAATTGCTAATAGTTTTCTTTACAGACATGACTACAAAACACCTATCTATTTGAAGGGGCTCCAAGTTCAGCTCTCTCCAGAAATAAGCATTTAAAAATACAATGTCATATACTGGGAGAAATGGAGCAGAATGTATGAATCCGTAGTGGGTTTCAATTTCGGCCACTACCGGTTCGCTTGTGGATGGGTGAGTGCGACACTTCTGCGCATGTGCAGAGATGGCTGGCCGGGTGGGCGGAGCCTTGCCCGCCGCCACTACTGGTTCGCCCAATCTGGGGCAAACCAGTAGCAACCCACGACTGGTATGAATCTTGATCCTAAATAAGTGCATATGTACTAGACTAAGCAAGCTGAAGTCAACTCTTAAATAAGTGGCCAGAGGTCAGCAACTGGAGATTAAGAAAATCAGCAAAATAGCACAAACCCAACAAAACAAGCTAACACAGACTATAGTTTCTGGGGAAAAAAAAGATTTAAAAATTATTATGAAAATGATGCAAACAGAAATGAGCAATAATGCCCAAGAAAAAAAATTCAAATAGCAATTAATGGTTAGGGAGAAAAAAGATGGGAGGGAGAAAGAGAAGGGCTATAGAATGCCCTTTTGATCATTTTTTTTTGTTTTGCTTTTTTGCTATTTCTAAGGTTTTTTTTTCAAATCCTCAACATACGTATGTATCTTGCTTTTGCTTACATGTATGACCTAACTAATAAAAAGACGTTGAAAAACAAAAAATATCATTATTTAGATTATATTCTTTTCAACAAAAAGTGTTATAGAAATGATCTAATTGCATTTATATTATTGGAGAGGTAATGTAATTAATATTCTCTTTAAATATATTGTTACATTTCAGTAAGAAACAATTATCTATATTAATTCAATTTTAGGTTTAATATTTTCAAAAGTTTAAACTCTTCTGAAGTTTATCATGTGGGAGTTGATTTCTGAACAAAAAACTCAAACGACTTCAGCAATAGAAAAGCAAACATATGGCTCTGAATATTCCATGGACCTGTCTAACTGTAATGAATCATGGCTTCAATTTATTTATGTGTGTCTGTGTATGCACTAAGTGCTTTTACCTGTGTATCTTCAAATATACATCTTTAAATTATTTAACATATTTTTCAGTTTTTCCTCCTTTTTATATTTTTTGTATTCTTTTTCTTTGGTTTTTATATTTAATATCTATCTAACCACCCATCTACCATGAAACAGTTAACTGGCAGACTGCAGGTCACATCTGATTCAGCTAGAGATCAAAAAAGGTGACAGTTAATATGGTACCTAATGGGAAGTAGTTGGGAAAAAATAACAGGACTGTGCAGGTTACTGTTGGAAGCCCCCCACCCCCATTCACAAATTTTAATCTAACTTCACCTGTACCAAAATTAAAGTGAGTGATATAACATCAATAAAAGTTGCAAATACAGTTTCAGTATACCATTAATGTCACCACAATTTTATTGGTATATATCTGTTGCTGTCTATTTTGGGTTCCCATTATGGTGAGGGGAATATTTTGTTTACCAAATCCAAAATAATTCTGTAGAACTGTTGTTTACCAAACCCAATAGACATGTTGTGACCTTTGCTATGACAACAGCCAAAACAAAGCTTTTGGCAAGTAATGTAGGAAATGTCTCTGAATATGTATATGAACCACTGTAAAAAAACTATTATTTATAATGTAATGATTCTACATTAGTAGGAACTAGTACATGCAAACTAAGTTAAACTAAAAAAAGGAAACAAGTTCGTTGTCTAGTTACTCTAGAGGGATATTTTTATGAGGAATGAAGACACATTAACATTTGACAAATGATGTAGAAAGAATTATTATATTGGTAGTATTTTCCCTGCCTAAGAGATACAAACTCCAGTTACTAATGCATGAAGTTAAGGAACAATAACTTTAAAAAAACTTTTTGTGATGCTATAGAATAGCATGAACAATTAAAGAAGTAGGAAAAGGCAGTTTTATGTTAGAAGAAGTTGCAAATGACAAGGCAAATATTCTCAAAACTCTAAACAAAGTAGTTACAATTTGACACATGACCATATAAAATAGATAAGCTTTAGATTGAGAAATTACGAAACTAAAGATAGTTCATGGCACTGATTTAATTGGCTAGATAGTTGGAAGAATGATTTCTATAATCATTTATGGAATTCATTTATTTAGCCAGCCCTTTTATACAGCTGCCCATTTCGCAAAAATGTGAGTCTGCATATAGCTTACAAGCAAAATAACAAGACCATATCACAATATAAAAAACATCAGACATAAGTAACAAAAATAAAAAAATAAAAACATAAGGGGGAAAAAATCAAGATACCGGGAGGACATTTAGCCTCGGTTCACTTTTAAGGCTCACTGTAGAATTCCCAGAGTTGATGGAGGAACCACATTTTCCAAGGCTTTTCAGAGGGCTAACAGAGATGGAGGAGTTAACCTCACCTTAGGTGGAATGCTGTTCTAGAGAGTATGGGCTATAGCAGAAACGGCATGACTCTTGGGTCCCATGAGATGGAAGTCCTTAAGAGATAGGATCTAGGTCATCCCTATTCTTCTGGATGGGACAGGAAGATGTAATTGGGAAGAGACGTCCCCCAAATAACCTAGTCCCATACCATACAGGGTTTTAAAGGTCAGAAACAATACCCTGAATGGCAACCAGAAGCAAACTGGCAACCAATTCAGTTCACAGAACAGAGATGTAATAGAGGCACATATAACTGTCCGTGAAGACATATTCTGCACCAGCTGAAGCTTCCAGATGCCCTTCAAGGGTAGCCCCATGTAGAACTTTGAAACCAAAGACTAGAGGATAATCACCAGAGATAAAGTTAACATAGCAAGTCACATCTGACCAGCAATATATGAGATCAACTAAAGGACAGCTGAGGTGGCACAGAACATGGCTGATGAAAGATAAAAGGAAAAATTGTACAAGTCTGCCAGAAGACTTTTTTCCAGCTCTCATCTCTTCTTCAAACCCCTTTCGCTATACGGCAGTTTTGTATCATATGTTTGTAAGCATCTGCAATTAATAGTTTTTGTAGATGAAAGAGATTCTGCATGCTATGTTCCTTTTAAACGTTTCATTACTGCATAAGAAGCAAAATTCAAACCTCTAACATTGTTTTTATCAATATTCCCCTCAGAGCATAAATAATTGATATGCTGATTACCTAGGTGGCCCAGACTGTAGTTCTAGTAGACTCCACCTATTATACCAAAAAAAAAACCGTAACAATTTTTACAGCTACTGGAGCTGCACAGCTAGGTAGAGTACGGATCTGAGCAATTTTCAATGTAATTCCTGGAGGTTAAGCGGTCACATAGCTAATATTGGTTATGCAGTGGTATCTCGGTACTCGTCGTTAATTGGTTCCAAGAGGTGCAACGAATATAAAAATGATGAGTACCAAATAAACCATACAACTTACCATGTAACCCTTTGTTTCGGTTGGGAAAGACTCTCTATCTGTCCCTTTTCCTATGTCAGCGATCTTCCCAGCATGGCCAACTTCCTATCCACCCTTGGAGACCGTCCCCTGCATCCTTTTGCAGCAACCTTCCTGGCATGGGCGACATCCTGTCTGTTCTCCATGGCAATCCCCCTCTTCCTATTACAGCGCATCGAGTACCAAACAAACGACGAGTACCAGGACAACATTTTCACATTAAAATGCATCAAGTACCAAATTCAGCAAGTTTTGAAGCAGTCAATTACCAGAGGTACCTAGTGTCAAGAGTACTAGGAAACCATTTATTTCACAGGGATTCACAATGTATGGTTATAAGCGGATTTTGAATCTTTGTATTGCTGGTGTAAGAGGAAAAGGCTTTCCCTTAAACAAATTTCTGTTCCTCAATGATTCTCCAGTTGTCTCAATTATAGCCTCCACCCTAGTACTTGCAATTTCCACTATTCTGGACAGAATTTGGTGGAGCAATACACTTCCTATACATATATCTTCTATACATTTCTCTTAAGGAATTTCTCTGCAAAAACACCCACAATACAAAGATCACCTTTTTAGGCACACCTGGTTCTGATTAATCTCTTACATATCTGGTTTCCATTAAACATTTATCAAAACATTCCTGATAGATGTTACTTCAGGTAGATGGCTGCTGGAATCACTAGTCACCTGACATGTATTTTCTTTTTATACATTTAAAGACTGTCTGATAGCTCAGCCAGAAATACTTTAAGCAGGCAGATTCTTGAACAGGTGGTTCCTTCCTGTTAATTATACATTTCTTTTCCCATTCTGAACTGCTGGGGTACAAGTAGTCCTCAATGTATAATCATTTGTCTAGTGACCATTCAAAATTACAATGGCACTGAAAAAGTGACTTAAAACCAGTCCTTGCATTTACAAACATTGCAGCATCCCCAATCACATGATCAAAATTTGAGTACTTGGCAACCAGCATGTATTTATGAAGGTTGCAGCATCCTGGGGTCATGTGATCACCATCTGTGGCCTTCCCAACAGGTTCTGACAAAGTCAACGGTAGAACTCAGATTTGCGTAATGACTGCATGAATCGCTTAAGAACTGCAGAGATTCGCTTAACAAATGTGGCAAAAAAGGTTGTAAACTAAGGCACAGCTCACCTAATAGCCATCTTGATTAGCAATGGAAATTCTGGTCCCAATTGTGGTCCTAGGTCAAAGACTACCTATATGTCCCACCAGAATGCCCATTTTAACCATTGGAAAATGGAATATTGGAATTACATGAACAGGGTTTTTTTCCGCTATGATGGAGAAAGGGCATTCAATCCACCATAATCAATAGAGGATAAAAGTTTGCCTTTGTTCATTTTCTATTGTTATTTCATACAAATAGGAAATCCAGGTGTGTTTGTGTTGTAGAATGTCTTCAAACATAACTACACTAAAATTTAAATTTATCAAAAAATGATATAAAGGAATCTGCATGTATGCAGTAAATTTCCAGAATGATTTCTGTTATTTAAACAATGGCATCATTATGCAAATGAGACCAACTAGATTAATTTAATCATATGTGTAATAATATCATTGTTGTAATGTCATTATATAATTACCAATACACTGAAACAAATAATATGCAAATGATTATGCAAAAAATTGCCATGACAAATTCTCAAATTTAACAATTGGGAATAACAGAACTCCTTTCTCCAAATCACATCAATTAGTATAAAGAGTTCTACTTACAGTATCCAAGAAATTTGACTTGAAACCTTCTTGCTGCCTCCTCAGTTCCTCCTGTTCCCTCTGACGCAGCATCTCTTCTTCACGTCTCCTATGCTCTTCTTCATGCCTAGCCATTACATATAAAAAATGATTTCCTAAAGTTCTTGCTGCATATTTTCATGTAAATATACTTTCTCTTACAATGCCACACATCATGTTCAGCCTTATTAGTTGCTATTTTTCAGTTGTTTTTTCACTATAGTCTGACATGTCCTGCATCAGGTTATCTTATGTAATCTTTAGTACATATCTTAAAGATCCTATGTAGTGTCTAATTTTCCTTGATGCGTATCACAATAAGAGTACAATAAAAAACTTATTCTGTTTTTTAGTTCTAGTTCTAAAATACAACTAGAATTATCACTATTTATTAATTTATCACTATTTATCAGTCCATCTCAGATTTGTGACTTTATAATAAAATGAAGATTAAAAGTGTGGGTGTATACACACACACACACACACACACACACACACACACACACACACACATGGAGAGAGAGAGGGAGGGAGGGAGGGACGGAGAGGGAGAGAGAGGGAGGGAGAGAGGGAGGGAGAGAGGGAGGGAGAGAGAGATATTTTATTAAAAAATTACCACTGCAACAATAAAAACAAACAAAAAAAGAAAAGAAAAAGAAAAACTAGGTGGAGGAAAAAAATATAAAAGTAAAGGAAAAGAAATACTTCCTCCTTTATCTCAAGCATGAACAATTTTTAGTAACTTATCACCTTCTCTTAAAATACAAATTATCTCTTCTTCCAATACACAATCTCTAATCTAGAAACATATCAAAATTTCATCATTTAATCTGCCACTTCTTACCCAGAAGTCTAATAAAAAAGGTTTCATTGGCACCGTATCACCAATTCATTTAGTAAATTGAAAATGGAGTTATTATCCTCTGAAGTTTTTCATAGAAGAATTCACAGGCACTGTTAAAACTGTGAAGTTTAAAAGGTTACAAGTTGAGCTGCAAAATCCAGTATTTAAAAACCTATGGAATACGGAGAACTGGAAGCGTCACGGTGAGACTGGCTGAAAAATAGCAGACTCCAATGAGCCTTGCGAAAATCCAACCAGACAAAACACTGTCGGGGGGGGGGGTGTCTTGGGCCCGGATCAGTCTTGTAGCAACGGTGAAGAAGGAGAGGCACCTTGGACGACCAAGAGAAACAGGCAAGTTCCTCAGAAGAAACGCTTCAATCTGGTGGTGGGGGTGGCGGCCATTACGACCGTCATGAAACTGGGGCAACTGGAATAATATCCATGAAGGAGTGGTGTTTTGCACTGAGTATTGGTACCGGGTAGATTGGCCAACTCACAGGTAAAAAAGAAGTATTTTTAAAATTTTAAAAGAAGTCCTGACGAGGAAATAGCAGCTAATTGGTGTTGGGGAATGTTAATGGAGGGAGAAGAACAAAACGGAAGTTAAAGCACTAAAGCCCAGAGCGGAGCTTGATATTTGGATTGGAAATTGGATTTGGAGATATTAAAATTATTATAAGAAAAAGACCCCCGAAAGAAAATGGTTTCTGAACATGATTAGACATAATTTTAAAAGTTTTGAACTTTGAAGGAACAATTAAAAAAAAATTCAAAATAGAAAAGCCCTGTAAAGAAAATTTTTCAATTGGATTTGAAATTGGATTTTAAACTGGAATTTGGGATATATAAAATTAAGAAGGGAAAGAAACTTGAAAAGCCATTGATAAGCGGATTTAATACACAAATTGGATATTTTGTGACTTTGCTGATTTGAAAGTTGTGGATTAGAGAGACATCTGCTGGTGGAGAAAAAGCACTACAACGAACAATTTGAAATCTGGAAAAAATTACAGTGACCTTGAAGCTACAAGAGCCATGACAAGTTTGAAGGAGGATTTGTTTTCTTTTAAGCTGTTTGATCTCAACAGCCAAAGGAGGTAGAAAATAACAAAACAAAACAAAACGTCAAAATGTGGCAGGAACTAATTGAGATGATCAAAATGATGCACGTATTGTATTGATCTTGATAGAAAATGAGAAATTGTGTCAGAACATATTCAATTGGATAAAGAGGCTAAAAGTAAATGATTACATTGGGAGTAACAATGAAAAAAGAGAAGGGATAAGATGACACAACCTACAAAAAAGAAGCAAACTAAGGGAAGAAAAGGAAAGGGGAAAAGGCTAAAGGAAAATATTTTTAATGATTACACTGGGATTAACAGTGGAAAAAATAGAGAGGATAGGATGAAGCAAAAGAGAAAACAAAAGGGGAAAGTATTAGGCACAAAAATGTTAAATGATTACACTGAGATCAACAGTGGGAAAATAAGAAAAGTGAGAGGAGAAAAGGGGAATAGATCAGATGGGAATTTAGGGCAAACTAGACGAGTAAAGGATTTAAAAGTCAAAGGAAGTTTACAGAAGAAAAAACATAATAATTATAAAAAGAAAATAAGAAAATGAGAGAATGGGATAAAGGGAGGAAAATTTTAAGAGGTGGATTGCTGGATGGACCAACAGAAAATGTTTAAAAGAAGTAATTAATGGAAAGGAGGAAGGGTAATAGGATATATACCTATAGTAATAAGTGAGCTGTATTATTATTACTATTTGTGTTTGAATTAAATTATATTAATATCAGTATTGTAAAAATTTAATTACGATATAAATTGTGAAATACAAAATGAATAGTAGAAGGGTTAATATGACCTTATTATGATATATTTAGAAGGGATTAAGATATGGAAATTCAAACAAAATTGAAATTGAGTAAGATATTAATAGAAATTAAGAAAAAGATGATTAAGAGATTAAGATAATGTTTGTATCTGAAAAAGATGGTGTGAAAAACAAATCTGAAAAAATATATTGTTTTTGGTAAAATGTTTAATAGGGAAATAAGAAATGATAAATTGGTCCATCTTAGAAAATAATTGACATTAAGACATAAATGTGAAATATAAAGCTACAATCAAAAAAATAGAAACTAAGGATGGAAATGTTTAAATTAAAGGGCTTCAATAGAAAAAAGGAAATAAGAGAAAACAAATTGATAATTTACAAATGTGGTGATTTTGAGAAATATATGTGATAAATGGAGAAATAAGACAATGAAATGAAATAAGATTAAAATTGGAGGTTAGGGCAAATGTTAATATTGATTATATATGAAATATTAAGTAGAGATGAAAAATAAAAAAGTAGAAAAAAACTAGTATTATGGCAGAAATTGAAAGATATACATTCTATTTGGGAAATACTTATTAGCTATATAAATTTTGATTCGGTCAATACTCTATTCAGAAAAAATGTATTGTTTGTTTGTTTAAATTTTTTTTAAAAAAATCTATGGAATACCTTAATTGTATCTGCTTTCTTTTCTGTAGCTCTTGGTTTCGAAGTTCTTCTAAACGTCTCAGTTCTTCCTGACGCCTCATAAGATCTGGAAAACGTTAAAACAGCTATAGCAATGATTGTTCTGACACAAATACAAGTAGTCCTCAACTTACAACAGTTCATTTAATGACCGTACATAGTTAAAACAGCACTGAAAAGTGACTTATGACTGTTTTTCAGTTACAACCTTTGCAGCATCTCCATGATCATGTGAACAAAATTCAGATGCTTAGCAAGTGGTTCATATTTATGAATATTGTTGTGTTGCAAGGTCATGTAATCACCTTTTGCAACCTTCTGACAAGCAAATTCAATGGGGAAACCAGATTCACTAAACAAGCAGGTTATTGATTTATCAACTATAATGTTTCATTTAACAGTTGAGGCAAGGTCATAAAATGAGGCAAAATTCATTTTACAAACATCTCAATTAACAACAGAAATTTGGGTTCAATTGTAAGTCGAGGGCTATCCATAGTAGTATACATGTCCTCACCAAAATAAGCATAAATATCAGAAAACAGACATAAATAACTTGAACTCTTCAAACAGGTATCAGTAAGAACAATTTAAAGAATTAGAAGCAATGGATTTTTAATCATAGAACACATACATCTTAAGTTGAAGACTTTTTCTCAGGCTTTGGACATATTTTCTGGGACCCAGAATCCTACGCTAAGGTGCAGAAACTACTGAAGGCTAAACCAATCTGCCTTTAAGCAATGTACCTGAGCTTTCTCAGCCACGAGACAAAAATGTGAAAAGACAGTTGTTAAAGACTGTAATTTGTTGAGTCCTTCCGGTGGTTCCGCTGCGTTGATGGCGGTCTTTTTTTGACCGCTAGCTCCGTGATTGCATAGAGCCGCTCAGACAGCGCAAATCAGCTATCTGGCGGCTCGGAAACCTTTCCCTCGGGCAAAGAGGGAAAGGTGAGCATTCGGGCTGAAGTAGAGCCCCTCCCGGAAAGCCCCAGGAAAGTTTCTGGAGGCTTGAGGGTGAGTGTTCCTTCTCAAGCTCGAAAGAGCTCCGGATCCGGAGTGCTTTTGCCTTAATGGCAGAACGCTGTGTCCACTTCTGCGATCGATATGGACCTGTGAATGAATTTTTAAGGCAGACGGAGCAAAAACAGGAGTACTGGCAGTTATTTGTAAGGAAATTCTAACTCCCTAACCAGAGGATACTTTGTTAGAAAGATCAGAGACGAAGAAAGGAAATGGCGTTTTGTTCTTTGAAAGCGAAAGTTAAGGAAGTGCTCATTAAAACTGCTGGTGTTGAAGCTACACGAACTATATAAGAAGAAATTAAGTAAATGGAATGAACAAGAACTGATTTATTTTTTATTACAGTGTTCAAGAGGAGAAGATTTACTGAATTTTTCTATTCTTTTTTATTTCTCTTTGCCATTTGGCAGATTATAGCTTAACAGGAAATGGCTTTTAAACAAACAAAGCCAAATGTTACCAAGGATTGTGAAATCTCTTTAGCTCAAATACAGAAGTTAAAAGAAGATTTTGAGGAAAATTTAAGGGCTTTTTTAAAGGAACTCTGGGAGGTTCAAATTTCTGTAATAGATCAAAAATTTAATGAAATGGAAAAAGAAATATTGGATTTTAAAAATATGGTGGAAACTCAGAATAAGGATTTGGAAAGCGGATGCAATTAAACACCTATCAGATTATACTATTCAGATGCATGAAAGAATGGAAGAACTTAATCAAGTTAATTTGGATTTGAAAAGGAAAATAAGAGGAGGCTCAAATGAATCAAGTTAATTTGAATTTAGAAAATAAAATAGAGGGAATTTAGAAAATAAAATAGAGGGAATATAGGTTAAGGTGGATAGGGCAGATGAAGAAATGGTTATATTACAATATAGGTTAATGGAGTATGCCGTAAGGGTGAGAGGATTGAAGGAATGTAAGCAGGAAAACTTAAAAAAGATTTTTACACAGGCTTTTGCACAGATAACTGGAGAGAATCCAGAAGATTTTGAAGTTAATATTGAAAAAAATTATTGTGTTAACTCCTGGCTGGCTAAACAGAGGCAATTACCAAGAGATGTGGTGATTTATTTTACAAATAAGAAGATTAGGTATGGAATCTTACAAGTATTTTATAAAAATAAATTTCAAATATTAGGACAAGATTTTGATAATGATGAAGGAAATTCCTCCTAAAATGTTAAGAAAGAGAAAAGAAATTGCCTTTTTAGTGGATGAACTTAAGAAACATCAGATATTTAGATGGGATGTTCCAGCTGGTTTAACAGTGAATTATAAAGGAAGAAAGTATTGCCTTAGTACAGTTCTTAAAGCAAGAGATTTTTATATTAATGTATTAAAGGCTGGAAATCCTTTGTTGCTAGAAGCTAAGTTGATTGGTGTAGAGATGGCAAAAAAATGGGATAAGGATGTAATACAAATACAAGATAAGGGGAGGGGAGGAAAAATATTGGAGAAAATAGGGGAATTAAAAGAACAAGGTGAGATTCGGTAACTTCTAAATTAAAGGGTGTTTCTCTCTATGGGAAAGGATTTTTTTTTAATATAATAAAAGAAGAAAGTCAAAATAATTTAAAAGTTGGAGATGTGACTGTAATGATGTTGTTTATATATCGTTTAATTGTTAATAATTGATTTATTTTGGATATATAAGTCGGAGATGTAATTTTAGTAATGTTATTTGATTAATTAAGAGTGAGAGATATAATTGGAATTTTATTGTTAAGAAAAGTAACTGGTTAAGGATTTAGAAAATGCTTATTAATTTAAATTTTGGAATTCTATATGTTGAGATTGTTTAGAAAATGTTTAGAATACAATGTTGGGAATATGGGAAAGAACTGGAGTTAAATGTTAGATTTAAATAAATTAAAAGGATGGCGTTTATTTGATGGACATACAAATATGGACTATAAGGTATATTTCCTAATTGATTTTTGATCGCCAAATACATTTTAGAAAGCAAACATGGATTATAAGGTATATTGAAGAATAACTCTTGATGGTGTAATATTGGAAGTTGGAATATCACTTACTGTTGAAGAATGGACAGTAAAATTTATGAACTTAGATGGCAACGTGGAAATATCATATTTGAAATACTGCTTATGGAAGATATATACAGGAATGGAGAAGATAGACTGATAATTAAAAATTGGACTGAAAGACTAAAAAGTCAAATAGTTTATGAATGGAAAGACTGTAAATCGTATTGCTACAATCTTTTCTTCATTTTTATGGAAAAGGGGAGTTAAGGGCTTAGAGAGGGGTGGGAGCTTTTGGATGATTAGTATATTTTAGTTTGATTGTTGACACTATACCCTTCCCATTTGCTCTGGGAAGTCCGGGGGAGGGGAGGGAATGGGGGAAGGAGGGAATGGGGAGGGAAGAGGGTTAGGGTGGGAGGGATGTGGGGGATGTATGGGGAAAAATTTTGTAAAACTTTTTAAATAAAAAATAAAAAAGACTGTAATTTGTTATCTCTAACACAAGTTATTTTTTTTAATAGATGAGCTCATGTAGCAAGCAATTCTGATTAAAATCAATTTGAGTTGTAACTGCAGATGGAGATATCTGAATTGCTACTCAGTTACAACTCAAATTTAATTTTTTTGTATAGCAACTACTTCATTAATTATACATAATACATTATTTCAAATGTTAATATTCAATTTTAAGAAATATGAGTTAGAATTAGAGTAATGTTAAAAACTGTTGTATGATCAACTAACAAGCAGTTTAATTATTCATTCAACTGCAGGAAATTTTGGCTTTTCCTTAATTGTTCAGTAAATCAATTTTGTTTGCATCACACAAAAATCACAGTATATTAAGACTGCTGTACTTAATACAGGTCTAGTGCTCTATCTTACTGCGTCAAATAACCAAATGAAGTAGACTTTGGAGAAAGCTCACTTATAAATTCTTCCTCTACAAAGAAAAACAAATTCTGTTCAGGAAATCAGAAAAATCTCATATACTGAATGTATTTGAGAAAGAGCTTATCTGATTTAGGTCACCCATCAAGTGCCAGATATTTGTATTTCAAATATACAGTCCATGAGTCACAAGTCCTTCAATACATGCATAAATTGTTTTGAATTGTATTTAAATGCATTAACCCAAATAATCATACCATTTCCAATATTCTTCAGCCCACATGATTAAAGCAATAATTTATGAAGAATACCTTGTCTCATCAACATTAACTGATGCTCATGCCGAGCTGCTTCCATTTCTGCTTCTAGCTTCTCCTTAGCTTCTCTAATATTTCTATCAACTTGTTCCCGCTGTTGTTTTTCCATTTCATCAAGAGCTTTCCATCGTGAAGCATATTCAAATTCAAATGTTCCAGGTTGGGCAAAACGTGGGGGCTGTTCTCTTTCCCTAAGAGAAGACACATTTCACCTTATTGCTACATTTATCACTTCATAAATGTAAAAGAAAATTTGCCTGCAAATTTCGAATTCATTTCTTCAAGGCTTCTGTATAGATTCTTAAATAATGCTGCTACTGATTTTGTTGCCTATGGCTAATTTAGTGCCAAAAAAAAGCTAAAGCTTGTCTACATAAGTACAAAGAAAAAAACAAGACTGGGTAATTTAAAGCGGAAGGTGTGAAGTATGCAGTATAGACATTCTTTTCTTCTTAGCTCTTCAAATAAGCAAGCCTGGAAACATAAAGGAAGATCAACCATTCCTACTATGTGCTACACCAAAGAAGTAATCTCCAATGGGCTCAACTGGTACTACTGGTATGAAATACTGACATGACAGAGAAGGTTGTAGAAAATGTACTTTGCTGTGTGCTTTATTTTTGAACAGCAGATAGCATAGGAAAATGTTTTTCATCTTGCTAATAACTTCCACATTCTGAAACTTATTTATTTTGCTTCTACCCTATGAAATGGCAAGGTATCTCAGAAAATTTATAGCATAGAAAACAGATCTAAATTCTATTAGTTTCATTGTCTTGGTGGTGCAGTGGTTAAAGTGCAGTACTGCAGGCTACTTCTGCTGACTGCCAGCTGACTGCAATTTGGCAGTTCAAATCTCACCAGGCTCAAGGTTGACTCAGCCTTCCATCCTTCCAAAGTGGGTAAAGTGAGGACCCAGATTGTTGGGGGCAATATGCTAACTCTGTAAACTGCTTAGAGAGGGCTGTAAAGCACTGTAAAGCAGTATGTAAGTCTAAGTGCTAGTGCTTTTATGACACAAGTATAATTTTTTAATCATGATAAGCCTTTTTCTGTTTCTTATATAATATACAACCAATCCATTTTAAATAATTTTAAACTCTAATTTTATCATGGTACACTGTGCAAGGTTTGTTTTAATGAGAATTTTGATTACAATGCTATTTCTTCATTACTTCTTTCATTTCTAATATTCTGTTTTAGAAGTGGGTACTTACTTATGGTACTGTTGTGTTTTTTGCATTAATTTCTCAGGCAAACCATCTTCATCATCAAATTGTTCCATAGGTTCAACAAGAACAGGTCTAGGTGTTCTTAAAACAAGTAACATATACACACTGTTAATGAGGAATATGTAAACTCAAACTCTAGTTTCACACTGCCAATCCACTATGCAAACAGCACAAGTGAACAAAGATCTGCATACGGGAGATAGTGGTAGTCCTTGACTTACAACCACAAATGAGCCCAAAATTTCTGTTGCTAAGTGAAATATTTGTTATGTGAATTTTGTCCCTATGACCTTTCACAGTTAAGTGAATCACTGCAATTGTTAACTTAGTAGCATGGTTGTTAGCTGAATTTTCCACTGACTTTGCTTTGTCAGAAGGTCACAAAAGCTGATTACATGCCCCTGGGACATTGCAACCATCATAAATATGAGTCAGTTGCCAAGCATCTGAATTTTGATCACATGACCATGGTGATGCTACAACAGTCATAAGTATGAAAAATAGTCACGTCATTTTTTTCAGTGCCATTGTAACTTTGGTCACTAAATGAATTGTCTGTACGTGCCAGATTAAGTTGTTGACAACATAGGATAACTTTTAAAAACTTATTTTACTTTGACTTGAGGTATCAATCTTGTCAACAAAAGATGTAAGGCCCAAAGTGGTAAGATTAATTCCACCTCTTATAATCAGAAAAAGATCCTGACATTTGAATCTAGTGAAATAAACCAAAGCTCTTCAGTTTATTTATTTATTTATTTATTAGATTTTTATACCGCCCTTCTCCTGAAGGACTCAGGGCGGTGTACAGCCAAGGATAAAACTCAATATATATACAATTAAAACCAGAATTTAAAACAAAGCAAATTACGAAAAAGGCTGACACTAAAATTTAAAAATTTAAAATTAAAATTTAATTTAAAAATTAAAAATTTAAAACAATAAAAACCCAATTTAAAATAGTAAAACTATTATGCCAGTCCCGCTTGAATAAATAAGTGTGTTTTTAGCTCACGGCGAAAGGTCCGAAGATCAGGCACTTGGCGTAAGCCAGGGGGAAGTTCGTTCCAGAGCGTTGGAGTTCCAACAGAGAAGGCCCTGCTCCTGGGGGCCGCCAGCGGACACAGTTTGGCGGACGGCACCCTGAGAAGACCCTCTCTGTGAGAGCGTACAGGTCGGTGGGAGGCATAATGTAACAGCAGGTGGTCTCGTAAGTACCCGGGTCCTAAGCTATGGAGCGCTTTAAATGCGGTAACCAAAATCTTGAAGCGTACCCAAAAGACCACAGGAAGCCAGTGCAGACTGCGCAGCAGTGATGTTATGTGGGAGCCACGGGTGGTTCCTGTTACTACTCGCGCAGCCGCATTCTGGACTAACTGCAGCCTCCAGGTGCACCTCAAGGGCAGCCCCATGTAGAGAGCATTGCAATAATCCAACCGAGACGTGACCAGAGCGTGAGTGACCGTGCATAAGGCATCCCGGTCAAGGAAGGGACGCAACTGGCGAACCAAGCGAACTTGGTAAAAGGCCCTCCTGGAGACGGCCGCCAGGTGTTCTTCAAAGGACAGCCGTCCATCCAGGAGGACACCCAAGTTGCGTACCACCTCCTTTGGGGCCAATAACTCGCCCCCAACAGTCAGCTGTGGTTGCAGCTGACTGTACCGGGGTGCCGGCATCCACAGCCACTCCGTCTTGGAGGGATTGAGCTTGAGTCTGTTTCTCCCCATCCAGACCCGTACGGCTTCCAGGCACCGGGACAGCACTTCAACAGCTTCGTTGGGGTGGTCCGGGGTGGAAAAGTACAGCTGAGTATCGTCAGCGTACAGATGATAACTCACCCCGAAACCACTGATGACTTCCCCCAGCGGCTTCATACAGATGTTGAACAGGAGAGGCGAGAGAATCGACCCCTGAGGCACTCCACAAGTGAGGCGCCTCGCGGACGACCTCTGCCCCCGTCAACACCGTCTGCGACCGGTCAGAGAGATAGGAGGAGAACCACCGATAAACGGTGCCTCCCACTCCCAATCCCTCCAACCGGCGCAGCAGGATACCATGGTCGATGGTATCAAAAGCCGCTGAGAGATCTAATAGGTCCAAGGCAGAGGAACAACCCCTATCCCTGGCCCTCCAGAGGTCATCCACCAACGCGACCAAAGCCATCTCCGTACTATAACCGAGTCGGAAGCCGGACTGGAACGGGTCTAGATAGACAGCTTCATCCAGGTACCGGGGAAGCTGCCATGCAACCACACTCTCTACAACCTTCGCCACAAAGCGAAGATTGGAGACTGGACGGTAATTCAAGTTCTCCAACTTCAACTGAGAAATTAACTTTTTTTCAGAGAAACTGCACAAACACATATAAGCAAAAACTTCCTATTAAAAACCTCCACATAGAATATAGGAAAATATTTTGACTTGCTGATTTCCTAATCATTTTCTTATTATTGAAAAATACACTTTTACACTTAGCTGACCAAATCCAGTTTGCTACCCTATGAATATCTACAAATGGAAACCCATTGCCAGAGCTTTGAAGGTTGCTGCTGATTTAAAAAGAAACTATGATGTCTGCCAGTTGTTGTTCTGTGACCCACCTGCTTATGGAAGATTGAGCTACGGGAGACAAATAAGATATCACCTTTCTGCTCCTCTGGAGTACATTTTGGGGGAATTCTAAAATGTTTGTACACATCAAATTTGTAGCAAACATATCCCATGGGATGAGTGGGATATAGAAAAAAAAATTCTGCTTGTTCTATCTCCTACCCCTTGTGAAATTTGAAAATGCCCTTAAACATAAGGAAGAAGTAAAGACATAGAAACACTGTTTCTCCCCTCATTGAGAGGGCTCCTAGTTCCCCAGTTCCAGTTGAGACCACAAATGTTAGGAAGATCATCTTCCAAGTGAAGCAGCTTACAAGAATTTGCCTAATGCATTCAAAGGGACTGGTTATGTGCCAGTCACATAAAGGCATAGTGTGTGATTAAGAGAAAGAGCACACTGGTACATACAAAAATTTTCATTTATAGATCAGCAGACACAAATATATTTTTTATTGAAATTTTTAATTACACAACTAATACAAACTAAACTCATAAAGTAAAAAGAGCAAAAAGTGCAAAGAAAAATAAAAAAGCAGAAAAAGTAATTAAATAAAGAAAAAGTCTCTCTCTCTCTCTCACACACACACACACACACAGACACACACACACACACACAAAGATAATTTAACGGCTCGGCTGAGGAACTAGTTGTGGCATGGGAACAGGCCGCGGCTGGGGCCTTGGACCGTGTCGTGCATTTGCGGCCTCTGACCCGGCGCAGATCTCGTCCGGCCCCTTGGTTTTCCGAGGGGCTGAGGGAGATGAAACGCCGGAGAAGACGCCTAGAGAGTACTTGGAGGTCCAGTCGTTCCGAAGCTGATCGGACACTAGTTAGGTCCTATTCTAGGACCTACCTAGTGGCAATGAGGGAGGCGAGGCGTTTCTACGCTTCCACCCTCATTGCGTCGGCAGATAACCGCCCGGCCGCCCTGTTTCGGGTGACCCGCTCTCTCCTTCATGAGGAGGTGCGGGATGACCCTTTGCAGGGACGTGCCGAGGAGTTTAGTGGTTATCTATACGATAAAATCGCTCAGCTCCGGGATGGTCTGGACCGAAATTGGGATGATCCAAGCGAGAGGGAGGAGGCACGTCTTGTTGAGTCTGTTTGGGATGAGTTTGATCTTGTGACTCCTGAGGACGTGGACAGGTTGTTGGGGAGGCTCCACGCCACCACATGTTTACTGGACCCGTGTCCTTCCTGGCTGGTGCTAGCCACTCAGGAGGTGATACGAGGCTGGATCCAGGGGATTATCAACGCTTCTTTGTTGGAAGGGGTTTTCCCTGCCGCCTTGAAAGAGGCGGTGGCGAGACCCCTCCTCAAGAAGCCCTCCCTGGACCCAGCTATTTTCGGTAATTATCGTCCGGTCGCCAACTTTCGCTTTGTTGCGAAGGTTGTAGAGAGTGCTGTGGCGCGGCAGCTACCCCAATACCTGGATGAAGCTGTCTATCTAGACCCGTTCCAGTCTGGCTTCCGACCCGGATACAGCACGGAGACAGCTTTAGTCGCATTGGTGGATGATCTCTGGAGGGACAGGGACAGGGGTTATTCCTCGGCCCTGGTCCTATTAGACCTCTCAGCGGCTTTTGATACCATCGACCATGGTATTTTGCTGGGCCGGTTGTGGGGACTGGGAGTGGGAGGCACCGTTTATCGGTGGTTCTCCTCCTATCTCTCCGACCGGTCGCAGACAGTGTTGACAGGGGCCGCGAGGTGCCTCACTTGTGGGGTGCCACAGGGGTCGATTCTCTCGCCCCTTCTGTTCAACATCTATATGAAGCCGCTGGGTGAGATCATCAGTGGCTTTGGGGTGAGATACCAGCTGTACGCTGACGATACTCAGCTGTACTTTTCCACTCCAGGCCAGCCCAACGAAGCTGTTGAAGTGCTGTCCCGGTGCTTGGAAGCCGTACGGGTCTGGATGGGGAGGAACAGGCTCAAGCTTAATCCCTCCAAGACGGAGTTGCTGTGGATGTCGGCACCCCGATTCAGTCAGCTGCAGCCGCAGCTGACTGTTGGAGGCGAGTTATTGGCCCCAAAGGATAGGGTGCGCAACTTGGGTGTTCTCCTGGATGAACGGCTGTCGTTTGAAGATCATTTGACGGCCGTCTCCAGGAGGACCTTCCACCAGGTTCACCTGGTTCGTCAGTTGCGCCCCTTCCTTGATCGGGATGCCTTGTGCACAGTCACTCATGCGCTCGTTACCTCCCGCTTGGATTATTGTAATGCTCTCTACATGGGGCTCCCCTTGAGGTGCACCCGGAGGCTTCAGTTAGTCCAGAATGCAGCTGCGCGGGTGATAGAGGGAGCTTCACGTAGCTCCCACGTAACACCACTCCTGCGCAGACTGCACTGGCTACCTGTGGTCTTTTGGGTGCACTTTTAAGGTTTTGGTTACTACCTTTAAAGCGCTCCATGGCTTAGGGCGTGGGTACTTACGGGACCGCCTGCTGTTACCTCATGCCTCCCACTGACCCGTATGCTCACACAGAGAGGGACTTCTCAGGGTGCCGTCCGCCAAGCAATGTCGGCCGGCGGCCCCCAGGGGAAGATCCTTCTCTGTGGGGGCTCCTACCCTCTGGAATGAACTTCCCCCGGGTTTACGCCAAATACCTGAGCTTCGGACTTTCCGCCGCAAATTGAAAACACATTTATTTATTCGCTGGCTTAAATTTTATTGGTTTTCAATTTTTATGATTAATTTTTAATGGGTTTTAATTTTATATGTTCCAAAATTTTAGGCCAATTATGTAATAAGTTTTTTAATTCGTATTTTAATTGTATATTGCACTGTTTGTTTTACCTTGGCTGTACACCGCCCTGAGTCCTTCGGGAGAAGGGCAGTATAAAAATCGAATAAATAATAATAATAATAAATAATAATCCTCAATTTATAGCCACAATTGACCTCAGAATTTTGGTTGTAAGTCATGGCGGTTGTTAAATCAAATCAATATGTGTACAAGAGCCATTAAATAAATCACCATTGTCATTAAGCGTATCATGCAAGTCTTAATCCAATTTATCCAATAGGCACTTTTTGCTAGAAAACGGCAAAAAAAATCACAAAATATGATTACATGACTGCAGGATGCTGAAACCAGTTATAAATGCGAGCCAGTTGCCAAGTGCCCAAAATGTATAATTATTTTGAGTCCATCCTAAATTGAATCATCAAGTCTCTTTTGTATATTCAATAAAAAGATATTAATTAGTCAATCCAATTTTTTGGTTTACCCTTTGCATTTCCCCTTTCATTCTTTTGGCTGTCATTTGTATTTTACCACTTTTTTAATCCAATATTTCTGATTCCACTATTCCTGCATCAAGCAAGATTTGTTCCACATTCCTTAATATCCTTTAAACAATTTATCCATAGAAGCAGACACTGTTGCCGATATTGTTGCTATTGTATTATTTATTGTATTATTGTTGTTGATATTGTATCTACTAATTTCTGGCCCCATTCTTCAAAGAGTTCCTTAATATTTCAAATGTTATAGTATTTTGTGTCATTTTAGAAATCCCAATCTTCTAATCAAAACCAAATGCAAAGGTTCTTTTTTTTCCTTTTTGCCTGGAATCTTGAGTTCAGTCTATTTTTCAATTTAAATCATAAAGTATGTAATCTGTTATGACCTACAGCAGACTCCTGCATATCTACAAATCTGTTTAGTTTGTAAAGTTAGTTCCAAATTCTTGAAGTAAGTTTCAATATTCCAACTTTGATTGATCCTTAATTCATTTATAATTTTCTTGGTTCAAATTCTTATTTAGCCTTTTCCCATTCATTTCAAATTCTTTTTCTCATATTTTTTTTCTTTTATTCTTGAAATCAAGAGAACTTATTAATCTTCCTGATGTCTTTTGTTTCAAATAAGTTAACCAGCTCTCACCTTCAGATATTTTTTGGAATATCTTGGGATGCATGACCCAATTCTTCTGTGATTAACTGTATTAACTTAGCCATTCTGCTTCAATTTTCAACAATTCCTTTGGGTCCCAAATTTATCAAAATGATTAATTATGACACTTTGTTATAAAGGCCTTTCATCTTATTCTGCCTTGGCTGTTTTACTCCTTTACAGGTAGAGTTCAATTTACAAAAGTTCATTTAGCGACCATTCAGTTAGAACGGCACTGAAAAAAGTAACTTATGACTATTTTTCACACTTATAACCATTGCAGCGTCCTCATAGTCGTGATCAAAATTCGGATGTGTGGCAACTGACTCATATTTGATAGCTGCAGTGTCCCAGGGTCCTGTGATAAGCCTATGTGACCTTCTGACAAGCAAATTCAATGGGGAAGCCAGATTCACTTAACAACCGTATTACTAACTTAGCAGCTACAGTGATTCACTTAATAACTGTGGCAAGAAAGATTGTAAAATGGGACAAAATTCATGTTTCACATAGCAACAGAAATGTTCATCTGAATTGTGTTTTAAGTCGAGGACTATTTCTACTGTGATATTGTCTGTCTGAACATGTCAAATCTTTACACATCATGGAGAAAACGTATGTGGCCAGTAAGAATCAACATCAGCATGACAACACATAATCATTTACCAGGCCTTCCTCAATTGTGGTTGATTGAGAGGGACTATCAACTCACCCTGTGACCACAACCCATGAAACAAACAGTTCTGAAAATCTGTCTCTCCTCCCATCTGGTATCTGTAGTTATTTGATCCTTAATTAGCTTTTATTAGCTTTCTGATTGATATTTCCCTTGCTGGTTGGCTTCAAGGATTTGGTCATCTGCTAGGGATTCTTGGGCTTAAGTATCTGGTTTTGAAATGGTAAGAGGAACCACTGAAGTGTTTTAGAGTAAAAGCAGACTCAAAGTATTGAGGATGCTATCATTATTCCCTATAACCTTGTCAATATCTACAAGGATGATCTCATAGATAACAAAATCTTACCATATTGTGGACCTTGATAATTTGTTCCTATGCCAGAAGATTTCTTTCATCTATGTTGATTTCTAAGTGGAGGATCTGCCTTGAGGATGCTATTAGTACATATTTTAAAAACATAAAATCACAATAAATGTAGCAAAGAGTAAACTTACGTTGTAAGCAAGAATGCACCATCACCACATCTTTCTAGAGCTTTACGCGCTGGAGGCTTTGCAGCAAATTCCACAAAACCTTTGCCTGTTGCTCTACCACGATCATCTACGACAACAACTGCTCTTTCCACAGGCCCAAACTGAGAGAAAGCTTGTTCCAAAAGCTCATTGGAAACAACTGGTGAAAGATTCTTAATTGTTAAAGCAGCTCCATGGGTGGCAAATCGAATTCGAAGTGGCCTGCTCTTTAAAATTGTTCCATCAAGTTCTGCCTTTGCTATTTCAGCCAGGGTCCTGGACTCCTTTTCAAAAAAATTACAAAATACATACGCAATTATATTATGTGTAGATATTACATATAATTAAGAATTTAACATTACATGTAGTCATTCAGAACCTGTTACGGTATTTAAATATTTTCCTCTATTACCACTTCTAGCAACAAGACAGATGATCATTTTTGCAGATTAAAAACTGCAGTGGCTGGTGGGAATCTTGCCAATAGTTGCATAGACAATCTCCAGATTCTCTACGAATTGTAGCAGCTTGACTACAAAGGCTAAAATAAGGAATTCAAAAACATTTTTCCTGCTTTAGAACAAGCAAGTCTCATTACATTCATTGAAGGATTTTTAAACAAGCAATTATGCTTGAACAGGCATTCTTCTCTTTCTCACTGGTATTTAGCTTGACATGCCTCAAACCTACTGAATTTGGTTGTGAAATAAACCTAAGCTAGAGTTTATTAGATCCCTGCTTATTAACTTTAAACTTTACTGGTAACAAACTTTTATAGAAACTAATAGTAAGGTTCTTTGAATCAACAGATATTCCTTCTCAATAGAAGAGTAAAAGCAGATAAGATCTTTTTTCTATGGCTTAATTAACACATATCAAATTATAGCTAAGAACAAGTTGTCAAAATGACTGTTCTACAACAGCCTGGCCATTGCACATTTGTATTTTACCTTGAACTATGCCTTGGATAATTAAACTTAAAACTAGTATTAATCACACCAGCATTCTATAACACAAAATGAGAATATGAAACAATTCTCACTGAAAAAAATCAGTGTGCCCTACAAAACTAGTCATCAACAAGATTTTTCTTCAAATGTTATCTGCATAAAAATGCATAAAAGCTGAGAAAATTATGAATTGAAGTACACAAAACAATTGTGTACTGCAATAAGTTTCAGCAAAACAAAACAAAATCAGCACGACCATAACCCAATTGGCCTGAAAGCCTATTTAAATAAGCCAGCTCCATTTTGAATATAAATGAGTATAGGAAAACTATGGACCAATTTTCACCTGTATCACACTGCTCCAACTGCATTATCAGAAAAACTGTTATAGGCATAACCTGGAATGTGGCCCGTTTCTTAGTTTTACTAAGTTTCACTAAAATAATCCCTTCCACCATTCAGATACAGGTATTTCAATACATTCAAAACGCAAATTTATAAATCACATTTATATGGCTACCCATGTCACAAGTTATAGATATTTAAAGTTAATAAAGATACCTAAACTACTATGGTAACACTTCCACTTCTGCAAGGCTGTGTTAAGGAAAAACTAAAGGAACATTTCCAAAATAAAACATCCTAAACAGGAACTCTAAAGAAAGAGCAAAGTATTTTAAATATAAACTAATGTCTTCTTAAAAAAGTATTAATCTTTTTTAAAAAGTAGAGAAGTGTTCAAGTGTTATGAGAACCAGCTCTATTGATAATGCTATGCTTTACTATAAAAAAAACAAATGTAAATAACATAGTCTTTTAAAATCCTCCCCATAAATAGTTTAATATTTATCAGTAGAAGCGAAAGATGCTTTGGAAAGTACTGACAGTCACTGCATTGTTTTATGTCATCTTCCTGAATGATATCAATACTCAAACTGAAAGAGTGATATCCAGGAAATAGCAATTTTTTTCCAAAAGAGAAAAAGATAGAATTTCAGTTATAAACTTTTTTTTGGCATATTCTTATTGGTTTGATCCACACCTACCCAAAGATGGAGGGAAAAAGCTCCTGGAGATGTTCTGATGAAGGTACAAACTCTTTTATTATTTTGTAAAAAATATATACAGGTAGTCCTCTACTTATGACAATTGAGCCCCAAATTTCTGTTGCTAAGTGAATTTTACCCCATTGTATGACCTTTCCTGCCACAGTTGTTAAGTGAGTCACTCCAGTTGCGAACAATCACGGTTGTTAAGTGAATCTGGCTTCCCCATGGACTTCGCTTGTCAGGTCACAAAAAGGGATCACATGACCCTGGGGCATTGCAACCATCATAAATATGAACTAGTGGCCACACATCTGAACTTTGACCACGGGGATGCTGCAAGTGTGAAAAAAAGTCATAAGTCACTTTTTAGCGCCCTTGTAACTTTGGTCAATAAATGACCTGTTATAAGTTGAGGACTACCTGTACAATAAGCATGCCCCTCTCTGCAATACTTCAAGACAAGCATAATGCAATTATTAACGACAGCAACGGCGACCAACACGTGGACAGGAACTGAACGGAAGCGCAATACAGCAGCAACACGAAGCCCCCCCCCCTTTTTTTTTTTTTTAAGGAACGGCCGCGCGGCAATACCGAATTTCAGCACCGTTTTAACTATTATTTTACTCCCGGGAAGGAGTCCTTTAAAAGGGAACTCCTTTTAAACCGGGCAAATCTTGTCAACGTTGTTTGTTTTTTTTTTGATAGCGGCGCACGTGTGGTACATACTCGCGAGTTTCAACACCTCAGCATAAGAAAAAGAGAGCGGGGGGGGGAGGACAAAGCGCCCTGGGAGGCCTGGCGCGTGCCCGTGGCGAGGAGGGGGGGGGTGTTTCCTGCCTAGCGGCAAAAATCCCCCCCTCGAGGGAGGAAGACATGTTTCATGAGGGACATGCAGTTATTTCATTGGGGGAGGTGAATCCCCTTCGCGCCCTCAGGCCAAGAACTGCGGGCGCAGCTTCTCACCAGGCGGATGAAGCCGAAGCCGCGGTCGCGGTTAATGAAGACCTCGCTGGGCTCCCCGTAGCGCTCAAACAGGCGTTTAAAGTCCTCCTCGGTGATGTCGGTGGGAAGGTTCCCGACGAAGAGGCGGCACCTTTGCGTATAGCTCTTCTCGCCGGGCTTCAGGAAGCTCTTAATGTCGACCGTAAAGCCACCGCCGCTTCCCTCCTCCTCATTCTTCGCCTTCGCCATCGCCATCGCGGCGGCCAAAGCTTCGTTGTTGGACGGCTTCTCCAAACCTCTCAGCGCCTTCATGGAGCCGCCGCCCACCATGCTCATCGGAGGTGCCGACGCCGGAGAACTGTTCTCGATCCTCACTTGCTTCAGGTTCCTGCTGGCGGACATAGCTCGAGTTTTCTAACCGTGCGGCTCGCCAAGTAAGACGGAAAGGAAGCGCTCAATCGCTGCTTTTTTCAAGTGCTGTAAAGAAGGAGAAGGGGAGGGGGAAAAAAGAAGTCCAAAATGGCGGCAAGATCACTACCCACAGAAGACTAGTAATGTCGCCCCGCCTCTCGCTTCCTTGGTGCGCATGTGCACAAGATTTGAAAGGCTACCGGGCATCCTGTTCGAGTTAGAATCGGGATGCGCCTGCGCATTACGCTACCGCTAGAGTGGCAGAAAGACCCCGCCTCTCTAATTGTGGCATGCTTAACCACGGATTGCTGCAAAAATCACCATCAGCCGAGTTCACAAAACACTTAATTCATAAACTGCGGTTCATAAAGCACAGTAGATTAGCTTATACAAACATAATAACCAGAATAAAGCAAAATATATTAATGGGAACCTATTAATATATTTTCACCTAGAGGTGGAGTAGCTATCTTTCATAAAAAGTCACTGAATCAAAAAAATGTTCAAATTGCACATAAACTTGCTATCCCTGAAACTATTGTATGCGACCTGTCCCTTAACACCACACTTCGATTCCTACGATGCTACAGAGCCCCTGACTACAACATCGCACATGCGAACATGTTAACCTCACTACTAACTTGGGCTACCTCTTGCCCATATCCTCTCATCTTCCTGGGTGGCCTCAATCTACCTCATATTAACTGGATAACAAACAAATGTACAACTGAACCCATCCATACTACCCTATACAACGCTATCACAAATCTAGGTCTTGAACAACTAGTAACTAACAATACAAGAATCAACAACTGCCTTGACCTTATCTTCTGCAACAACACAAACTCAATTTATGGACTACAAATAAAAGAACCTTTTCCAACAGTGACCACAGCATGATAGACTTTTGTCTCAATATATGCCCTTACAAAAATTGTCATAATAATAGTATTCCAAACTACAATTTCAAAAAAGCCAACTATGACCTTATAAACACCTACCTCTCATTTCTTGACTGGCAAAATCTATTCTCATTCTGTATCTCTTCTGAAGACCACTAGAGAGTTTTCCTATTCAAAGTCAATAGTCATTAAACTCTACATACATATCTACATTTCTTCCAACAAAGCAATAGCTTTTTAACAATATATTACATTTAGCCTTGCTGTACTTTTACTTTCAAGATTTTGTTATTTTTAATTCCAGGAGACAATGTGCTCAGATGTTTCTTCCAGCTGTTCAATAAAAAAAGAACATCTGGTGGGCTGTTTAAGAATTAATAATTGTTAATTATTTCTAAGTATGGTCTAAGGTCCCAGTGCTTTTTCAAGAGGCAACTGGACTTTCTTGTTTTCTTTAAAGACGTTTCGCTTCCCATCCAAGAAGCTTCTTCATCTCTGATTGGATGGTCTAAGTATTTTGTCAGCAGAAGTATCAGATGTAGGGAATTTTATTCCAGAAGAATGTGATGAATTATTAATTTATTAGATGTTGTCTGAATGCTGTTCAGTCAAAAATGCTGTTCAGTCAAAAAGGGGATCCTGCTTTAGGCAATGCAGAACTTCCTCAGTGCAATAATTGACTATGGAGATTCTAAGTCATCCAGGCCATAGTTGTCCCAAAGGTGCTTTTTCAAGAGGCAACTGGACATATTATTTTGGGAAACAATTAAATTTTCTTGCCTTTGTATTTCCCACATTATAAAAATATTGCATATGTTCCTGATAATCGATTTATTCAGGAAGAATAATTTACCACAAAAAAAAAAAAGGAAAATAGGAGAGCAGTTTCTGCCCTCTAGTGGACTTGTCATATTAAATATGAAGCATATTTTTTTTGCTCCAAGTTAAAGATTTGTAACAGATGGAAGATTCATATTACTAACTATGTCAGTTTATCTGAAATTTAAGTCAGATTTTCACTTTGAGAGAATTAACACATTTTGCCATGTGTTCCTTTTTATATTCTATCAATGGTAGTAGCTGTGGCCTGGATAACTGAGAGTCTGCAAAGTTTAAAATATACTTCAAATTAAATGATGTGCTAAAGTGCTTTGTTTTTTGACTGGAACTGGACACTTAAATGGATATAGATAGCCCTCAACTTACAACAGTTCATTTAGTGACCACTCAAAGTTACAATGGCATTGAAAAAAGTGACTTATGCCTGGTTTTCACGCTAATGACAGCTGCAGGATCCTCCTCAAAATTCAGATATTTGGCAATTAACTCATATTTATGACAGTTGCAGTGTCCTGGGGTCACATGATCCCCTTTTGCGACCTTCTGACAAGCAAGTCAATGGGAAAGCCAGATTCATTTAACTGTGTTATTAACTTAACAACTGCAGTGGTTCACTTAACAACTGTGGCAAGCAAGGTCGTAAAATGGAGAAAAACTACTTAATAACTCTCGCTTAACAACAGAAATTTTGGGGTCAATTGTGGTCGTAAGTCAAGGACTACCTGTCCTTCATTTTGAAAATTTTAATGATAGTCTTTTGAAACAGCAGATATACAGAAAAAATAATTAACGTTCAATGTAAATGTTCATTTATAAGAAACAAATGAACAAAGTACAGTATTTCTTGTTATTTGCAATAGTTCTTTGAAATTGTTGCAAATACTGCAGAACTAGGTTTCTGTCAGCCTCTGACAGCATTTTCACCAACTGATCAATACATAATCTTATTTTACGTGTATTTCTGTTTAAAGACACCTTATATAATGTGTATGTGTGTTTCTTACAAAGTCCTAAAATAATTGAACAAAGATTAAGCATTTAAAGTTTTATTTTAGACAACCCTTACTTTTCATGATCATTTTAACCAATGAGACCACTAAGAAGACAGATGTGCGCAGGATGGCGACTTAAATTTTTCATCGCTCAACACCTGTCTATGAATAGCGGAAACATGTTGTGAGTATTGATTTGGGGGTTACAAATAAATTATAACAAATAGACAAATTCACAAATATTAATCCCATAACAATGATTGCCTGTTACAGATAGCCCTTGTTTAGCAACTGGTTGTTTAATGGCCATTCTTAATTATAACATAGAATATAGACTCATAGGGCTGGAAGGGACCTCAGAGGTTTTCTAGTCCAATCCCCTGCTCAAGGCAGGAGATCTTAAAACATTCAGGTCAAAAGATTGTCCAAAATGTCCAGTTCATTTTTGAAAACTTTCAGTAATGGAACACCCACAACTTCAGACCACAAAAATGTTACTTGAAATCTATCCTTAAAATTACAACTGCCATGCCTCCCCACATTCATGTGGTCACATTCTGAGCGCTTGGCAACAACTTGCATTTGCAATTGGTTCCATGTCCCACGGTCAGATGATTACAAATTGCTATTTTTTCCAGCTTTCCAGCAAAAGATTAATGATTGTGGCGAATCATTTTATGACCATTATGAAAAGTGTTGTAAAGTCAAGTCACGGGGTGACCTGCTTAACAATGGACCATGATGATCAAAATTCCAGAATCAATTGTGATTCTGGAATTGTTAATTGTCATTCATTGAGGACTATTTGCTTGGCTATTTCAAATTATATACTTTAGAGGATGATAAAAATAATTAGGCAGTTTCTATTCATAAATATCTACTCTAAAAGACATAAGAAGGGTACTGGAATGGAGAGAAGAAACCTATGATGAAATAGTGGTTCAGCTGCCATGAAGACAAAAACATATTCTTCCTTGTAGCTTTACATATCTCTAGACTGCCATTTTTTTCTGTCCTTTCCTGTTTTCCTTTGCTTCTCAAACTAATTAAATGTATTCATAATGATTAAATGAATAATAATAATGTATAATAATATGTAGCTTCCACTGCCTTGTAGCATGTTTTTAAAACGTTTCTGGGTAGCCTACAACTCTTAGATTTTGGGGTGGTCATCATCCAGGGACTAACATCTGCTTTTTTCCAAGGTTAACTGGCAGTGGATATATGATCAAGGTTTAATCTGCAGTTTCTCCCTCCCCTGCTGCTGTAGGAAGTTAGCACCCTAGAAGAATGAAACATTTTAGAAAATATTTAAAAGGCAGAATATATTTCCCTGGATGAGAAATGGAGAAACATGTTTTAAAGACAAAGCAGCTTCCTGACTCCCCCACCTTTTTTTTTATTATTTTATTTTGTCACAACAGTATATACAATCATCAACATAAAAATAACCCATCATGAGAGAAAAAGTATATGTAAGCAAAAGTGTAAGTAAAAGTATGCATATACTACTATAATGAAGAGAACAATAGGAGAGGAACGGTAGGCACTTTTGTGCTCTTATGCACGCCCCTTATAGTCCTTTTAGGAATGGGGTGAGGTCAATAGTAGACAGTTTTTGGTTGAAGATTTTGGGGTTTTGAGTAGAGACTATAGAGTCAGGTAGTGAGTTCCAAGCGTTAACATCTCTGTTACAAAAGTCATATTTTCTGCAATCAAGTTTGAAGCGGTTGACATTAAGTTTGAATCTATTGTTTGCTCTTGTATTGTTGCGATTGAAGCTGAAGTAGTCTTTTACAGGAAGGATATTACAATAGATGATTCTGTGTGTTAAACACAGATCATGTCGGAGTCGGCGGAGTTCTAAGTTTTCTAAACCCAGAATTTCAAGCCTGGTGGTATAAGGTATTTTGTTGATTTCGGAGGAGCGAAGAACTCTTCTAGTAAAATATTTTTGGACGCATTTGATAGTATTAATGTCAGAGATGTGGTATGGGTTCCAGACGGATGAGCTGTATTCAAGAATAGGTCTGGCAAATGTTTTGTATGCTCTGGTTAGTAGTGTAGAATTTTTGGAAAAGAAGCTACGTAAAATTAAGTTTACAACTCTTGGAGCTTTTTTTGCTATGTAGTTGCAGTGGGCTTTGGCATTTAGCTCATTTGATATAAAAACTCCAAGGTCTTTGACAGGGAGGGGTCATCAGTAAGGTAATGTCCATCAAGCTTGTACTTGATATTAGGGTTCTTTTTACCAATATGTAAGACTGAGCATTTGCTGGTTGATATTTGAAGTTGCCAAGTTTTAGACCAATCAGAAACAAAGTCTAGGTCATTTTGAAGGGTAGAAGTATTGTTAGTGGTATTGAATAGTTTGACGTCGTCAGCGAAGAGAACACAATAACTAGAGATAAGGTCACAGAGATCATTTATATATAGTATGAAGAGCGTTGGTCCAAGAACATTACCTTGCGGAACGCCACTTTTGACAGGAACAGGATTTGATAGAGCATTGCCAATTTTGACCACTTGTTGTCTGTCTTTGTCAATGGGTCAGAGACAGAAACTCACTCCCCCCATCTTTGTCAATGGGTCAGAGGTAGAAACTCATTCTCCCCACCTTTGTCAATGGGCCATCATCTGCAACATAATAGGACCCATCTAGCAACTGAAACTCACCACATGACACCTGGGAAGATTACATCAGCCAGCAAGGCTAGCTAAGACCCCCACCCCCTGGGAGTCTGACAGCCAATCAGGATACTCTTCCTGTGCCCCAGAAAGTTCAAAGCTCAGAAAAAGCATAAAGCCAAGGAGCGCACAGGATCTCATCCCTTTTCTGTTCAGGATCTCAAGCCATGTGATCCTGGCCACCATTAAACCATCTTTCCAAGCAGCCTCCATGTTTCCAGTGTCTTTGTCCCCACTTGGAACTGAACCCAGATGGATATTTCTTCCAACACTGCCAAGATATTTCCACAGAACATCTTTCATGATACTAGAGGAGGATCCTTCCTGTGAAACTGGATAGTAGCAAATTGTGTTTCTTCTCCTCAAAGAGCAAGGAGTTCCTCGGAGGGCTCTCAGATGGCACTTAATTGAGAGAGAAGATCATTCACCTCACAGCATTTTTAAAAAAAAACCCACGAAAACTAATGTTGTTGTGAAAAGTTGGCTTAAAAATTTCCTTATTTTTTTCTGTGCCATTATTAAAATAATTTAGAATTTTAAAAGGTGTGATTAGCTTCTAGAATGCAGGAAAATAAACAAAGAAGTAGACATTCGCCTTGTAGATTATGATATAATCCAATCACAAAATCAACTGAGCATTGTCAAAGCCACATTGCATTTTGCATAATAGTTCCAGATAGAGCAGACCTTATTCCATCAAAAATGTTAAGATATCTTTCTGGACACCACTGTCAATCCCTAGATTAAAAAATTGATGATTAAATGCAGAAGTAAGCAATTCTGTTAACAGTAGCCATCTTAACTGTCATTTAGAAATAGGCTTATCTGCTATGTGATTTTATCAATGTATTTTGATCATACATTCCATGATTTCACTGAATTATTAGTGTATTTTATTAAGTGTTAATTTTTAGCTGGAAAAACTAGCTGGATATAAAAGACTCTTTCAGGTTTACAACTTAAAAAGATATGACACAAAATTGGTGGGGGGGGAGAGAGAAAAGAAAGAAAATCAAGAAAAAACAGTGTAAGAATATAATTAAGGTATGTTGCTAGGATTAGTGTTCTACAACAGTCCTTTTTATTCACCTATTCCTTCTGGCAACTCATTGTCACATCTAATCCAATCCCTCACATCCTGGACATAAACTGTTTCAACTCCTACCCTCAAAACGACGCTATAGAGCAGTGCACACCAGAACAACTAGACACAAGAACAGTTTTTCCCCAAACGCCATCACTCTGCTAAACAAATAATTCCCTCAACACTCTCAAACTAGTTACTAAGTCTGCATTACTATTAATTTTCTCATCATTCCTATCACCCATCTTCTCCCACTTATGACTGTATGACTGTAACCTTGTTGCTTGAAACTTTATGATTTATATTGACTGTTTCCTAGTATGATTTGATTGCTTATTTGTTCCCTATGACTATCATTAAGTGTTGTACCTTATGATTCTTGATGAATAGATCTTTTCTTTTATGTACACTGAGAGCATATGTACCAAGACAAATTCCTTGTGTGTCCGTTCATACTTGGCCAATAAAGAATTCTATTCTATATTCTATTCTCTTTTTTTTTTTTTTTGCAAAAAATTTTTATTTTTCCATAATAATTCCCACAATTTGACCAGTGTACAATACAATCACTTATCCAACAATCAGTCCTATACTCAAATTATACTCAGTCAGGGCTGCTCGACTGCCACTCCCCCCTTTAATCCTTTCTTCCCTTCTCATCCTTCTTAAACTTCCCCCACCACCTTCTCCTCGCTTTCCTACTTCCCCTCCTCTTTCCCACTTCTCACTACCATCCTTTCTAACCCTCTATCTTCTCCTTCTCCTCCTCCTCCTATCCTTTCTTCTCCCTCCCTTCTTTACTTTCTTCCTTCTTTACTCCTCTTTCCTTACCCTTTCCCTTTGGGAGTGTTTGCCGAGCAGTCCCGACATTACACCAATGGCAACCAATCAATTTATAGTCTTCCCCTTCCCCGCCTCCTTCCCCCCCCCCCGAGACTTCCCAGAACAGAATACAGGGTATTGTAACTAACAAACATAATCTAAAATATAACATAAAACATATTCCATTTCACACCATCACACTATCAATTCCCTTCTTTCTTAAACTAATACATAATAATTCCTAACTTCACTCAAAAACTAATTGATATTTTTTAATCTGATACTTATTTTGAATATAATCAATCCACTTCCTCCATTCCAATATATATTTTTCTTGTGTACAGTCTTTCAAGTAGGCAGAAATTTTTGCCATTTCTGCTAAATTTGATACTTTACTAATCCATTCTCCAATTGTAGGTAAGTCTTCTTTCTTCCAATATTGTGCAATCAATAATCTTGCAGCAGTTATTAAATTCAGAATCAGTTTTGTCTCTATAACAATGCAATCTGAGATTATTCCTAATAAAAAGAACTGTGGAACAAACTTGATCTTCTTTTTCAAAATGTTCTGCATAATCCACCATATTTTAATCCAAAAGGCTTTAACTTTTTTGCAAGTCCACCATATATGATAATAGGTAGCATCCTCACAATCACATCTCCAACATTTTGCTTTCACATTTGGATACATACATGACAGTTTTTTAGGATCTAAATGCCATCTATAAAACATTTTATAAAAATTTTCTCTTAAATTTTGTGCTTGCGTGAATTTAACATTCCTCACCCAAATTTTTTTCCATGTTTCTAACATTATAGGTTGTTGAAAATTTTGTGCCCATTTTACCATACAATCTTTAACCAACTCCATTTCTGAATCAATTTCAACCAATACATTATATAATCTCTTTATATGCTGTTGACCTTGATCTTTTATTTGTTTTACCAGATTATCATCACTTTGCCTTATACCAATTTTCTGATCTATTTTCCATCTAGATTGCAATTGTCCATACTGGAACCATGTATAATTTCTTCCTTCATCCCTCAATTTCTCCCTAGATTTCAACTGTAATTCCCCTTTTTCCATAGTCAAAAGCTCTTTGTAAGTGATAACTTCCATTTTTTGTAATATATTTATATTCTCTATCATATGTCTGGGGACACATCTCTAGAATATAACTTAGTATAATATTCTAAAAAAGCTTTTTTAATCAAATTTTGCTGATATACTTCCTTACCTCTATATTCTATTTTATCAATTATACGTCGTTTCTGTTTCTTTCTTAATAAATATGCTAACCACCTTCCAGGTTTATTAGAATTATTAAACAAATTATGTCTTACATATTGTAAATTAGTTGCCACCTGATCTGCCATTAACATATTAAATTGACCTCTTAATATATTTATTGACTCTTTTGTTTTACTATCTCCTGGATTGCCTACCAATAACTGCTCCTTCCTTTTAATTTCCTCTTCTAGTTCTTTTCGCCTTTTGTGCAGTCTATTTCTATATTTATTATTCATCTCTAATAAAATTCCCCTCATATAAGCTTTACTGGTGTCCCAAACTATCTCTATAGGTGTCCCTTTATCCATGTTCAAAGAAAAAAATTCCTTCATTAGAGTTTTACATTCATTTACATTTTGTTCATATTTAAACAAGTTCTCATTCATCCTCCACGACCTCCTGGCCTCTTTTTCCCGATCTAGCTCAATCCATACCGGGCTATGATCAGACAAGGTTCTAGAACAAATTTTTGTCTTCTTCACTCTGAAAAACAAATCATTAGTAATTAAAATGAAATCAATCCTAGAAAAAGATTGATGTCTGTCAGAAAAAAATGTAAAATCTCTCTCTTTTTCATTGCGTTCTCGCCATACATCTCTCAATTCTAAATCTTCCATCAAATCAAAGAATGCCTTTGGCAGTTTTACACGATTGGAAATATTTCTAAGACTTCTTTTATCTTTCTGGGTATCCATCACTCCATTCCAATCACCCATTAATATATAAGTTTTATAATCCCAAGATGTTATTCTTTTATGTAAAAACTTATAAAATTTTTCTTGTTGTTGATTTGGTGCATAAACTCCTATTAAAAGTATTTTTCTCCCTTCCAATAAAAGTTCAATAGCAATATATCTTCCTTGATTATCCGCTTCAATTAATGTTGCAGATAGATTACTCTTTATATAAACAACTAGTCCATTCTTCTTTTCTGTAGCAGATGCAACAAAATGTATTCCCAATTTCGAATTTATCAAATATTTCTGGTCTAATGTTCTAATATGTGTTTCTTGTAAACATACAATGTCATTTTTAAATTGCTTCAAATAATGAAATATCTTTCTTCTCTTTTGTGGTGAGTTTAATCCATTGACATTCCAGGATAAAAGTCTAATTGCCATTATCAGCAATCGGAAACTTTTGAAGCACCAGCCGCAAATCATATCTTTCTTTGGGCCTTGCTCCTCCCACTGTTTCCGTCTTGGTAATAGCAGATTGAGCCTGTTGAGCCTTTTCTTCTTGTTCCTTGCGTTTGACAGCTGCTCTTGTCATCCTTGGCTCTTTTGGAATCTCTGATCCCATCTTAGACACATCCAACGCTTGTAAACGGTCTTCTTCCATTACTATCACTTCTTTTTCTTTAATTTCACCTTCCTTTCTCCTACCATCCGGAGATGGTGGACTTCAACCTTAAGCACATAAGCATAAAACTCTTGTGCTTTACTGACTGTATTAAGACGATGTGCTTTCCCTTCATAGTAAACTATTATACCAATTGGGATGTCCCATCTATACTCAATCTGACGTTTTTTAAGTTCGTTCACCAAAAAAGCAAACTCCTTCCTACCTCTCAACATTTTGGGGGGAATTTCCTTTAGTATTAAAATATCTTGGCGGCTGCTTGAATCTTGTCTCCTTTAAAAAGCTTGTAAAATCTCATTTCTCACTGTTCTAGTAGTAAAATAAATAACAATGTCTCTGGGAAGATTTCTTTGTCTTGCTATCCAGGAATTCACGATAAATTTTATCAATATAAAATGCCACATCTACTGGCCGAACTGCCAAAATCTCTGCAAAGGCCTCCGAAAAATTTGCTTCAAATTCTCATTTTACATTCTTTTAGTCCACGGATTCGTAAAGCAAGTTCCATTGCTCTATATTGTACCAAAACAATTTCATCATCAACTTTATCCATTTTACTTTGAACTGCCTCAATCTTATTTTCCAATTTTAAATTAACTTTCTTTATTTCTTCTACTTCCTGCTCCAATAAAATCACATTTGATGCCAGACCTTGTACTGCTGACACCAAACCTTCTTTAACTTCTTTATTTCCAGTCTGAATTTCTAACATCTGTTTTTTCATCTCTGACATTTCTTCTGTAATTAATTTAAACTTATCCTCTATCTGGGAAGTTTGCCAATTCATAGCATCGTTAAGAGATTCTTTCATAAATTCTTTCAGGTTATCCTGAAGTGCTTCCAAATTTAGTGATTTTGTATCTGCTGTATGTGCTGGAGAGACTCCCGGTGTTAATGTTCCTGGAGTTTTTGTAGCAGTTGACTTTAATTGTTTTGCTGCCATCTCTTAAAATTTCTCTTTAACTTAATATTACGTATAAACCTTTTAAGTCTTTTTTTTTTCCAGTCTCAGTATCTCTTCTCCCTTCTCATTACAATGTTTAAAAAAAAAAAAAAATTTCCAGCTGGCCTCAGCAATAAACAACAGACAGTGAGACTTGTAACACTTTCGTTTTCAACTGTGTAGCTCATTAAAGAACGATCGCATTTTCACTTTGAAGTCAGATCCAAAACTTAAAAAAAAAATAACAGGGAATTGATTGATTACTTGCTTTTATAATTAGAGCTCTCCTGTTTCTGTTCAGTCCGGTATTATCTTCTTTAAGTTAAAATTGGTCCCGGCTAATATTACGTATAAACCTTTTAAGTCTTTTTTTTTTTTTTAAATCAGTCTCAATATCTCGATCTCTTCTCCCTTCTCATTACAATGTTTAAAAAAAATTTCCAGCTGGCCTTCAGCAATAAACAGCAAACAGAGAATTGTAACACTTTCGTTTTCAACTGCGTAGCTCATTAAAGAACGATCGCCATTTTCACTTTGAAGTCAAATCCAAAACTTAAAAAAAAAAATAACAGGGAATTGATTGATTACTTGCTTTTATAATTAGAGCTCTCCTGTTTCTGTTCAGTCCGGTATTATCTTCTTTAAGTTAAAATTGGTCCCGGAAGTTGGTCGCGGCAATTAGGTCTGCCGGAGCAGGAAAAAAGCCTCAGATCTGGAGCACTTTGAAGTTCTGAGGGGGCTTAACCCTTCGAGCCCCCTGGTATCTTCCAGGAGCTCTAGGGAAGCTCTACCTCTACTTCTTTTTGCTCACCACCGCTTCTTCTCCCGAAGAGGGGGGTTTCCGAACTGCTGGACAGCTGATTGTCGCTGTCTTAGCAGTCCAACATGATCCAGAGGTTGGTGACCAGAAAGATCACCTCCATTGCCAACGGAGCCAACCAGGAAGTCTATATTCTATTCTCAAAATTCCTTTTACCTATTTAATTAACCATACCTGTAACAGCTCTCAATTGTCCACTATGGAAAATCTGCCCCCAGATAGAATAGTCCTCAATTTACAACCAGTCACTGAGTGATGAGAATCAGTTGGAACCCACCCCAACATACTTACAACCCAGTTCTGAGGTTCCAATAGCTGCCCCCTCCATGGTCTCATGGGCATTCGGCAAATAGCTCACATTTACAGCTATTTGCAGGATCCCACAATCATGAGATCTCAATTTATGATACTTTTTATTTATTTATTTATTTATTTTATTTATTTATTTTGTCACACAGTATATATAAGTATAAGCATGAAATAATTATACAATATATAAGCATATATATGAGTATGAGTATGTAATAACTATATTAATTGGATATAACGAAAGGAAACAATAGGACAGGAACAGTAGGCATGATTGTGCCCTTATGCACGCCCCTTACAGCCAAAAACTGGCATTTATCTCCAATTTTTGGCAAAAATGCCCCATAGTAAACAATGGGTTTATTAACAACTGTGAATTCATTTAATTACCTTGGTGATTTGCTTAACAACTGCTGCAAAATCAGGTTAGTGACCTGATGATCTGCTTTACTACCGTCATAATCTATGACTGTTCCATCATGGTTGTAAGTTGTATCTCACAAAGTAGACAAGAATAGTATTCAACTGATTATATCAAGATCTCTGGGACTTCTACATTCTTTCAAGTGTCCAATCTGGAGGCCAGCTAAACTCAAATAATGGGGGAGAAAACGGATTCCCATCTACCTGTTATTCACAATGAAGAAAACAGGCAATATTGGAGTCACCACTGAACACCATCATGAACAGACTGAAATGCAGACTTGGAATACCAATCATATCTGTAAGATTCATAGTATTTTATAAGGTAGTATCCTTCATTGAATCCATCATTATTCTGTTAATCAATGATGATTGAATCCATCATCATTATGTCCTTAGACATCTGTTAAGCACATTTTTATAAGCATTTATATAATCTTTTACAATAGTAGTTATCAGTGAATAATAATAATGAAATAGAAATAAAATATAAAATTTTTAAAATATAAAAAGTAAAATTGAAATTGAAAGATTATGGCATAAGCTAGCAAATGCTCAGTCTTACATATTGAAAAAAAGAACCTAAACACTAAGTACAAGCTTGATGGACATTACCTTACTGATGACCCCCACCCTGTTAAAGATCTTGGAGTTTTCATATCAAATGATCTAAGTGCCAAAGCCCACTGTAACTACATCGCAAAAAAGGCCTTAGAAGTTGTAAACCTAATCTTGCATAGCTTCTTCTCCAAAAACACTACATTACTAACCAGAGCATATAAAACATTTGCTAGACCAATTCTTGAATACAGCATGACTGTTTGGAACCCATACCACATTTCTGACATCAATACAATTGAACGTGTCCAGAAATATTTTACAAGAAGAGTTCTCCACTCCTCCGAATACAACAAAATACCTTATGCCACCAGACTTGAAATCCTGGGTTTAGAAAATTTAGAACTACGCCGCCTTCGACATGACCTAAGTTTAACTCATAGAATCATCTATTACAATGTCCTTCCTGTCAAAGACTATTTCAGTTTCAATTGCAACAATACACGAGCACACAATAGATTTAAGCTTAAAGTTAACTGCTCTAATCTTGATTGCAGAAAATATGACTTCAGTAACAGACTTGTTAATGCTTGGAATACACTACCTGACTCTGTGGTCTCTTCCCAAAATCCCCAAAGCTTCAACCAAAAACTATCTACCATTGACCTCACCCCATTCCTAAGAGGTCTGTAAGGGGCGTGCATAAGCGCACAAACGTGTCTACCGTTCCTGTCCTATTGTTTCCTTTCGTTATATCCAATTAATATAGTTATTATATACTCATACTCATATATATGCTTATATATTGTATAATTATCTCATGCTTATGCTTATATATACTGTGTGACAAAATAAATAAATAAATAAATAAATAAATAAATAAATAAGCAAGCAAGCAAGCAAGCAATCTGTTGTGGTCCTAGTGGTTAACAGACACTGGGTATCACACCAAAAATCTTGGATGGAACTTATAAAATTCAGGTGCATATGGAGTTGTGCAAAGGCCTTTCTGGTCATAGCTAACACCTGCTCTCCAAGAAGGAGTTGATGTCCAGGAAGATACTAAGATAGTTATCCACCCTGAAGGGGAAAGTGATACCCCATCCAAAATCAGAGATTGAAGATTTTGCAATATCCTTCCCCCAGGAGTGGGGAGGGAATGGGGATTTTGCAGTATCCTTCCACTGGAGTGCAGTGGGAATGGAGATTTTGCAGTACCCTTCCCTTGCCACACCCACCAAGCCACACTACGCCTACCAAGCCATGCCCACAGAACCGGTAGTAAAAAAATTTGGATTTCACCACTGGCTTACTTTCTAGGACCCATCAGATGGAACTCTTATAGACAGGACCTGTAGCATGTCTCTCCTGCCAAAACTGATGGAATGAATAACAGTGAAGAGGCAGTCTCATGCGCTATAGCTTTAAAGGTCAAAATTAGCACCTTGAATTTGAACCAGAAGCAAAATGTTGACCAATGCAGGTCACAGAGCAGAAGTATAAATGTTTGTCCATCTAAGGATCCACATAATTGCCTGTACTGCCACATTTTTCCACTAACATTTTCTGTGTTGATGGTATTAAAATTGACTGAGAGTTCAAGTAGAATCAAGATGAAAGTACTACCCATCACGTTTTAGAAAGCATTCAAAAAGATGACCAATGTGTTTCTCCCATGTCCAGGCCTGATCTACTTCACCCAGAAGTAGATGCTGCACAAAATACCTTCTGCATAATCTTCCCTAAAAAGGGAGGTTGGGCACTGAACAGAAATTGTCCAACATGTTTGGATCCAGTGATGGTTACTTGAGTAAACTAATGTCTCTTTAAGAGGCGAAAGGGCAGTCACCTTTTAAGAATGAATCACTGCCAGAATCCATCTATATGTCCCTTCCCGAGCAGTTTTAGCTAGCTAATAGGGGCATGCATCTAAGGAGCAGATGGCAAAACTTCATAAGGACTCTGTCCACTTCCTCAGTCCAACAGGTTCATACCATTTCCAGACAACAGGGCAAGAATGTGTCCCAAGCATCTCTACTGAACCTATAGCACCACTGGTATCTAACTGGGAATGAATTCAAGTGGTTTTGTCAGACATGCTCTGAAAATTGATCCACCTGGCCATGAAGGTAAATCCCTAGGTTCCTTTTGGGCTCCCTTTGCCAAGAGGGCTCAGATCACCCAAAACAAGGTTGCTAGATGGCAATCTGCAGATGCAATTTTGAACACTTGTACCAAAGAAAGAGTACAAAGGAAGAATGAGCTTCTGGGTTTGTTGCAAAGAGTTAATATATTGAGTGCAAGCTGTATATAAAAATTATTTTGAACCTGTTCTTGGTTGGTAGCACTGATAGGGAAATAAATTCTAAACCTATATTAGGGTTTTAGAGCCTCAGAAAAATATAATTGATTAAAAAAGATTGCCTTAAGATTTAGCTAATCATGTTCCATCAGCTTCAGTTCTCCCTGAACTGTAGGACAGCAAAGAGGTAAGACACCAGCTGCTTGGACAGTTACATGTCAGTCAAAACTCTCAATGGCTGAGTTCATACATAACACTAAGCTATTACATAATTAATTATGCAATCCCCTCTTGCCCTGCTACGCTCTGTTATTGTGATAAAGAATAGCATGTTCCTATGAGGGATGAGTTAAGAATGTTTGGAATGTATGCCAAAAGTATATACTTAAAACAAGATCTCTCAAAGTGTGACAGTTAAACTAGCTGCCCAACTAAAGCAAACAGGCACATGCATAGGGCAGCAGTGACACAAGGAAGATGCTGAAGGCAGATTGTCATTTTAGTGACCATAGCAAAGATATATAATTTCATGCTGTGCAGGAGAAGGTGATGGGGATAAGCCACTCCTGTATTAGTAAAACCACTTTGAAAGACAGTTTAATATGAGTGACAATATAGTGTTGGATGATGGGCTTTTTGGGTCCCGTGGTACTAAGTATGCTATAGAGGAATAACAGGATTTTTCAGATTACCAATTATCAAAGAGTAGATGAAAGCCTTTGGGATGCTAGTTGCTGATGCCATTATGCAGGAAAATGTAATGTGAAGCTGCAAAGACAGAATTGCAGTGGGAATCTGGAACATAATGAACATGAACATGGGCAAATTCAGCATAGTGAAAGATGAAAAGAATCAACTTCACACTGATATCTTAGGCATCAGATACGAAGTGAAATGGACCGGATCCATTTCAGTCAAAATCCCTTCAGTCAAAAAAAATTATACTGTTTACTACTCGCAATATGAAAAAGATTGGCAGAGCTTTCATAGGCACTCCCCACAAGCCTTGCTTTCCCACTTACCCCAGGTCCCCAGGTTGGGCCTGCTTTCTCACCCCATCAGGGTGAGATTGTCCCAGTGTCGGAGACAGTGTGGTTTTGGAATGGGAGAAACTGTCCGACTCAAAATCCACCAAGACAAAATGGGTGTGGGTGTTTGGGCTACCCAGGTCTGGCAGTATTTATTCCCACCCCGCTCTGGGGCCAGTCAGAGGTGGTATTTGCCTGTTCACCGAACTGCTCAAAATTTCCCCTACCGGTTCTCCAGAACCTGTCAGAATCTGCTGGATTTCATCCCTGAAGTAAGCCTTTTCTATATGGTAGGACCTATCTTCTGGAACATCTTCTCTCCTTAGGTAAGATTAGTCCCATTCCTTATGGCCTTCCAGAAAGGCTTCAAAATGTGTGTGTGTGTTAGCACACTTGAGTACCAGTTTTCAGCAAGCTGGTTGTATTGTAGTAACATTTTTCTTCTCATGGTCTGTTTTATTCCTATTACATTCGTATTATTTTAATAAGTTTGTAAAATATTTCAATTCCTGGTTTTATTCAGAGATGGGTTTCAGTAGGTTCTCACCAGTTCTGGAGAACCGGTAGTGGAAATTCTGAGTAGTTTGGAGAACTGGTAAATACAACCTCTGACTCGCCCTGCCCCATCTATTTTCTGCCCCGAGTCCCAGCTGATTGGGAGGAAATGAGGATTTTGCAGTATCCTTCCCCTGAAGTGGGGTGGGAATGGAGAGTTTACAGTATTCTTCCCCTGCCACGACCACCAAGCCAAGCCCACAGAACCGGTAGTAAAAAAATTTGAAACCCACCATTGGTTTTACTGTATACCTTCCAGTCAAATAAATGGGTTATATAAATTTAACAACCAAATATTTTCTATTAATTTTCTAATTAATGAATTTAATCATGGTCTGCGTAGCAACCAAAACCTGCTACTTCCGTAGCATCTCTATCTACTATTTTTATTTGGCAAATGCTGTTTCTTTTAATTTTTACTTCCTACCTTTACATCAGTAAATAATACTTGCATGAGCTGGGGTATGGGCATAATAATTAATCTAATATTGCTTTTGTGTAAAATTGTTTTTTTGCCTCTACTTCGTTCTGCCTATCTGCCCTCTAAAATTCCTTTTCATTTTTCTCTTTCAAAATTTGAAATTTTGCCTGAGCTACATTTGTTCGTTATTTCTGAATGCAAATACCTGGGGTTTTTTCCCACATTGTTCTAGATTTCAGTGAAAAATTTAGTAAATTTAGTTCTATTTAGAAAATTAAAATCACTATACCCAACTTTTGCAAAATGTTACCTAAATATATTTGTAGCATCTAAATCTAACACATATGTACATTCGAGTTTGCATATACTGTACATATCAATGACGACACTTAGCAAATTATTATTTATGATAACTGAAAACGGATCAGTTAAAAGTGAAAACCAAATGAATCTGTCCTGGAAAAAAATATATATTATCAGATACTCAGATACTATAAAACATTGTTTCAAACTTTTTTTCTCTCAGTACCAGTTTTAAAAACTATGGAGGACCCCAAAGGAGTACTTCTTTGAACAGGTTATATTTATTGATATTTAGTGTTTAATTTTAATATTTTATTATTATCCAACATAGCCTGGTAAATAAATTTGATCTTAGGAACCCCTGAAATGGTGTTGGGAGAACCCCAGGGTCTTTGGATCACATTTTAAGAAACATTACTACCATGTAAGTTATTCCAGAATTACTGTAAGTTGAATATTACTTTAAGTAGAATATTTTATTTATCATATTTAAGAAACACCTATCTCCCCCAAAGATACCGAATTGTTAATTTTTAAGATTTAAGAATATCCTTGTGGAATATTTTCTGTAACTCAGACTAATTTCATTACAAAAATACAGCTTCTTTAAATAACTTTTCCTCTTCACATTTTCCATACTTAACTGCCTGTGCATGTTATTTGACCTACTTTTTTCAGATAAACAAGGTATATTTATTTTGCTTGTTAAATATGTGTTCAATTCTCATGAATACTTAAGTTATTTTTATACAAATGTAGACTTCTCAAACACAAATCAAAATTAGACATACTGTTCAAATTTAGGATCTAGTCATCAGAGTGAAATAATAATATATCGTATTAAACTGTTATTTTCCCTTGGCTTTTTCAGCAATATAAAAGATAGTTTAGTAAGTCTGCAGGCCTATGGATGCTTACTTGGATGCAATCCTACTGAAAATCATATAAATATTCTGAAGAACAAGACCGCAAGCTGTTTAATCTAGTGCTGAACCAGTCACTTCTTATATATTTAGTTTATTTTTTAATTAGATGTAAGAAAATGTATTACTTAATCTGCTTACATTTAATCATTTGGCACATTTGTATAAATGATTGAAACTTGGCTTGGCTATTTTTTAAAGTTGCAGTCTAATGGCCAAGAGGTAAGTTTGAGTTTCATTCTATTTAATCACACATGCACGCACCCAAAACAAGAAAGGATAAAGCAGAAGTTATTGTGATTCCAAAGGATTTTCATTCTGTCCTCAGAAAAAGATAAAATTTTGACTAAAGATGAGATGTATATAAATACCTCTCTTTCCATTATTTGCTCTAAAAATCAACTAAGGAAGAGAGTAATTTACTCTGCGGGTCTGCTCAAAGACTGGATACTTTCAGTCAGAAAATCACTGTATATTATTCAGGAAATGAAAAAATAAAATGTCCTCAAATATACTTCATGGATGTCCCTTCAGTATGATGATCATCCATGTTCTAACCATTGATGAAGAAGTGGTTGATGAGTTTTATAATCAAGTTAAATTTGAAATTGACACAAGCTATGTGCTTGTGATTAGAGCTTAAATTCCGAATTCAGAAATTATTGAGGAAAATGTAATTGGAAAGCATAGTTGAAGAAACTGATATGAAGCAGAACAATTCATCAATTTCTGACACTCCAATTATTTCTTCATAGGTAACAAGTCTTCAATAACCAAAAAGTGTATATGGACATCACCAGATAGAATATATAGACCTTAAATTTAATACATTATTTCTAAAAGTAGCTGGAGAATGATAAAATGACCACGCTGAAACTTTGGATGCAAGTTCCAGCTCCCGTAAAGAGTCTATAATGTAAGAAAGAAAAAGATGACGGACTTCATTATAACAGAAATAAGTGCACTGTTGGAAGATCTGAAAGGCTAGGTTTAGGATAGATCATACTGAATAGGGTCTATATAAATAATGACTAAGTGTGAACACCAACTTGATGAAATATAATAAATCAAATTATGACTTTTGATTTTTGTTACTGTATTGTGTGAACCTAGTATACCAGGCCAACAAGCCATTAAAAGAATTCTAGTTTTGTGTGCTATTTAGTCACTAGCTGCAGAATTGAGCTCAAAAATAATTCTGGAAAAAGTGCATGTCCTAAGCATTCAAAAGTAATCACAGTGAAATTCTATATTGTTCAACTTCTGGCAGATTACTCATTTTTTTAAAAAAAGATCAATTACTGAAGCAGGTAATTGAACAGAATAAAATTATTAAGGTGCTCTATTCTGGCGTTGTTGAATATCTTGCTTTGTTGAGATCCTGTGGTCTTCAGACTTCCAACTTATAGCATCTTTTACAACTGCTCTGGATTCACTAAGTCAACATTTATGAATACTGGGATCTTTGTGAGAAATTAGAATAAATTTAATATCCTGTGATGCTCATATTTTAAAATACCATTTTGTTGTTCTAAGTAGATCATACATAAATAATTGCTTCCATTACTCAAGATCCAAAGATTCACTCAAGATCCAAACTCTCTCTCTCTCCCCCTCCCACCTCTCCCATGTGCCATGTGGTCCTGTCCACCATTAAACCATCTTTCTAATCAGCCTTCATGTTTCCGGGTCTTTCTTCCCACTTGGAACTGAACCCAGATGGACATTTCTTTCAACAGCCGTGATTTGGACCCTTCACTATGGTTTAAAAACAAGTAACTGAGTTCATACAACACTATAAGCTGGCGTTGACTTGGCATGGAAAGTGTTTCTTTCCATTTCCATTTTGAATACATCTACTCCTTTGATATATATTTTTAGCCTATGAGTGGAAGAATTATTTTTTTTTAAAAAGTATCCACTTAGGAGCAAGGGGCAACAATAGAAATCATTGCACCTCTGAAAGTTCCCACAATAATTCTGGATAACTGGTTATTTCACCAAATAAAAGATTAAATGTCCATGTAATGAAATCAGATTGATTCTAAACAAAACGTTAGCATTTCGAAGTTATTTCAGTGTTTTTATGCAGAGAGAACAAGTAAAGTGTTGGATCATAAATTAACTTACAAAATCATAGTAAACTAAAATGTAGCTTTGATTTGATCAGGACACTGTGGTTAACTTATGGTTTAGTGTCTCGGTTGTTGTGTGAATACCAGTAATTACTTAACCAAACCATAGTTAACAAGTAAGCATGTCAAACATTGTCTTGGATTTAAAAAAAAAATCAATGTCCAAAATGGTCCTAGTATCCTGTGACTGTTTTAAAAAGTCAAAATTCATCTCCAAATAAGTTATAGGCTCTTTTTAGTACAATTTAAATTGGACTTTCGCATTTCAAGTCGCGAAGAAATACCTTTCGCCTAATCCTATTAATTACCAAGTGAAAATTCAAGTTTTCACCTGGGTGAACAATCTGTGTTCTAGACTTTCTTCTACCAGTTTCCCAAATGTGCTAAATCGACAGCTCGTATTTGGCTAGACTTGCTGGCTCTAGTTGGCGTGGCTGACAGCGCATTTTGATGGAGCGGCCGCTCTGCGCGAAGAATGGTCGCGTTTGAGGCGCATGAAAATTAGCGTCCGTTCCCCGGTTATCGAGGGCAAAAGAGCGAATTAAGAACTGTACAAACTGCTCCCTCTATTGCCTCCCAAGTAACCGAGGGAGCCGGCAGAGCGAAAGCTTGTTCAGGCGAGGCGGAACAGGGTCCAGTGGCTTTCACCCAGCTTCTTTCTTCACGCCTTTCTCCAGGGAATAAATACTTTGTGTACGGAATTGCTGCAAGGTGGAGCGAGAAAGGAAAGGCGGTGGTGCTTTTTTCCCGCTTCTTTCCTCCCGTTTTGTCAGGGGAAGTAGAAGTAAAATGGGAGACGACGTGGGTTTTACCAACCACACCAAAGCCTGAGGACGCCCCCGTTGTTGAGGAGCGGGCGTCAATCCCAGGGCTAAGGAAGGGGGAAATCAACCACGCAAGGGAAGTGCGCATCCTCCATTTTGGTTGAGGGAGGGTGGGGAGCTTGGCTTTCTCTCTCCTTTGCCGCCCTGGCAATGGCCAGTCCTATTCAACAGTCGTAGAGCGTTGCCAAAGGCGCCCTCTGCGCTTTGCCTCGATCCTGAGGCGAAAGGCAGTGAGAATAAGCGCCTCACAAAGCCCCATATTGGCTTGAAGGGGTCCCAGGTTCCCTGCAGCAGCTTCCGACAAAATGGAGGACACCACCATTACCAACCATTACCACCATCACCACCAGGAGCCGTGCTGGGCTGCTTCTGAGACGCCTTTTTTCTTGACTCGGAATAGTTGGGAGCGCGAAAAAGAATCCTCCTAAAGACAGAGACCCTTGTCCTCGGAGAAGACTCATAGGCTGCCCCCTTCTTAGGTTTGGGACTTGGTTTCTATTATTCTGCCCCCACTTAGAAAGGGTTCCAGATCCACAGCCCAAGGGGGGGGGGAGCATCTAAAACCCGTTGGCTTTATTGCTGTATCCCTCCTTGCCGCCTCACCTCAGAGCTTGGTGTTCAAGCCCTGCTTTTTACCCCTTGTCCTTGTGGCATTAATTGCCCTGTGGCAAACAAATTAATGGGCTAAAACACCTTCCTAGCTGATAAATGACATGGGGACTTAAGAGAAGCCATCGCCCTTTTCCTGGGGAGGGGGAAGAGAGGCAGCACAAACTTCTGCATGAAACTATTCAGCAGCGACGCTAACCACCGGGATCGCAAACCTTCCCCATCCAGTTGAAAGAAGCAGAGGTGCTGCAGCTGTTGGTGGTGGGCAATGCAATTCGGGTTTTCTTTAACCTGGTGGAACCAAAGGAGGAGGGACGGGAGGCGTGCGCGGGCAGCTAATTGACAGAACCTTCACGCAACCAGCGACGGCGGCCGTCGATAGATGGACAGTTTCTCCAATGGTTTTGCTCGACACCAAAGCCCTCCCTCTGGGAAAGCCAATGGGCGGGAACACTAGGCGGCCTTTCCCCGGGCTCGGATGGTTAGGTTTTTGTCCCTCCTCCTCCCTTTCGCCAGCAGCAGCGTTTAGCCCGGGACTGGACCGAGATAGAGTTGAGGAAGCGTTGGCGGAGCCACGGAGGGTGCGTTTTACCCGCAGGCGGGCGGGCGGGCGGGGGTGGGGAGCGACTTTGGCCGAGCTCGCCGAGGGGAATCAGAGGAACGGGTCGAGGTAGAAACAGCGGAGCCGGGTTAGACGAACTGGCTTGAAGCCCAGCTGCCCTTTCAGGGTGGGGACAGGAGAGCAGACCAGCCGCGTCTCGGGAACAACCCGGGCTAAATACCCCGCTGCGTGTTGTTCTGGCGGCGGCTGCCGCTGCTGTCCGTTCCCCCCCTTTTCCCGCCAGTAGAATTAGGAAGGCAAGAAAGGGTCAGCGGCGGGTAAGAACCGGGAGGGCGGCAGCCCGGTTACGACGCGAGACAGGCGCTTGGGCAGACATGCGGAGAGGGCTGCCGTGGGGTATCTGGGTGCGTGCGTGTGCAGTGGGGGGGCGCCATGTCTCTCCGCCCGGCTTTATTTCCAACTGCCTCCTGGCGGGGGGGGGTTGTTCCCCGTCTCATCGCGATTCCTTCTTCCCTGGGGAGGCGGCGGGGGAGGAAGAGTCGGCAATTGCGCCCCGCGTTGCGCTCCGCGGATCCTCTTTTCTCCCCTCCCGTATTGTTTGGCTGGGTCTCTTTAATGGCGGCCGACTGGAGGCGGGAGTGCTGCCAGCAGACTGCAGGGGGGCGGGCGCAACTCCCGGGGCAATTGGCAGAAAGCGGGGTCCGGGGGGGGGCAGATTTTCGGCTCTCGAGTCGCGGGGGCGGGAAAAAAAAAGGGAAGGGAAGAGAGTTGAAGACTCGCTCCCGAGAGTTTTGAACCGCGGAGCGGGGGAAGAAGGTCTGGGTCGCGGGAGTTACTGGGCTCCACGGTCTCAACGCGAACAGCAGAAACTCCTGTTTGTTGCCCGTTGGGGGAGTCGCGTCCGAGGAGGGGAGACCCCCCCCGACCCCTTGTGGGTGTGAAGGGGGCATCCGTGAGGCGCCGTCCGTGGGCCAAGAGGCTCCAGGATCCCTTTGGGAAGGGCACCTAGAGGGGCGCTGGGTACCAACTCCAAAGCAACGGAGGCCACTCCGTCTCTTGCCCATTGGGAAGGGCGTCTCCTGGAGGGGAAGATGGGAAGGCATGCCCGCTACCCCCTGTAGATGCCCTCCTCTCCTTTCCTTCTCTTTCCCCTTGACCAGCACCTCTTTTCCCTAGGCTGCGGGCCAGTTTGGCGCAGCCTTGGCAGAGCCTAGCAAGGCGAAGGAGCTCCCATTGTGAGTGCTATTTATATATGTTTTCCTGCCTCGGGAGGCGGAG